>NW_028157844.1:55000-608787 GCF_964263955.1 Coregonus lavaretus | reverse complement strand
GGGGCATCAATGATCATGAGGAAGGTGAGGGATCAGCCCAGAACTACACGGCAGGACCTGGTCAATGACCTGAAGAGAGCTGGGACCACAGTCTCAAAGAAAACCATTAGTAACACACTACGCCGTCATGGATTAAAATCCTGCAGCGCACGCAAGGTCCCCCTGCTCAAGCCAGCGCATGTCCAGGCCCGTCTGAAGTTTGCCAATGACCATCTGGATGATCCAGAGGAGGAATGGGAGAAGGTAATGTGGTCTGATGAGTCAAAAATTGAGCTTTTTGGTCTAAACTCCACTCGCCGTGTTTGGAGGAAGAAGAAGGATGAGTACAACCCCAAGAACACCATCCCAACCGTGAAGCATGGAGGTGGAAACATCATTCTTTGGGGATGCTTTTCTGCAAAGGGGACAGGACGACTGCACCGTATTGAGGGGAGGATGGATGGGGCCATGTATCGCGAGATCTTGGCCAACAACCTCCTTCCCTCAGTAAGACCATTGAAGATGGGTCGTGGCTGGGTCTTCCAGCATGACAACGACCCGATACACACAGCCAGGGCAACTAAGGAGTGGCTCCGTAAGAAGCATCTCAAGGTCCTGGAGTGGTCTAGCCAGTCTCCAGACCTGAACCCAATAGAAAATCTTTGGAGGGAGCTGAAAGTCCATATTGCCAAGCGACAGCCCCGAAACCTGAAGGATCTGGAGAAGGTCTGTATGGAGGAGTGGGCCAAAATCCCTGCTGCAGTGTGTGCAAACCTGGTCAAGACCTACAGGAAACGTATGATCTCTGTAATTGCAAACAAAGGTTTCTGTACCAAATATTAAGTTCTGCTTTTCTGATGTATCAAATACTTATGTCATGCAATAAAATGCAAATTAATTACTTTAAAATCATACAATGTGATTTTCTGGATTTTTGTTTTAGATTCCGTCTCTCACAGTTGAAGTGTACCTATGATAAAAATTACAGACCTCTACATGCTTTGTAAGTAGGAAAACCTGCAAAATCGGCAGTGTATCAAATACTTGTTCTCCCCACTGTATACTCCTCTCTCAGTTTACACTGAGTACAGTATACCAAACATTACGAACACCTAACATTAGGAACAGCCTCAATTCGTCAGGGCATGGACTCTACAAGGTGTCGAAAGCGTTCCATTGGGATGCTGGCCCATGTTGACTCCAATGCTTCCCACAGTTGTCAAGTTGGCTGGATGTCCTTTGGGTGGTGGACCATTCTTGATACACATGGGAAAGCGTTGCAGTTCTTGACACATTTTACATTTACATTTACGTCATTTAGCAGACGCTCTTATCCAGAGCGACTTACAAATAGGTGCATTCACCCTATAGCCAGTGGGATAACCACTTTACAAAATCTATTTTTTTTTTTTTTTTTTTTTTAGGGGGGTGGGGGGGGTAGAAGGATTACTTTATCCTATCCCAGGTATTCCTTAAAGAGGTGGGGTTTCAAATGTCTCCGGAAGGTGGTGAGTGACTCCGCTGTCCTGGCGTCGTGAGGGAGCTTGTTCCACCATTGGGGTGCCAGAGCAGCGAACAGTTTTGACTGGGCTGAGCGGGAACTATGCTTCCACACAAACTGGTGTCCCTGGCACCTACTAGCATACCCCGTTCAAAGGCACTCAAATATTTTGTCTTGCCCATTCAACCTCTGAATAGCACACATACACAATCGATGTCTCAATGGTCTCAAGGCTTAAAAATCCTTCTTTAACCCATCTCCTCCACTTCATCTACACTGATTGAAGTGGATTTAACAAATTACATCAATAAGGGATCATATCTTTCACCTGTATTCACCTGGTCAGTCAGTCTACAGTGGGGAAAAAAGTATTTAGTCAGCCACCAATTGTGCAAGTTCTCCCACTTAAAAAGATGAGAGAGGCCTGTCATTTTCATCATAAGTACACGTCAACTATGACAGACAAAATGAGGAGAAAAAAATCCAGAAAATCACATTGTAGGATTTTTTATGAATTTATTTGCAAATTATGGTGGAAAATAAGTATTTGGTCACCTACAAACAAGCAAGATTTCTGGCTCTCACAGACCTGTAACTTCTTCTTTAAGAGGCTCCTCTGTCCTCCACTCGTTACCTGTATTAATGGCACCTGTTTGAACTTGTTATCAGTATAAAATACACCTGTCCACAACCTCAAACAGTCACACTCCAAACTCCACTATGGCCAAGACCAAAGAGCTGTCAAAGGACACCAGAAACAAAATTGTAGACCTGCACCAGGCTGGGTAGACTGAATCTGCAATAGGTAAGCAGCTTGGTTTGAAGAAATCAACTGTGGGAGCAATTATTAGGAAATGGAAGACATACAAGACCACTGATAATCTCCCTCGATCTGGGGCTCCACGCAAGATCTCACCCCGTGGGGTCAAAATGATCACAAGAACGGTGAGCAAAAATCCCAGAACCACACGGGGGGACCTAGTGAATGACCTGCAGAGAGCTGGGACCAAAGTAACAAAGCCTACCATCAGTAACACACTACGCCGCCAGGGACTTAAATCCTGCAGTGCCAGACGTGTCCCCCTGCTTAAGCCAGTACATGTCCAGGCCCGTCTGAAGTTTGCTAGAGTGCATTTGGATGATCGAGAAGAGGATTGGGAGAATGTCAAATGGTCAGATGAAACCAAAATAGAACTTTTTGGTTAAAACTCAACTCGTCGTGTTTGGAGGACAAAGAATGCTGAGTTGCATCCAAAGAACACCATACCTACTGTGAAGCATGGGGATGGAAACATCATGCTTTGGCGCTGTTTTTCTGCAAAGGGACCAGGACGACTGATCCGTGTAAAGGAAAGAATGAATGGGGCCATGTATCGTGAGATTTTGAGTGAAAACCTCCTTCCATCAGCAAGGGCATTGAAGATGAAACGTGGCTGGGTCTTTCAGCATGACAATAATCCCAAACACCCGGGCAACGAAGGAGTGGCTTCATAAGAAGCATTTCAAGGTCCTGGAGTGGCCTAGCCAGTCTCCAGATCTCAACCCCATAGAAAATCTTTGGAGGGAGTTGAAAGTCCGTGTTGCCCAGCGACAGCCCCAAAACATCACTGCTCTAAAGGAGATCTGCATGGATGAATGGGCCAAAATATCAGCAACAGTGTGTGAAAACCTTGTGAAGACTTACAGAAAATGTTTGACCTGTGTCATCGCCAACAAAGGGTATATAACAAAGTATTGAGAAACTTTTGTTATTGACCAAATACTTATTTTCCACCATAATTTGCTAATAAATTCATAAAAAATCCTACAATGTGATTTTCTGGATTATTTTTTCTCATTTTGTCTGTCATAGTTGACGTGTACCTATGATGAAAATTACAGGCCTCTCTCATCTTTTTAAGTGGGAGAACTTGCACAATTGGTGGCTGACTAAATACTGTTTTCCCTCCACTGTATATCATGGACTCAGTTTATATCATCATGTTCTCTCTCTGCCTGTATTCTCCATTTCTCTCTATCTCTCTCTCCCTCTCTTTCTCTTGCTCTCTAAGTTATTCATCTCTCACCTCTATCTAAATGACAAAAATGTAATCTCTCTTCCCTCCAGCCACATGCTTGACCGCATTAAATGAAGTTAGGGCTTTTCATCTTCCCATCTTTCTTTCTTTCTTTCTTTCTTTCTTTCTTTCTTTCTTTCTTTCTTTCTTTCTTTCTTTCTTTCTTTCTTTCTTTCTTTCTTTCTTTCTTTCTTTCTTTCTTTCTTTCTTTCTTTCTTTCTTTCTGTCTGTCTGTCTGTCTGTCTGTCTGTCTGTCTGTCTGTCTGTCTGTCTGTCTGTCTGTCTGTCTGTCTGTCTGTCTGTCTGTCTGTCTTCTCTCTCTCTCTCTCTCTCTCTCTCTCTCTCTCTCTCTCTCTCTCTCTCTGTATTTCTCCTTCTCTCTCTCCCTCTTCCCACTCTCTCTGTCTTTCTCTCTCTCTCTCTATCTATCTGTCTGTGTGTTGTTATAGATCCCCAGCCCCCCAGAGGGTTAGTCAAGGAGTTCACTCAACATATACACTGCTGCCTCAGTCGGCCTGTCTATCGATCACACAGGAAGCTGCAAACCAACACTCACATTACACATCAACTGAGACTATCTTACGTAGAAATACTGGAAAACACTAGTCTATACAGTAGACATGAACCATAATGGTTGTATGAATGGTATGGGATACATATTATATCACAACTACTATTTACCATGACATTACAGTGTAGAGACTAATTAACATTCAGCCTATTTTTCTCTTCTTCAATTGCCTCAGTTAATGTTGTATGCATAAAATATATTATACGGTTGGACATACCCATTTCAGATCCAGTAAATGAATTACACACTCTATTTTCTTTCTCTCCTTCCCCCCTCCCTCCCTTCCTCCATCCCTCTCTCAGATCGGCACAGAGTGGGATGCCAAAGAGCGCATGTTCCGTAACTTCGGTGGTCTGATGGGTCCCATGGACGAGACGGTCGGGATGCAGCGGTGGTCCAAGGGCCCCAACGTGACGGTCACCGTGGTGTGGATCGACCCCACCAACGTCATCGCTGCCACCTACGATATCCTGATCGACGCCAGCGCAGAGTACACCCACTACAGACCCCCACTGAACCAGCCTCTCAGGCCCGGGGTGTGGACCATACGGGTGTTGCATCACTGGAGCCCCGTGGCAGAGACAAGGTTTCTGATTAGTCCGCTGGCTTATATGAAGCATCAGCCTATAAGACAAGGTAAGAGACAGCCACAGACACACACACACACCCATGGCTTATAACAAGCACTAGTCTATACGATAAGGTAAGAGATATCTTGGCCTATATGTAGTACATGTTTACAAGTCACATGAGTGACAGTCTGTGATATATGTGATGTAATTGATACAGTATGTCTTGTCATGTTATAGGCATATCATAGATACACACAACAAAACACAAAAGCACATATCCCATGAGGCCCTGCTGTGTTTGCGATCTTTCTAATCAACCCTCTGAGCCGTTGGAAGCACCAGTTGTTTGTCACCAAGTCAACCGTAATCATCCTCAGTGTTTCTCATACATATTAAACAGTATGTTAAACACCTCCATATAACGCCTAGGAACACAATTACACAATTAAATAAATCTGGCTGTGTTAACTATAAGGGACCAGGACCCTTATTGTTTTAGCTAGAGTAATCAGTTGCAGTGAAAGTCACCCGAGAGTTGAGACGCTAACCTCAGTGTGATGGCATATTCACAGCCTGACCTGTTTTATAATTGCACTGAGGCCATTTTTAATTATGAAAAGAGTCAACAAATAAAAGTTAGCAGGCTTTGCCCTGATGCACTGTAGTGTTTGGGCCCATGTGTGAGAGTGAGGAGAGAGGAAGCTAAAATATTCATAAATAGTTTGTGAGTGTTTTTGTTTGTTTGATAGTTCGCTTGTTTGCTTTTCTCTCAGTTGTAAATCCGTGTTGATGTGAACAGAAAGTTTCTCAGCGAATTATTAACTCCACTTCCCCCCCAAACTCCAAACTCTGTACTAGGGCATAGTCAGAATGCTAAATTCATTCCCAAAGACTTTAGCATTAGAGGTGGGGGTAAACCGACTGCCTTTCTCCACTATTTATGATGAAGTTAATCATGAAACGTACTGCTATGCTCTCTGAGGTTATACTGTTGCTGAAATGTTTTATTACCCAAGTGAGGTGACACTGAGCTCTACTTTAGATTGTTTTACACTAAACTTTTTGGGTCAGCTTGAGTGGTTAAATTAGCCCAGTTGGCCCATAGTGCAAACAGTAGGCCTAAACTAGATCCACTGCAGCATAGAAACTATGGAGACCTGTGAGAGCTTCAGTATCAAAGAGCCTTATATGGACTACAGGACAGTAGTTATCCATTGAGACAGTACTTGGGACAAAGGCTAGTTTCCCGGACACAGATTAAGCCTGGTCTTGGACAAAGAAGCACTTTTAACTGAGAATCCTTTTTAGTCTCTGGGAAACCAGCCTTACATCTCCTGCTCCTGTAGGATGGGGTTAGATGCCCTTAGATCCCATAGTCCTGAAGGTCATGGTGGTACAGTAATCCTGCAGCCTTGGCCTCCTCTTCAGCCTCCTCACCACCTGCTCTACCAGCCTCTAGCCTTGCCATACATGATTTACAACCCTGAGTAGCTCCAGGTCTTCCTACTACACGTAGCCCTAGTAAAAGTTTATAGTGTGGGTTTTTCGCCCTGGCTTAGCGCTGGCACCATGGGCACACACACACACACTGGCACCACACACACACCGCTGCCACAGCAGATTCGGTAGTTGGCACCGGGCAGTGGCAAGCTTGGCAGAACAACCGGGTGTCTGACTGCATCTCTCTCGTCGCTAGCCTGTGAAAATGCTAGCGGCTAACGGCAGGGTGCGAAGCAGCACTGGCAGAGAGTAGAGGAGCGCTGGGCTAGCGTACAATAGCCAGGCTGAGGAGGGACGGCAAGCGCCCCAGTGTTAGGAGCACTGAGGAATGTACAGCTTTACCTTCAGGATAGAGGGATGGCACGGTTTTAGGGATGAGGTAATGGTCTCGTCTCGTCTCTGCCCCATAGCTTCCAATGACTTTATAAAGAGACACGAGGAACAGTCATTGAGTTGTTTTCCCAATTTGTGGCTTAGGCAATTATTTTATGGTTGGAGTGTATGAAGGGGCTTCTAAATGTATGGTGTATGAGAAGATGCTGCTATCTGCCACCTAGCTTCCAATGGCTTTATAAAGAGACACTAAGTGCAGTCATTGAGACACTTGGTGCAGTCTCCCACTTTGTGGCTTAGGCTTACCCTAGAGAAATCAATAACATGTAATTAACCAGTAACACAAAGTTTGTTCTCATCAAATTATTTCACAGTTCCATTCCACCCTTTAGGGCAATACAATCAAGTCAAAGTGGTTCCACTGATTTCCCTACTTAGATTCCCCATTGATGACCCTGTCTGTTTACCTGCTCATTTATGAAGACTATCTACAGGACAGTCTCACCATAAAACATTAACAATCAATTTATGAACACTATCTACAGGACAGTCTCTCCATAAAACATTAACAATCCATTTTTGTCCCCCTCTTTCTCTCTCTTCATCTCTCTCTCTCTCGCTCTCCCGCTCACTCTCCCTCCCTCCCCCCAGAGGACACGCTGAAGCTCCACAACGGACCAGCCAAGAACAGTTATATGGAGCAGAGCTTCCACGGCCTAAACCCCGTGCTCAACATCCCTGTACACCTGGGCCAGGTGGAGCAGGCTAAGCGCAACGCCGTCCTGACTGGCCCCGCCCTGGAACACTGGGTAGACGGCCTGGTGGGTGCGATGTGGGAGGCTGGGGACGTGTGTTCCACCTCCATGACAGGGGGACCCGGAACATCCTGCCCCGTCATGCAGGCCTGCGCCAAGACCCCATGGAGCTCGCTCAGCCCCGACCCCAAGTCCCAGCTGGTCCCGCCGCACGCCGATGGGCACATCAGGTAGCAGCGGCGCCTCCGGCTGGACAGGAGGCCACACTGCAGGTCTTAAGTTGAAATAATTTATTTTTTGTATCTCTTTTTATTTTATTTTTATTTTTCTGTCGACGTAATGGATCAGATAAGAAGAGAAAAGACAGAAGTTGTGTTTTTTTAAGGCTGGTTGGAGGTTGAAGGAACGTTGAAGAGGAAGAGAAGGTCTGGGGAAGGTTTTGTGGTGTCATGCAAGTTTCAGACTCCTGAAGTGTTCCTCTTTGGGGTTTTTGCCGGCTTTGCCGTTTTCTGTTTCCCAATGTATTTATTTTCATCTCATTGCTGAGTTTACTGTGATTGATGCTGTGTCCGATGTAGAGACAAATGTTGCTTTGCCAAGCACCTAGTAAGGCCGCCTAGTCTGCTGCTGAATGAAAGGGCGATTGTGAAGTCAGTCAGAAGTCAGAGTGTTCGGGTGGAACAGGATAGTCGACACTGGTAGTGGACCAAGTTCTGGGCCGTATTCACAAAGCGTTTCAGAGTAGGAGTGCTGATTTAGAATCAGTTTTCTCTTTTAAATCATAATGAATATGATTATATAGCCAGGGGGGACCTGATCCTAGATCAGCACTTCTACTCTGAGATGCTTTGGGAATACGGGCCCTGCTTCTCAAGGTCGGTTTGGCCTACATGTAGGGAGACAGACTGAACCGCAACCTCGGATGGTGTCGCGAAGATCTTTTAAAAAAAGCGTAATTCCTTGCCTCAATCTTTGCGTATGACCGACAAAGTTACTATGGCACAGCAGTACTTATTGACTTTCAGTGCCTGAACAGGAGAAAGATGTGTGGGTGTGACTGGACTATGGAGTGACATTAGTGCCAGTAGAAGTTGAATTGAATTCATGAATGATTTAATCTAGATTCAGTTTTGATTGGCACTAATATCACTCTATACTGGACTGCCTGAAACTTGAAATGAAAGTATATCAGCTGTGCTTTCGCAAGAAAACAGAAATTCTCAAGCGTAACTTTTTATTTCCTTTTTTAAGAATTTCTGAATATTTGGTTTTAATAACAGTTTATGTTGCAAGTATGAAAAATAATATGTCTCAAAGTTATTGTCGTGTGAATGGAGTGAGTTGTCCACAAGTTGCTATTTATTTAAAAGTTTATATAAATACAGAATATTTTTAGTCAATGACTAAATGACTACAACGCTGCTTTGGCAGCTCGATAAATATTTTTTTGTAAAGAGAAACTGCCTTTATTTACAAAGGCCAACGCCCCAACGAACCTGTATACCTATTTTGGGCGAACAAACCTAATGCCCACCTGTGTGTCCGTGTTGTCCGGTCTGAATAGCTTTTCCTGTCTTGGTTCCTTCATTGGCTGTTTGCCAAGTCTTCGTCACACGAGGAAGCACCCAGGACTGAAAGGTCACAGAAAGGTCAGCTTTCAGTCAACAAAAAAGTCAACAAAAAAGACAGAAACACTCCAAAAACTCTCCAAAATGTGTGTTGGAGTCATTTCGTGGTGATGTTACATTTCCTATTTGGTTCCGTGTCAGTACCAGGATGTTAGTGATTGATGATGCTGTTCATGCTGTGGCAAAAATGTAAACAAATATTTGTATCTTGATCAAGGAACTGTTGGATTGGGCCCAGGCAACTTTGGTTTTCACTGGATCTTCTACTACATACTAAGTACTTTTGCTGCCATCAAGACTATCTCTCAGTTTACCACAGTTCAAACTTAGCCTATAGAACATAACATGCCCCCAGTTCAAGCATAATAGCACAGGCCCCCCGTGCCCCCTTCTCCAACCACAATGAAGGGTAACTACGATCAGCCATTTTGTTTGTTTGGCTTCAACTCAATTCTTCTCACAACCTAATTTGGTCCCAATTTAGAATCCAATCTGTGATTGTCAACATGATTTGGCAGTCAAACGTGCTAAATGAATGTTTTCACCAGGGCTCATCAACGATCATTAGTGAGTTAATCTATGGCCCAAGTTCATCTTGAACCTTGTAGGATGTATCAATCCTAATAAGTGTCAGTCCTGTCACTCAAACCTGAACTGTTGTGTGTTGTTGCCAGTTTTACAAAGAAGGGCAATTTGGCCTATATAGGGCTCGCCAGCTTGTAGTCCTAAAACCCAGAAGTGAGTTACCTCTGGTTTGTTCAGTCATCCCTATGGGGAAATGAGTGGGGAAAGAATAGGGTTTTGGGATAAACACAGAAAATAAGGACTGAGGTTAACACAGGCTTAGGAGATCTTATACGTTTTGTTCTATGAGATAATATCAGTCCGTTATTATGTCCTTTATGAATTATGAAGACTTTATGGGCTTTATGTCCGTTTTTATTATTACATAAATGCTTCAAAATTAACAAAAAGTGACGTTAGCTGATGAAGATTATCTCATAGAACAAAACGTATAAGATCTTCTAAGCCTGTGTTTACCACAGACCTTATTTTCGGCAATTATCCAAAAACCCTACAAAAATGCCATTCATTTCCCCATATGCGTTGTCCAACAAACCATGGCGGAGTTAGTGCCTACAAAAAGACGCCATTGCTATTTCTCTGTATTAGCTAGCTAGCTAACAACATATTAGCTGGCTAGATATAGATATGACCCTGACTTTCTTTTACTGGCAGTGCCATTGTCACATTGAAACTAATACTTAATTGACGAATAGTTTGCCCATTGTTCAAATGTACAATTATCATTCTCGAGATGTGAATTGAAATATGTTACTCAATGTAAAAGTCCTATTTTGTTACAAAAATGAAGAAAATGTACATAAATATTTTGTATTGAATTATGTTTAAAACGTATTCTATGTAAATACTGATGTGGTGTGGAAAGATTATGAAGTGGAATTACAGTAGAAGAAGAACAGATAGCTAGTGTTGCTTGTTGCTAGTTGGGCACAGAGTGATTTTAGGTACGTAACCTGTTTCAATGTTTTGGACAGATCTAAGGAATAAGGAATGACTCAGAATTGGGTAAAGCTTTTAATATTATTCTTCGCCTTTCAGAGAATATCATGACAGATTGTTGTTCTCTCTGCTGGAATGTATTGTTGAGCAACTGTTGCACAAACTTCTCTGAACTCAACATTTCCCGAAGTTTCTGGGGGAAACTTAAAAGTTTCCTAAAGTTTCTGGGAAAACTTTAATGTTTCTCGAAGTTTCAGGACAAACTTTGTTTCCTAAAGTTTCAGGGGGAAACTCTGTGCCTTAGCTATCTATCTATACTCCTGCCTAGGGGACTCTTAAAACTTTCTGTCCATCTATGAACATAAAATTGTTATGGTCGTTTTTACTTTTCACAAAAAGTGAAAGAAGAGCATCAAGAGTTAGTCGATGTGATTTGATGAATCTGTAACACCAAAAAAGATGTCTGCTGTTGTAAATACCATGCCTTCTTGTCTTTTGCTTTTACATTTTTGTGGATTTTTTTTTTGTTGGTACATTTTTCTCTGACTGCTTTTTGAAATTAAAGAGCTCTCTCTAAATCTTGTCTCATTTTTGTGTGGATTTTAATGCTTAGACACTTCAAGTTTATGACATGACAGTTGTCCCGAAAGCCTTATCTAAGCCTTGTAACACATATCCTTCTTATTTATGTATGTTTAAGTAGCCATAATTGCATTTTACTATGGAAACAAAGCATGGATTACACCATAATTAAAGTGATAGCACCGTCAAACAGTTAAGTCATTCCCACTGTTGTTTAATGATCACCCTAGCTTCACCCTCATACTGACCCCGTGTAGCTCAGTTGGTAGAGCATGGCGTTTGCAAGGCCAGGGTTGTGGGTTCGATTCCCACGGGGGGCCAGTATGAAAATGTATGCACTCACTAACTGTAAGTCGCTCTGGATAAGAGCGTCTGCTAAAATGTAAATGTAAGTATTTGTTTAACTACTTGACGTTGCTTCCATGTTTTCCATGACTTAACTGAAGAATCAACCTGCCATCATCAGCTGTTGAGCACCAGATAAATGTACACTATGCACATGGCTATTCTCCTGTTTTCAGCCTATTGACAGAGAGCTGAGAGAGTTGAGGACTTAAAAAATACTGTACCGTATGTCTCAGAGGCAGACTACTGTGTGTAGACATAAAACAAACCACCTCAAACACAACATGCAGTAGCCAGAGATTTGGCTTCCCCTTCCAGAGATAATACATCTAGAAAACAGGGGACCTCACCAATAGTCAAACTATCCTCTTTGAATGTGCTGTGTTGAGCGATGAATGATGCCACCATCGTTTGTGGAGGTCTGACCAGAGAGAACCACTTGGGGATTCTGTGATCGTCTTCCCATCCTTCGTCTTCAGAACAGAATAGGGGTTCTGTGTGATCCTCCCGGGGCTCCATCATCACACACACAATCATCCCACACATCCTCCCGGGCCTCTATCATCACACACACACACACACTACACACACACACACACACAACACACACATACACACAAGATCACAGGGTGTACTGAGCCTCTGACAGGCCCAGATCAAAAGGACACTATAGACCATCAGATCTCACGACGATCCCACAAGGCTCCGAACACGCCAGCTAATTAGTCCAGGGTGACTGGAAGGAGAGAGTGTGTGTGTGTGTCTGTGTGTCCTTGGTGAGCGTGATATCACATCTGTGTGCATGCATGTGTGTATACGTGCGTCCACCCGCGTGTGTGCTTGCACATGTACGTGTCACATCTGTGAGGAGTGTGTGTTTTAGGGGGGTCCCATCTGTGTGAAGAGTTTCTAACAATGTAAATGAGCCACATCTTGCAGATGAGTTTTATTCACTATCTCTGACATAAAACAAACCCTTAGGTCTCATCCAACACATGCAAAACGTGACAGTGAGACAACAACATTGCTATTACTGTCACGACTTCCGCCGAGGCTGCCCCCCCTCCTGGTTCGGGCAGGCTTCGGCGTTCGTCGTCACCGGAGTACTAGCTACTGCCGATCCTATTCTCATCACTCCACTTGTCATGTCTTGTCAATCACACACACCTGGTGCTCATTCCCCTAATTAGTATGTGTATAAGTGTTCCCTCTGTTCCCCTTGTCTTTGTGAGTGATTGTTTGTTGTGAGAGCGTGTAGCTCGGTTGAGCTACTATTCTTAGTGTTTATGCCAAGGTGGACGCTTTCCCTTGTTAGTTTCGTTTTGACGCTTGGAGCGTTTGATTTATGTAAACGGAATAAACTCTGGACTTCGGTATTTTACCTCCTGCGCCTGACTCCTTCCTTCACACCTCATCACAGAATCACTCACCCGCTGAATGGAGTCAGCAGGAGAAGACCGCATGCCTGGAGTTGTGGCAAGGGTCCAGGAGCACTCCTCGATGCTGGCCAGCTTGGGGGAAGCGATGGATCGGGTTCTTCAGGTAATAGAACGCCTGGAGAGGAGAGGACCCGATCTATCGAGACCAGCTGGTCAGCCGGATCCAGCCACCTACACCCCAGCCCATGAGGGATCCAGATATCCCGGCCACCGGCGTTCGATGGAACTGCAGCACGATGTAAGGGATTTATGCTCCAACTCGAGCTGTATTTCTCCAGCATCAGGCCGGCGCCCCGGGAGCGGGAGAAGGTATCCGTCCTCGTTTAATGCCTTTGTGGGAGAGCCCTGGAGTGGGCCAACGCGGTGTGGAACAAGGGTGGTACCGCGTTGGAGGACTACGGGGAGTTTGCTCACCTCTTTCGGGCAGTTTTTGATCAGGCGGGTGAAAGACTGGTTCATCTGAGGCAGGGGACGAGGACCGCTCAGGACTACGCGCTGGAGTTCCGGACGCTGGCAGCGGGGTCCGGGTGGAACAAGCGGGCCCTGATCGACCATTTCCGGTGCCACCTAAGGGAGGATGTCCGACGGTAGCTAGCCTGCCGGGATACCATGCTATCGTTCTCCCAACTCCAACTGGTGGACATGGCCATCCGGCTGGACAATCTGCTAGCAGCCAGAGGATGTCCTGGTAGGGGTCTGCCCGTTCCCACTCCGGACGACTCTGACCCCGAGCAGATGGAGCTGGGGGGAGCCGCCGGTCGAGAGAGCGCAGGAGGACAGCGACAGTGACACACTAATGGCACGAAGGGACAATCCACCTCACGTCGCAGTAAACGTTATTTTGGGTCTGGAGGTGGTAGGCAGGGTACTCACGCATCACCCCAGGTACGAACACCCAAACGTGTTCAGAGCCCTTTGCGGCGCACTGTACTTTATCTATCTCCTTTCCAGATCACTTGGTAGGTTCCCAGTGTAAGGGGCTAGTCGATTCAGGTGCAGCTGGCAATTTTATGGACAGGGCATTTGCACACCGTCAAGGCATTTCATTGGTTCCCTTAACCATTCCACTCCCCATCAGAGCACTAGATAGTCGACCATTAGGGTTCGGGTTGGTGAAGGAAGTTACTGTACCAGTCACCCTGATTACGCAGGAGACACATGTTGAGCAGATCACCTTTAGGATTACTGAGTCTCCTGCTTACCCTGTAGTCTTGGGTATCCTGTGGTTAGCCCTTCACAACCCCAATTTCTCATGGCCGCAGAGGGTTCTTACGGGGTGGTCGCGTGAGTGTCCGGGTAGGTGTCTAGGTGTTTCCGTTGGTGCGACCACGGTGGAAAGTCCAGACGGTACCCCCACCGTCCAGACGGTACCCCCCCCCCGAATACCATGATCTGGCGCTCACGTTTTCCAAGATGCAAGCGACTAAATTACCACCTCATCGGGAGGGGGATTGCGCGATAAACCTTTGGGTAGACGCTGTACCTCCCAGGAGTCATGTGTATCCCCGGTCGTAGGCTGAAACAGAGGCTATGGAAATATACGTCACCGTGTCCCTGCGCCAGGGGTATATACATCCCTCCACTTCACCTGCCTCCTCGAGTTTCTTCTTTGTGAAGAAGAAAGATGGCGGTTTACGCCCGTGCATTGATTATCGACCACTGAATAATGTGACGGTACGATTTAGTTATCCTCTTCCCCTCATTCCTTCAGTGATTGAGTCAATGCATGGGGCCTGTTTTTTCACCAAATTAGACCTCAGGAGTGCCTACAACCTGGTGCATATTCGGGAAGGGGATGAGTGGAAAACAGCATTCAGCACAACCTCGGGGCATTATGAATACCTGGTGATGCCCTATGGTTTGATGAATGCTCCATCCGTTTTCCAGTCCTTTGTGAATTAGGTGTTTCGGGACATGCTTGGTCGTGGTGTGGTGGTCTACATCGATGACATCCTGGTGTATTCCGCTACGCGCGCCGAGCATGTGTCCCTGGTTCGCAAAGTACTGGTCCGACTGCTGGAAAACGATCTTTATGCCAAGGCAGAGAAGTGTGAGTCTTTCCAGCAGTCAATCTCCTTCCTCGGATATCGCATTACCACCACAGGTGTGGAGATGGAGGGAGACCGCATTGCAGCCGTGCGTAATTGGCCAACTCCAACCATGGTAAAGGAGGTGCAGCGATTCCTTGGCTTTGCCAACTACTATCGAAGGTTTATTCTGGGTTTTGGCAAGGTCGCAGCTCCCATTACCTCCTTGTTGAAGGGTGGGCCGTCCCGGCTCCGCTGGTCTGCTGAGGCTGATTTGGCATTCAATAGATTGCGTGGTCTGTTCACCTCAGCCCCGGTACTGGCTCACCCCGATCCATCACTACCGTTCGTAGTGGAGGTGGATGCGTCCGAGGTAGGGATAGGAGCTGTCTTATCCCAACGCTCGGGCATGCCACCCAAGCTCCACCCCTGTGCCTTCTTTTCTAAGAAGCTCAGCTTGGCAGAGCAGAACTACGGCGTTGGTGATCGGGAGCTGTTGGCTGTTGTCCGAGCTTTGACGGTGTGGAGACATTGGCTTGAAGGGGCGAAACACCCTTTCCTCGTCTGGACAGACCACTGTAACCTGGAGTACATTCGGGCAGCGAGGATGCTGAATCCTCGCCAGGCCAGGTGGGCCCTCTTCTTCACCCGGTTTGATTTCACACTCTCATACATTCCGGGTACGAAGAACGTGAAGGCAGACGCATTGTCTCGGCTGTATGACACAGAGGAGAGGCCCAGAGACAACACCCCCATACTCCCGGCCTCATGCATTGTGGCGCCGGTAGTATGGGCGATGGACGCAGATATAGCGCAGGCATTAAGCACAGATCCATCTCCACAGGCAGTTTCCAGCTGGGCTGCAGTACGTGCCTGCGCTTATCCGTGATCGTCTAATCTACTGGGCACACACGTCACCCTCCTCTGGTCATCCAGGTATCGGTCGTACAATGCGCTGACTGACTGGTGGCCTACCTTGGCTAAGGACGTGAGGATGTATGTTTCCTCCTGCTCAGTGTGCGCCCAGAGTAAGGCACCTAGGCACCTCCCAGCGGGTAAGCTACAACCTTCATCAGTTCCACAACGACCATGGTCTCACCTGAGTATAGATTTTCTCACTGATCTTCCCCCCTCCCAAGGTAACACCTGGTCATTGTGGACCGCTTTTCAAAGGTCCTGCCACCTCCTTCCTCTGCCCGGTCTCCCCACGGCCCTACAAACTGCGGAGGCTCTGTTTACTCACGTCTTCCGGCACTACGGGGTACCAGAGGATATAGTGTCCGACCGAGGTCCCCAGTTCACGTCTAGAGTCTGGAAGGCGTTCATGGAACTTCTGGGGGTCTCGGTCAGCCTGACCTCTGGATTCCACCCCGAGAGTAATGGGCAGGTGGAGAGGGTGAATCAAGATGTGGGTAGGTTCCTGCGGACCTACTGTCAGGACCGGCCGGGGGAGTGGTCGGTGTTGCTGCCACGGGCAGAATATGCTCAGAACTCTCTCCGCCACTCCTCCACTAACCTAACACCCTTCCAATGTGTTTTAGGTTACCAACCAGTCCTGGCACCGTGGCACCAGAGCCAGACCGAGGCGGTGGATGACACGGTGCCTCCAGCGCACTGTGCGTCGTCAGAAGGCCAACGCTGACCGCCACCGCAGGGAGGCCCTGGTGTTTGTACCGGGGGATCGGATCTGGCTCTCGACCCGGAATCTGCCCCTCCGCCTGCCCTGCCGGAAGCTGAGCCCGCGGTTTGTGGGGCCGTTTAAAGTCCTGAGGAGAATAAACGAAGTGACATACAGGTTGTTACTCCCCACTGATTTCCGTATGAACCCCTCGTTTCATGTGTCTCTCCTCAGGCCGGTAGTAGCTGGTCCGCTCCAGGAGTCTGAGGTGCGGGAGGTTCCTCCACCTCCTATGGACATTGAGGGGGCCCCGGCGTACTCGGTCCGTTCCATCCTGGATTCGAGGCGTCGGGTGGGGGGCCTTCAGTATCTCGTGGAGTGGGAGGGGTACGGTCCGGAGGAACGGTGCTGGGTCCCAAGGCGGGACATCCTTGATCCCTCCCTGTTGAGGGATTTCCACCGTCGCCATCCGACTCGACCTGCTCCGCGTCCTCCTGGCCGTCCCCGAGGCCGGGGCTGGCGCACTGCTGGAGCCGCACGTCGGGGGGGGGGGGGGCTTCGGCGTTCATCGTCACTGGAGTACTAGCTACTGCCGATCCCATTCTCATCACTCCCCTTGTCATGTCTTGTCAATCACACACACCTGGTGCTCATTCCCCTAATTAGTATGTGTAAGTGTTCCCTCTGTTCCCCTTGTCTTTTGTGAGTGATTGTTTGTTGTGAGAGTGTGTAGCTCGGTTGAGCTACTATTCTTAGTGTTTATGCCAAGGTGGATGTTTTCCTTTGTTAGTTTCGTTTTGACGCTTGGAGCGTTTGATTTATGTAAACAGAATAAACTCTGGACTTCGGTATTTTACCTCCTGCGCCTGACTCCTTCCTTCACACCTCGTCACAATTACTGTCTCTCCTGAGGCACATCACATTGTGACATCAAACGTTTTAAAGGTGTTCTAATAAAGTTCAGAGATCCAAACAGAATGTTAACCGTATCACACATGAAACAACTGAGGAGCTAATGACACAAGCAGCGTATCCCTCCAGGTATTGGGCCTAGCACATAAACATGCAATTTGTCCCGCTTTTGTGCTTAATGTTATTTTTTTCTGATTTTTACTGTTATTGTGGGTAAAAATCTAATATGTTTGAAGATGTTTTCATCTTTAACATGGCATTTGGCATAGGAGCAGGGGTGAAAGTAAGGCGGTATGGTCCGGTATGGCTGGGGGTACGCCGTAGGGGAGACCGGGGATGGTTGTAAAAATCTTGAATTTTTTGTCAATTTCTCAGATATTGTTTGAGCTACTACATTCAAAATGTGATAGGAACAACTTCCATCTGTCTGCTACAAATTGGTATAGGTATTATCTCTCTAAATCAAACAGACAAGGTGTGACTTTGTCTCAAATACAAGGAGTGAAATGTTAGAATTTACCCCACCTCCCGGGTCAGTTAGAAAAAATGCTTAAATCATGACATGCAGCTAGACATTGAAAACCTTTATTGAGAACATGAGAACAACATTGCCATGTTTACCATTTTGTGTTGCAGAAATAATAAAGTGGTAGTACAAATCATAAAATGTTTATTATTATTACCCTCTATTAACTGGCCCTTCTCAACTAACAACAACATCTGAACTAAACAACTGAGTGTGTGTGTGTGTGTGTGTGTGTGTGTGTGTGTGTGTGTGTGTGTGTGTGTGTGTGTGTGTGTGTGTGTGTGTGTGTGTGTGTGTGTGTGTGTGTGTGTGAATTTGAGAGAGATAGAGCGGTGGTGTGTGTGTGTGAATGTTGGACATGTTCACTCAATCAAAGTCACAGTTGTGACAGTGGTATGGTAGTCCTGGGGTACAGACTTGGTGGGCCCCTAATTTGCATTCCCAGCATTGCACCCAGATCTCATTCGGCTTGTTACAACTAACCCTGACACTTGCAGCCATTAGCTTGCTTCAATTTTAGCTACATGTTTACATTTTAGAATTGCTAACTTACATCAAATATGTCTACACAAACTGGTTATAAACCTGAAATAAGTTTGGTGAATCTAACTACAAAGCAGGTGATGCCATCACAAAAACACATTTTGCCCCCAAAAAATACTTTATTTCCTCGAAATCTGTTTTTTATCAATAAAATCTGCAGAGTTTATCACAGGGTCTTGCTTCTTCACATGATAATTGAGGACTAAACTGAGCAGGTGCGCAGGGAGTCACATGATTTTAGCTTGTTCCTGATTGGAGATATTGAGTGTTACAACTATCCGTGTTACAACCATCCCCAGTCTCCCCTACCTGTAAAACGTCAGCCTATCACAATTAATACAACATGACCAAAACACTATAGTCTATTATACCATTTTTTAACATTACTGCATGTCAGCCGCATGAAAAATGAGCGAATTGACTGGAAACCGGGTGGAATACGCTCCAAATTGCGTTGTGATTTGAGGAGAACACTTACACTTTGTCAAAGCGGAGTTGAGTGGCCGAGACGCTCGAAGACAAGCGAGAGACGAGTGGCCGAGGCCGAGGCGCTTGTGGACAATAGTGGATGCATCAATTCAGTGTAGGCCTAATGACAATCGCAGAATGTCATTACAATACATGCAGGTGTTTTGTAACAGATGTCTCTTTCCATTCATCAAATTGCGGGTGCACAGTGCACAGTTGGGGTTTAGATGCTGAAATTATTTTGTGAGAGGACGAATGTGCGCGGGTAGCCTACAGGAGCGCTTGTTGTTGATTGTTTGACAGTCAGATGAAAACATAATGACTGGTTATGTTTATGCCACATTAAAAGGCATAAGCGGCTTGTCCATAAGGATAGGGGAAGCTAAGCTTTCCCTAAAGTAAATGGAATTAAATTGCTAAAATTATATAGCCTAATTAGCTTGCGCCTGTATATACACCAGAAAGCATGATTTGGCTCATCTCATTGATCAACAAGAGAAAAACATAGTTGAGGGTGCATTCAAAATAACACCCTATTCCCTATATAGTGCACTACTTTTGTTCCCTATAACCTGATGCCGTTGCTATGACCTGCTATGACAGATCATCTCATTGATCAAGCAGACAAAAATAAATGTGTACTTGTGTCTGAAATTGCACCCTATTCCCTACATAGTGCACTACTTTTGACCAGAGCCATAATATGGGTTCTGGTCAAAAGTAGTGCACTACATAGGGAACAGGGCGGCATTTTTGGATGAAGTCGGCTCATCTCAGAGAAAAATATATTTGATAGGCTAACATCTTGTTCTCTTCTGCCTGGTATAGCTATGGGACTGAGGCGCTAAGCTAGCTAGCTTCTAGCTGTTAGCCTTGTGGGAATTAACGAAGGATGGTGAGGTGGTGTTACATTAAGAGGTGTCGGAAGAAGTCGCTGATGAACAGAACAGGACGCCATCTCAATAACAACGCAACACCATTAGGGATAGGGAGGTGGAAGGCCATTGGTGGGATTGATCTGCGAGCGTGAGGAGATGGGAGCGCACCAGTGCATCAGTCTCGTTACACCTGCTGGAACAAGGTGTGTGAGTGGTAGCTGGGAGCCAGAGGCAGAAAAGCCTTTTTACTTTCACAAAGCACATGTACATGAGACAGCTGGGGATGTAAGCTGTCAAGGTTGGGAGAATTCACAAGAATAAAAATATGTCCCTTAGATTTCTGCTATAAAGGGTTCTCACATTCATAAAGTATACATTAAAAGAAAATATATAGGCCTACAGAATGTACAGAAACGTAAACATTAAATGGGGGCTGCAAAAATCTCTTCTATCCACTCCCTAATTCATATTGTTTGTATATCATTGTTTCAATAAGCTTGACTGAAGGTATATCATGCAATAAGCTTGACTGAAAGCTACACTGTAAGCATCAACTTCTGAACTGTTCAGCTTTAGTTGTAAGAAATGTGTGTTTCCTGGCTTGACATCTAGTTAGGTCAGAAAACTTCCCCCAACCTGTCCTGCCCTACAGTAGGGAAAGTAAATACATGCTTCCCCTTCGACACTAAATACATGCTTCCCCTTCTAAACTTCAGTTATATGAAAGTTTGAGGCGTGACCCTCCAGTTGGTTCAGCAAAAGCAACCAGCCCATATCAGGCCTTTCCTGTAGGAGAAACTGAATGCTGTAACTAAGCCAGCAAGGCCAGCCAGGTCAGTTAAGCCCTGTTCACACTGCAGGTCTTAATGCTAAAATCTGTTTTGTTTTTCAAATCCGTTTTGGACTACTGACTGTCCAAACAGCAAGTTACAAGTGACCAAATCGGATTTGTGTGTGTTCAGACAGCAGACATTTGCTGACATGGCTACGCTAGTTGTCATAGTAACAACGGGTGTGTGTGCAGTGGTGTAAGGCTGATTGTTGGTGGTGGTGCTTGTGCTTCCTATCACTCAGAAGTTATGTAGCAAGCTAAGGTGACAACAATGCCTGCCATGGACGTTTCCCAGTTGCTTCGAATGTTCAAAATCATTGTGTAAGAACACTTCTAAAGCCTCAAAGGATAATATGATCCAACTTTCAAAATGAGTCCTAGCTAGGTAGCTGTTTAGCTTTCTAGCACATTCACTAATTTGTTTGTAAACAATTAACAAGCTAGTTAGCTACCACATGTTCTTGTCAAACTGTCAAGAGAGTAGCTAGCAAGCAATAAGATATGCCAAATAACAGTCTAAAAACTACTTGAGGCCAAATAAATCAGATTAGACCATTCAGACACAAGTCACATGGCCAGGAATCTGATGTATATCTGACTTCAAACCACCTACGAAGGTGGTTTGAAATGTGGCTTGAAATATCCGATTCCATGTGCTTTTTGGCTGTTCAGACTGCAGGAAAAAGAACAGATTCAAATCATATATGCAAATAAATAGGATTTGAGTCACTTCAAACTGCCAATGTGAACACAGCTCTAGTGTATTCAACACAAGTCAAAGCTCTCTGTGATGGACACTGATTCACACACACGCATGCCTGCATCATCACAACGGAACGGCGGCTTGAAGAGAGAGAGGGCAGCCGATGCTATCCAACACTTCGATATCAATACCCTCAGAAATGTCACAGTCCGTATACATTTTCTGTCGCAGGGTGCAGTCGAACCAGAGAGAGAGAGCGAGAGAGAGCTAGAGAGAGAGCAAGAGAGAGAGAGAGAGAGAGAGAGAGAGAGAGAGAGAGAGAGAGAGACTTACTGTATATCTCTCCCCAGTCCCAGGATCATTAACTGGGTTAAAAGCAGGAGGTGTGTACAGTGCAGTAACAGTAGCTGCTATTGGCTTACGTTAGCACGCACACACACACACACACACACACACATACACACACACGCACACCTGCAGGCACCAACATATTTATCATTCTGACTGAACAGATTATATTCCATAAAATGGAGTCAAGCGCTATCTCCGCTCTGGTCCGAGCACGGAGGGTTTTACTTGGACGGAATATAAATGTTTATACAAATGGCACCCTATTCCCTATGTAGTGCATTACCTTTGACCAGGACACAAGGCTGTGGTCAAAAGTAGTGCACTATGTAGGGAATAAGGACATATGTGGGGCAGGACATTCCTGTTTTAGATTATGCTGTAGTCCTGTGATCTATATATAATGTAAGCTCTTAAATAGTGATGGTAAAGGTAGATAGGGTATAGTGTGTGAGCAATGGGAGGCCAGGTGAAAACAAGAGATATTAGTATAGGCCTATTCAAAGACAGTACAGTATGAAGCTAAAACTGCTTCTCCAAAAGAAATCCCTGATCACACTTGTAGTTGACGTAATGGCGGCGTTAGCTAGCTAAGCTCATGCGTAGAAACACGTCATCGGTTCTAACAGTCGTCTCGCGCCGAACTGTGCATGTGCAGGCCGTCAAATCAAAGGCACTCCTTCGATATAAAGTTATTTGTTATGAATATTAAAACATCAGTTTATCACTTTCACGAGGTTGGAGTAATAACATGTTAAACTACTTAAGACATTGGCTCCAATCTAGATTGTGCATTTAGATTTCGAGAAAATGAACAACTAAGGAAGAATTGTTCACTTACATTTTACATTTTAGTCATTTTAGTTAGTGAGTGCATACATTTTCATACTGGCCCTCCGTGGGAAACGAACCCACAATCCTGGCGTTGCAAGAGCCATGCTCTACCAACTGACTTCTCAAACCTCAAACCCCGGCCTGGTCTGCTTTGATGCTTGCAATGACTACTCTCTGTCTAAGCAAAGTTAAGGCTAGGTAAGGTTGATTTTAGACATTTGCATTGTGTAGCCTTGGCCAACTGATTTAGTAGGAGGAACAGGAAGGATGCCCAGAGCAGATTTAAACATTCCTATCAGCTATGTACTCAAGCAACGTTGTACAGCAGAGACAAGAGAGAGGAGGGAGGAGAGAGATGGAGAGATGTTTTCAGAGAGAGGAAAGAGAGAGGGGGAGTGAGTGAGATGGAGCGATGGAGAGAGAGAGACATTTTGGAGAGGAGAGAGAGAGGAAGAGAATGGAGAGAAAGAGAGGAGAGAGAGAGAGAGAGAGAGAGAGAGAGAGAGAGAGAGAGAGAGAGAGAGAGAGAGAGAGCACATAAGGGTCTACTGCTTAGTGATTTTGGAAAGCAAGGGAAGATAGAGATAAAGAGAGATAGAGGAAGGAGAAAAGAGTGAGAGAGAGTCGGAGACAAGGAGACAGCTCCCACCAGAACTCTAAAACAACAGCATGTCTTCCTGATGGATGGTATGGCCAGTCTGGCCAGCCATGCGAGCAGCCCATTCCCCCTGAACAACCCTTCACAGCATACAGGCAGAGAGGATGGAGGGAGAAGAGAGAGAGAACAATCCTTCCCAGCTCTGTAGGATCCATATCAGCACACAGAGAGACAGAGATGAGAGGGGGATGGAGAGAGAGGAGAGGATGTGATGAGAGAAGGGGGGGGGGTTGGGGAGGCAGTGAAGGATGGGATGGAGATGAGGAGCGGGATGAGGGGATGATATGGAGGAGGGGATGAGAGAGAGAGAGAGAGCGAGAGAGAGAGAGATGAGAATTTAAAAGGGCAGTTAGCAGACTTTCTCAATTATTTATTAGGGAATCAATAGAACAACATCATGGCAGCGACAGGAGAAAAGAAAGAGAGAGGATACAGGGCGTATGTCCTGGGAGGTGAAGTTTCCTGCTACTACATGTTATGCTGCATTTTGACTTTGATGACAAGGACTGCACTATCCATCCACATGCCCTTGCATGGATTTTAGTGCCCGTTCCAGCTATGCAATATTAGTTTAAGAATCTTTGATTAAAGAGTAAAACTGTACTAAATCATCCCATCAATAATATATAATTGCTGAGGCATTTCAATTTTCATCAGCTTCTTCATTGCAACAATGAAAGGGGAGAGTGACGTAAGGAAATCTTTCAATCTTACCTTACAGTACCTTGAGGTAAAATAAGGTAATGCACCCACCACACTTTCACACAACTCATCCTCTAGATATAAGCTTCAAAACATCCCAAAACCTCATTGTTTTATGTCAGATAGAACCTCATTGTCTTACGTCATATAGAACCTCATTGTCTTACGTCAGTAAGAACCTCATTGTCTTACGTCATATAGAACCTCATTGTCTTACGTCAGTAAGAACCTCATTGTCTTACGTCAGTAAGAACCTCATTGTCTTATGTCAGATAGAACCTAATTGTCTTACGTCAGATATAAGCATAGCATTACTCTGGGCTCTAATCAATCCGTATCGCGGAAATTCAGCGTTACAGTGTGATTTAAATTTTAATTCAACATTCCCGCGTTAGTAGAGACTGCACTCATGTCAGCTCAATCGGAAATTACCTTTACATTTCTTCAGTGATACAGATTGAACATAGCCCTCTGTCTGCACTGGTCGGTCAAGGGAATAGCGTCATGCAGGAGTGACGCCACTAGTCTGAAGACAAAACTCCAGATTTATCAAATACTTTCATTTCATTTTTCAGCGCCCACTTCCCCAACTTTTCCTCAAATTCTGTTAAAGAGTGTTATGTCCTAAACCTAAACACCTGAGTCACCAACTATATAAGCGAGCTATGGTTTTGTATGTATTCTCCTGTCCCAGTCTCTGTCCCCCTGTCCTTTCTGGACTGTAAGTCCTAGTCAGTGTGATAGCGGTGGCTGGCTGGTAGACAGTGGCTGGATGGTGGAACTCTTAAATGTCATGAAGATTGATGGCGTTGGAGTACAAAGTGTGGTGACATTACTGCCTTTGCTGTGCTTGTTCTTAATTCAGCCCTGTCGGCTTAGCGCTGACATTTCAGTGAGAGGAGTGTGTTTATGTGGCACCCTATTCCCTATGTAGTGCACTATTTTGGACCAAGGTCCCCACAGGGCTCTAGTCAAAAGTAGTCCACTTTATAGGGACTAGGGTGCCATTTGGGACTGTGCCATTTGGGACGCAGCCTGTGGCTGAAATGTCACTGAAGGATTTATTACATTGGAACTAGTGGTGCTTGGAGTGGAGGGAGTAATGGGGGAGAAGAGGTGATGTGAGCAACCAGGTAGAGAGAGAGAAGGCTTAAAGGCTTTCATCATCAGTCGTCCGTTCTCTGAAATAATTTATTTCTTTTCTTTTATGTTCCTTTCTTTTTCTTCACTTCATTGGGTTTTGCTGTCATCACTTCTTATCTGTTCTGTTTGGGGAAATTCTACTGTCTGTTCCCTTTCCTTTTCACTTGTCTTGTTTTCTGTTCTCTCCTCTTCTAGTATTCTATTCATGTCTTTCCTCCTCTGCTTTCTTTCTGTGGCACATCATCTCTAATCTCTCCAATTGTGTGCTTTATCGGCAGCATTTCAGCTGGCCCCAACACATTGATGTTATCAGTGGAATATACCATGATCCCATCTTAAATACATCTCTCGCTCCCACAAACCTGTGAATTACCAACAGACAAATCCAAAACTCACATTTACCCAATTTTCCCCTCTTATTAAATCATGCTTATAACATTCTGGGGAGCAAATAATATGATTCAAAATATAATTGTCTGAGAATGAGGGAAAATGTGACAACACGAGGTCTGGTGTGACACTCTGGCTCTGGGACTTTTGTATTTGAGCCAGGGTGTATTTTGTTTTGTTGGGTTTTGGTTTTGTTTCTAGGTTTGCCTTTCTGTTGGCTGCATTTCTAGGTTTGGTCGATGACTCCCAATCGGAGGTAACGAGTGTCAGCTGTTCGGCTCGTTATCTCTGATTGGGAGCCATATTTATTCTGATTGTTTTCCTGTGGGAATTGTGGGTTTTTGTTCTAAGTTCAGTCGGTGTACTGAGGACGTTACGGTTCTTGTTTTGTTTTGTCGTTTATTCTACAATAAAGTCATGTTTCTTGGACACGCTGCGCCTTGGTCATACTTGGACGACATAGACCCCCGTGACATCTGGGGCAGCCAACAGTGCGGGAGAGTTAGGGGTGTGTGTGAGTGAGTGAGTGAGTGAGTGAGTTTGTGTGTGTGTGTGTGTGTGTGTGCAATGTTTTTTTTCATACACCACTCCAGCTCCAATGTCATGACATAAAGTGTACCCCATAACTCTATGTAGGGACTTCCTACTCCCTCCTTGACAGGAAGTGACATCTCAAGGGCTTTGTATTTGTTTTTTAAAACTCATGAAAAATGTCCTCTGATTCCGGAACATACATTATGTGGCCCGTATACAGGAGACAACAGGAAAAAACAACCTCCTCCCTGTCCTTACTGTGTATACACATCATATGTCACTTGAGGCTGCGTGTCATCTGGGCCCATCTAGTACATCAACAATCATCCAGGGAGTGACTGTGTTCTAGAATGTACCGGTTGTATATCATTCCACATACCCTGAGTCGCTATTCACGTCATAAACAAGTAGTCCCCTGATCAACGGCCACCTTGGGGGGGAAAAAACTGCCGTTAGCCATCTGCGCCTATTTCTTCTAAACAAAAACACTTTTGGGAGTTATCATACCCTTACAATGTTGTTTTTATTATTGCTTGAACAGTCGCTAAGATTATATTTGATTGTGATCTTCGCAAAATACCTATTTTGGATGCAATAGTTCTTAGCTAGAATGCTAACGCTCATTGACATAGGCTGTAGCAAAGTTAGCCAAAGGGCATTTTACTGATGAAGTTGAAGTGTTTTTTAAGTATAATGCAATTGATTGGTGATGATGACACAAACATTATATTAAGCAGGACATTCATACACGCTTTACAATCCAATCCAATCATAATCCAAAATGAGTGTGAAATGCATGTAATTGGGGGCTATTTCTGCTGGTGGTGTATGAGAACTCCCTCATGTTTTCAGCCTTTCAAGTGAAAGAGAATAGAGGGAAAGTGAGAAAAATAATTCAGTCAAACATTGTAACACATGACATTGTCATGAAGTTGTTCTTACACCACAGAAAAATGAGTTATAGAGCTAGACCATAGACTGCCTAAAACAACACAAAACACATTTCAATGTGTTTAAATGAATGACTCCCACCACACTGACTCCTAGTGTGACCCTCCCTCCCAATAATATCTACTTATGACGTTTACACTCCTTCACTGATTCCCACAAATCATAAAGCATTGGATTAGTGGTCTTTTCTAGGGACTTTTCTTTTACCAGTCATTTCCTTTCAAATCGGTGAAGGGAAGTGAACAAGTGCACACTTTAGGAGGAAGGAGAGATAATGGGGAGATAGCCCAGCCCAGGAGAGGAGAGGAGAGAGAGGGGCGACAGGACAGGGCTTAACCTGACATTGAGATGGGGACATTCAGCGGACCCTAATGATGGACTGATAAGTCTCTATTCCCAGGGCCACCATATTCTCTCAGTAGCCCTACCTGTCTCTCTGGCAGGTTCTCCTCCACAGTCCTCACCCTACACACTGACTGTGATGCCCAGCCCAGACAGGCCTGTAGACAGGGCTGAGGTGGGTGACAGAGAGGGATGGGGACATTCAGTGGGGCCCACTTAGTGAATACTGGCATATTCTCTCCTCCACACCCTCTGAGCCCCACAATCCTAGCCCAGACAGCCTCGTAGACAGGAGATAGGTGGGTGACAGAGAGGGGTGGGGACATTCAGCGGGGCCTGCTAGGTAATGAAGGACTGATAAGTCTCTATTCCCAGGGCCAGGGTTAATTGCTCCACAGTAGATAAAGGTAATAAATTATCAGGGGGGTAATGGCAGGAGGCTCTGCTGTGTCCTGTTCCACATTCATCATGGCTTAACAGTTAACACACACAGGAACAGGACAGACCTGACTGGGCCACACAGAGACAGGAACAGACCTGGCTGGGCCACATAGAGACAGGAACAGACCTGGCTGGGCCACACAGAGACAGGAACAGACCTGGCTGGGCCACACAGAGACAGACGCTGGCAGGTGCTTCATTCCGGTAGGGTTGGTAAAGAGGTGGGATGGGGCTAGATCCCTTACACTCGGGGTAGTATTCTTGAATGTAGGATTTACGCATGTTTTAACATGACAAAGCTCTTTTCAGTCACTTCATGTTAACAATACAATACAATTTGAGTACACAGAACATTCAATCTCAAAGAGCATTTCTCTCTCTGTCCCTCCATAGAGACAAAGAGACAAATGCCTGCCTAGTCTCAATACTGAAGGGAACCAGGGTTGCCATTCACACTGTTGGATCGATGCAGTCCGGGTCTAATCACTACCAGCCAAATGAGTGATGCCATTGGCAACAACATCTGGCAACCCTGGCTGGGGGACTCTGTATGGCGTTCCATTGCAGAATGGAGGATTCTTATAAAAGCCCACGATCAATCGGGCATATGGCTGGCCAGCTCGCCCAACTCTCCTGCAGACAGGACCCAAGCCAGACTTCTTCTTTCCCAGCCCATGGCACACCAACACACTCACACATATACAAACGCACACACATATACAAACACACACACTCATGCACGCACAAACACACACAAACAAACACACACACACACAGACACACACAAATTGACATATCTGCAGCATGGCAGCTAGTCGTGTAATAAACTGTTCCTTGTAAATATTATTTAAGAGTATGAAATAGGCAAATGAATGTAGCCCTCTGTCTCTGTCCGATCAGCCAAGATTCAGTTGGATGTTGACAGCATGGCTGAACAGAGTGGACATTTAGGAGGCAGGTTTTATATATGTATCCATAGAGGTCAGAGAGGGGATCCTTGCATTTGGACGTAAGCTTTATTTATTGGGAGTCGGTGAGCAAGACGTGTGAATAAGAGGGTTACACGGGAGGGTGAATGACAACAACCCTTGGCCGTTGCCAACTCTATGTGAAACAGTACACAGTTCTATCTTCCCAAGCTTAAAGGGGAAA
Organism: Coregonus lavaretus; assembly: GCF_964263955.1. Taxonomy (NCBI): domain Eukaryota; kingdom Metazoa; phylum Chordata; class Actinopteri; order Salmoniformes; family Salmonidae; genus Coregonus; species Coregonus lavaretus. Next base: position 579,999 of record NW_028157844.1, on the reverse strand, counting down.
ACCAAAAACGTTTTAGCCTCATAGCACCATACTGCTATGTTACTGGAGGTATGGTGCTGGGGACAATGAATATGAGGTTGAAAAGTGGTGGATTTCCCCTTTAAGATGAAGTGACTGCAAATAGGAGAGACATGGAATAGACTTATCTTCCAAGCAGTATGGGGACTTTCCTGTTGACTGTTCTTCATTTGAAGTAACAGTGCTGTTGTAACTATCCATCGTCTTACAGTAAGCTTGGACGATAAAGCTGTATGCTGTTTCACATAGAGTGAAAGAGTGAAGTCAGAGTTGAATCATAGCATGCTCATGTATATGCAAGAGCTCTGTTTATCTTTCTTCTACTCCCTCCCTCTCTTTCTCTTTCTCCCTTGACATCCCCCCAAGCTGCTGTGTACAGCTGTGTGAGTCCTATAGAGGACACCACCCAAGGGAGTGTGTGCTTGTGTGTTTGTGTGTGTGTGTGTGTGTGCTTGCGTGCGTGTGTGTGTGTGTGCTTGTGTGCATGCGTGTGTGTGTGTGTGTGTGTGTGTGTGTGTGTGTGTGTGTGTGTGCGTGCGTGCGTGCGTGCGTGCGTGCGTGTGTGTCGGATTGCGTGTCTTCCTCTGAGTGTTATCCTATGTGTGTGGGTATCCATCCACAACAGCACTATGTAAGCCACCTATCTAAATCCACTGTCACCAAGATAAACTTCCCTGTTAGCGCTGATGCTAACACCTCCACGCAGCACCTGCAAAATAAAATGTAATATCTGTAATATCCCGGACCAGGTGGGAAGTGCCTAAAAATACATGGTGTGCGTCCCAAATGGCACCCTATTCCCTATGTAGTGTAATACCTTTGACCAGGGCCCATATAATGATAAGGCCGTGGTGCACTACATAGGGAATAGGGTGCCATTTGGGATAAAGTCATGGAGAAGTCAGGGGCTACAGGGATCAGGAAGAGACAGACTCCTGCTGCTATACTGATAACAAAATAAACAAATAGTTCTAGTCAAATATCCTGCCTCGGCACTCGTATCCCTCCACCTTCTGCGCTCATGTCCCTCCTCCCCAAAATGCAGCTTCACTCCATGTGGGCGACGAATGGGAATCATTTTTAGACACGCAGCTCCACCAACTGAAATGCTAATATTGACTTATGCATGTATACACTGAGTGTACAAAACATTAGGAACACCTGCTCTTTCCATGACATAGACTGACCAGGTGAATCCAGGTGAAAGCTATGATCCCTTATTGATGTAACTTGTTAAATCCACTTCAATCAGTGTAGATGAAGGGGAGGAGACAGGTTAAAGAAGGTTTTTTAAGCCTTGAGACAATTGAAACATGGATTGTGTATGTGTGCCATTCAGAGGGTGAATGGGCAAGACAAAATATTTAAGTGCCTTTGAACGGGGTATGCTAGTAGGTGCCAGGTGTACCAGTTTGTGTCAAAAACTGTTTTGCATGTATCAAGAATGGTCCACCACCCAAAGGACATCCAGCCAACTTGACACAACTGTGGGAAGCATTGGAGTCAACATGTGCCAGCATCCCTGTGGAACGCTTTTGTCACCTTGTAGAGTCCATGCCCGAAGAATTGAGGCTGTTCTGAGGGCAAAAGGGGATGCAACTCAATGTTAGGAAGGTGTTCCTAATGTTTTGTACACTCAGTGTATATGTACAGTGCCTTCAGAAAGTATTCCCACCCTTTGCCTTTTCCTACATACAGTGGGGGAAAAAAGTATTTAGTCAGCAACCAATTGTGCAAGTTCTCCCACTTAAAAAGATGAGAGAGGCCTGTAATTTTCATCATACGTACACGTCAACTATGACAGACAAATTGAGGAAAAAAAAATCCAGAAAATCACATTGTAGGATTTTTTATGAATTTATTTGCAAATTATGGTGGAAAATAAGTATTTGGTCACCTACAAACAAGCAAGATTTCTGGCTCTCACAGACCTGTAACTTCTTCTTTAAGAGGCTCCTCTGTCCTCCACTCGTTACCTGTATTAATGGCACCTGTTTGAACTTGTTATCAGTATAAAAGACACCTGTCCACAACCTCAAACAGTCACACTCCAAACTCCACTATGGCCAAGACCAAAGAGCTGTCAAAGGACACCAGAAACAAAATTGTAGACCTGCACCAGGCTGGGAAGATTGAATCTGCAATAGGTAAGCAGCTTGGTTTGAAGAAATCAACTGTGGGAGCAATTATTAGGAAATGGAAGACATACAAGACCACTGATAATCTCCCTCGATCTGGGGCTCCACGCAAGATCTCACCCCGTGGGGTCAAAATGATCACAAGAACGGTGAGCAAAAATCCCAGAACCACACGGGGGGACCTAGTGAATGACCTGCAGAGAGCTGGGACCAAAGTAACAAAGCCTACCATCAGTAACACACTACGCCGCCAGGGACTCAAATCCTGCAGTGCCAGACGTGTCCCCCTGCTTAAGCCAGTACATGTCCAGGCCCGTCTGAAGTTTGCTAGAGTGCATTTGGATGATCCAGAAGAGGATTGGGAGAATGTCATATGGTCAGATGAAACCAAAATAGAACTTTTGGGTTAAACTCAACTCGTCGTGTTTGGAGGACAAAGAATGCTGAGTTGCATCCAAAGAACACCATACCTACTGTGAAGCATGGGGGTGGAAACATCATGCTTTGGGGCTGTTTTTTTGCAAAGGGACCAGGACGACTGATCCGTGTAAAGGAAAGAATGAATGGGGCCATGTATCGTGAGATTTTGAGTGAAAACCTCCTTCCATCAGCAAGGGCATTGAAGATGAAATGTGGCTGGGTCTTTCAGCATGACAATGATCCCAAACACACCGCCCGGGCAACGAAGGAGTGGCTTCGTAAGAAGCATTTGAAGGTCCTGGAGTGGCCTAGCTAGTGTTTAACGTGATTTTTGAATGACTACTTCATCTCTGTACCCCACACATACAATTATCTGTAAGGTCCCTCAGTCAAGCAGTGAATTTCAAACACAGATTCAACCACAAAGACCAGGGAGGTTTTCCCAATGCCTCGCAAAGATTGGTATATGGGTAAAAAAAAGAAAAAAAGCAGACATTGAATATCCTTTTCAGCATGGTCAAGTTATTAATTACACTTTGCACGGTGTATCAATACATACAGTCACTACAAAGATACAGGCATCCTTCCTAACTCAGTTGCCGTAGAGAAAGGAAACCGCTCAGGGATTTCACCATGAGGCCAATGGTGACTTTAAAACAGTTAATGGCTGTGAAAGGAGAAAATTGAAGATGGACCAACAACATTGTAGTTACTCCACAATACTAACCTAATTGACAGAGTGAAAAGAACGAAGCCTCTACAGAATAAAAATATTCCAAAACATGCATCCTGTTTGCAACAAGGCACTAAAGCAATACTGCAAAAAATGTGGCAAAGCAATTAACTTTTTGTCCTGAATACCAAGTGTTATGTTTGGGGAAAATCCAAAACAACACATTACTGAGTACCACTCTCCATATTTTCAAGCATAGTGGTGGCTGCATCATGTTATGGGTATGCTTGTAATCGTTAAGGACAAGGGAGTTTTTCAGGATAAAAAAGAAACGGAATGGAGCTAAGCACAGGCAAAATCCTAGAGGAAAACCTGGTTCAGTCAGCTTTCCACCAGACACTGGGAGATTAATTCACCCTTCAACAGGACAATAACTTAAAACACAAGGCCAAATCTACACTGGAGTTGCTTGCCAAGAAGACATGAATGTTCCTGAGTGGCTGAGTTACAGTTTTGACTTAAATTTACTTGGAAATGTATGTCAAGACCTGAAAATGGTTGTCTAGCAATGATCAACAACAAAATTGACAGAGCTTGAAGAAGTTAGAAAATAATAATGGGCAAATGCTGCACAGTCCATGTGTGGAAAGCTCTTAGAGACTAACCCAGAAAGATTTTCAATACATTTGCAAACATGTTTTCATCTTTGTCTATTTAATCCATTTTGAATTCAGGCTGTAACACAACAACATGTGGAATAAGTCAAGGGGTATGAATACTTTCTGAAGGCACTGTATATGCATGTATACATAGGCTATATACACAAGAGGACACCCATGGATATATATTTACATTATGCATCTAGACATGCGTGCATATGAATACAAACACATTCAAACATACATAAACATCCCCCCCCCCCCCCCCCCAACACACACGCATGCACTGTTGATACAGTCCCAAAATGTTTTGCATGTCAGCAGTCAAGTTTTCAAGATATTGGACTTTCAAGAAGCAGTGTCACCGGCCACATCATCGTCGTTTTTGAGTGGAGTTTCCCTTTAAAATTGACTTCCTTGTCCGAAAACACTACAATGGGAATCAGGTTACGGACGCTCCATCTCTCTCCTCCTGTCATTGCCTCCCTCAGGGCACCTGGCAGACAGACAGACAGACAGACAGACAGACAGACAGACAGACAGACAGACAGACAGACAGACAGACAGACAGACAGACAGACAGACAGACAGACAGACAGACAGACAGACAGACAGACAGACAGACAGAGACAGACAGACAGACAGACAGACAGACAGACAGACAGACAGACAGACAGACAGACAGACAGACAGACAGACAGACAGACAGACAGACAGACAGACAGACAGACAGACAGATAGACCGACAGACAGACAGAGTCAACAGCAACAGCTAGCTAACAAACAGAGAGGACGGTGGTTGTTTGCTTAAGCAAAGATTAGCTCAGGGATCATTGTCTGTTACAGACATGGAATGCTTTAGCCTCCTTGAGGAGCACCACATCCACCTTCCTGGGGCTTCTCTCTCTCCTCATTAGAGAGAAAGAAACGGGGGATGATGTGCGATAGAGCAGGATGAGAGGCGGAATTAGATTCTCTGACATCTTCCTTAATTGAGCCGTCTCCTTTGAGGCCGGCCCTGGCCTGCCAAGTTTTAATTTGCCACTAATCAAATCAATATGATGCCTTTCTGCCTGATGGTCTGCCCTACGACCAACCAGAGGAGAGGAGAAAGGGCATGGATTGTGGGGGTTCTATCTGAATCATAGCAGCCAATGACCTATGACCTCCAAATGGTGCCTTTCTGCCAGACAACCAACTGCAAAAGAGGAGAGGGGGCATCTCGATTGGATCCTGGGGTTCTGTATAAATCATACCAGCCTACGACCTTTCAACTATATTGGGGCCGTATTGCATAAGATGAAGGAAGACAAAAGTCTGACAACCAACCGGAGAGAGGAAAGGTGCATCTTGATTGGATCGCATGCGTCTGTATGAATCACAGCAGCCTGTAACCTCTGACCTATGAACCCTGGAGCGACTCGTAAGGGAAAGGACGCTAAAGGGGCCCACTGTATGTAATGGAGGTGAGTGTAATGCAGTGAGAGCTATAGACGGTGGCAGGCAGACAGAATCCCTCCGGATGACAGTTGAATGTCAGTTTCAGAGTTACAGTCTCGTAACGTGAGGAAAGAGGAAATGGGTCAGGTGGATGCAATTACGCCAAGTGTTTTTGGGCTAAATATATCTTATCGCACACAAGTTTCCATTTGCTTATCGAAAAAAATAAATGATGAGAGCTGAGTACTTTGGATATGACTGAATTTTGGACAGTATCTACACACACACTTGCATACAGATGCACACACCTCCATCCTCTCTTGTACATCAGGCCCACAGACAGATGAACTGAGCAATATTTGTTCGCTACATGACCTAGCTAGGTTAAGTGTCTGCCTGGCAAGGAGACAGGACATTGAGACATCCATGGGAGGGAGGAGGGGAGGGAGAGAGGCTGGAGGAGAGGAGGGAGGCTGTCAACAACACTGACCCCCACGAGGTGGTGCAGCTGGGGTTATCTACATGACGTCTCTCATGACGCCTGAGGCCCCCCTCTCCTCTCCTCTCCTCTCCTGCAGCTGCTGCCCTCTCCTCTCCTCTCTTCTCCTCTCCTGTCCTGTCCTGTCCTGTCCTGTCCTCTCCTGCAGCTGCTGCCCTCTCCTCTCCTCCAGCTGCTCGCACCACATTGGCCTCCAGTCCAGAGCACACTGATTCTCTCCTCTCTTCATCACTCTCCTCATCATCAACACACTCCCAGTTCCATACTAACAACTCACTCACTCCATCAATAACTTCCCTTTCCTTCCAGTTCTGCACGCAAACAGCAGACTAGAGAGTGATGTGAATGTTTAAAGATACTGTAGATCTGTATTGAAAGTTTCAATATTATAATCTAACTCCTTGCGATTCACCTTGGAGAGTTAGGCATCATCAATGTTTTATATTTTCCTCATCAACTGTGAAAATAAGCCCAGGGCTGAATCTCTTCTCAAACAGAAAGCCTAAGGCGAGAGAGGCCCTGACAATGGGTTGTTATGATGAGCCTTCTCTTGATGGACACCCCGCCACAGCGTCACTGTTGAGCAGCATGTAACAGTTAATCAGATTTAAGTAATTTAATCAAGTGGCAATGGAGTGATTTTAACACATTTTAAAATATGTGAATCGTGTGAATTGGTTTGTTTATGAGTTTCTTAATGTTTTAACACTGTATTAATTAACGAGTTTACTGCAGCACAGTACAGTACCTCTCATCTCAAGTAGGTAGCATTATAAACAGCTACTCTAATGCAAGGTGGTATATTATGTAGTGACACAGGACTTAATTTATGAACGGAATCGTTTCCCTCCACCTCTTGGCCTCCCCATTAATACATGGGCATTAACAGACTTTATAAATACCCTGTTAATTAATTGTTGTTTAACATGCTGCAGGGTGGCCATGGTAGCTTTTTACTGGGCCGAGACCCTGTATGTGTCCCAAATGGTACACTATTTCCTATAGGTCTCTGGTCAAAGGTAGTGCACTATATAGGGAATAGCGTGACATTTGGGATGTAGACACTGGATGTTCACTGGTGGCAGCGGTGGGATCCGATTCCCAAAATGTCACGATCGTTTAAAGATTGGTCGAACCAAGGCGCAGCGTGATAAGCGTACATGTTTATTACAACTAATAAACACACGACAAAACAACAAACAAACGATACGTGAAGTCTTAAGGTACACACAACAAACCTATACGGAACAAGATCCCACAACTAACAGGTGCCAAAAGGCTGCCTAAGTATGGTCCCCAATCAGAGACAACGAGCGACAGCTGCCTCTGATTGGGAACCACCCCGGCCAACATAGAAATAGACATACCAGATACTACACCATAGAAACAACACAACACGGAATATACACACCCTGACTCAACAAATAAACGTCCCCTGAGTCAGGGCGTGACAGTATCCCCACCAAAGGTGCGGACTCCGACCGCGCCACATAAACATAACAGGGTAGGGGCCAGGAGGGCGTGACCACCACTTTCTCTCCACCTCCCTGTTGCACCCCTGGTCTGGTCTGGACCTCGGCGCGCTGCTTCCCCTCTCCTTCCTCCCACGAAGTACCAAGCCCTGTCTGGACCCTGGTGTGGGAGACCCCGAACCTGGAGAGGGGCTGACGTCTGGGTCTGGACTGGAACCGCTGACTGGAGCTGGACCCGACGACGGTGGATCGAACTGCACAGGCTCCGGACTGGAACCGCTGACCGGAGCTGGACTGGGCACCGGTGGAGCGGATTGCTCTGGCTCCGGAGTGGAGCAGCTAACCGGAGCTGGATCAGGCAATTGGTGGAGCAGACTGCTCTGGCTCCGGAGTGGAGCAGCTGATGGGACAGGCACGGGCCGTGCCGGACTGGACACACGCACCAATGGCTTGGTGCGAGGAGCAGGAACAGGCCGGACCGGGCTGGCGACGCGCACCACTGTCTTGGTGCGAGGGACAGGAACAGGCCAGACCGGGCTGGCGACGCGCACCACTGACTTGGTGCGAGTGACAGGAACAGGCCGGACCGGGCTGGAGACGTGCACCACTGGCTTGGTGCGAGGGACAGGAACAGGCCGGGCCGGACTGGGAACACGCACCACTGGCTTGGTGCGGGGAGCAGGAACGGGCCGGGCCGGACTGGGAACACGCACCACTGGCTTAGTGCGGGGAGCAGGAACGGGCCGGGCCAGACTGGGAACACGCACCACTGGCTTGGTGCGGGGAGCAGGAACGGGCCGTACCGGACTGTGGAGGCGGACTGGAGGTCTGGAGCGGAGAGTTGACACAACCCGTCCTGGCTGGATGCCTACTTCCACACAATATGTGTGAGGCATTAGCACAGGACGTACGGGGCTGTGCACGCGTACTGGCGATACAGTACGTAGCACCGGCGCAGGATATACGGGACCGAGGAGGCGTACTGGAGACCACGAGCGTTGAGCCGGCACACCCCGTCCTGGCTGAATGTCCATCTTCGCACGACATGTGCGTCGTGCTAGCACAGGACGTACAGGACTGTGCCGGAACACTCGCTGCACAGTACGTAGCTCCGCATAACACGGAGCCTGCCCAGTCACACGCTTCCTTGTATGAGTACGGGGAGTTGGCTCTGCTCTAACACTAGGCTCCGCCAACCACCCTTTTAGCCCCCCCCAAAAAAAATATTGGGGCTGTCTCTCGGGCTTCCTCCTCGGCCGGCACCTTCTGCGTTGCCGCTGCTCCTCTCTATAGCGCGCCTCCACTGTCTCCTCCCAAGGACGGCGATCCATTCCGGCCTGAATCTCCTCCCAAGTCCAGGATCCCTTCCCGTCCAGGATCTCCTCCCAGGTCCAGGCTGTCTGCTCCTGGACACGCTGCTTGGTCCTCATTTGGTGGGATCTTCTGTCAAAATCGTTTAAAGACACGACACACGACAAAACAACAAACAAACGATACGTGAAGTCTTAAGGTACACACAACAAACCTATACGGAACAAGATCCCACAACTAACAGGTGCCAAAAGGCTGCCTAAGTATGGTCCCCAATCAGAGACAACGAGCGACAGCTGCCTCTGATTGGGAACCACCCCGGCCAATATAGAAATAGACATACCAGATACTACACCATAGAACAACACAACACGGAATATACACACCCTGACTCAACAAATAAACGTCCCCTGAGTCAGGGCGTGACACAAAAGCCCCCTTCCAGATCATCAAGCCCTGGAAAGATAATGCCCTTGAGGACAGGACAGAACAGTTGGCCTGCATTCACATCCATAAATTCACACCTTTTCTAACTATCTCATTCATCATACACCACACACTCTCTCTCGGCAGCGTCCCAAACCCCACATCTCTCTCCCACCTTCCCCACCGCAAATGCAGCAGACAGAGAGAGAGAGAGTTATTGGGGAAAGTGTACAAACAGTGGAATGACCGTATGATGACGCGAGACCTCCATTTCACCTTGGAATGTATGAATCGCTTGGCTGAGGGAACAATATTGTATGTACAATAGATAGATACATTTTATGTCTGCATCCCAAATGGCAGCCTATTCCCCATGGGCTCTGGTCAAAAGAAGTGTGTTATATAGAGAATAGTGTGCCATTTGGCAAACAGCCTATATCTCCACACTTCTCCTAACGGGTTCTCTGGTCACCATATGCTTGAATTTATTCAGGTCTTCAGAGAGATAGCCTAGAGAAGCAGACGGTGCCATATTGGGTGGTCAAATAATTCACTTTCTGTGTGTCTGAGGATTACGGGGGAGTCCAAAGGCAATGCATAATACATTATGTTATGTACCAAATGGCACCGTATTTACTACATAGTGCACTACTTTTGACCAGAGCCCTATAGGGCCTGGTTAAAAGAAGTGCACTATATAGGGGATAGGGTGCCATTTGGGATTAAATTTAAAGCAACACCTGGAGAGGGAATGTAAGACACAAACAGGACAAGGTACAAAACACAGGTTTGGCTTCAAGGTGCAGTTTGAGATACATATGATGATTTCATTGCATAAATTAAATGTCTCTTTTTTCTCCCTGATCTCTTGTTCCTTCCTCTCCCTCTCTCTCTCTCTGACTGCAAATTGATTTATCGACAAAAGACAATAGCAGACGGTCTGAATAAAGTAAAATGTATTTCATTTAAACCGAATTTCAAGTCATTTCAACCTATTCCACCATTTCAATATTCATTATGTTATCTCTGAAATCCATCTTAATTAGTCTTTGCAATACGTCTGGCAGCTGGCTCATAGAATATACTGAAAGAAAGGTCCATCCTAGCGTTTAGCGAAAACAAGACAAGAAAGGATAATCGGCGATGTCTCACCACTGCCCTCAAGTGGCCACTATGTGTATTGCAGCATAGGGAAACTGACAAGGACAAGGAGTGGTGGAAGAAGAGCGTCACTAGAATAGACTGATTCACTACCCATTTATCATATGATAAGACCGCTCTCTACTTTCCATAGTCATGAGATAGAGAGTTGGACTGGAGACAACATGAATCCCAATTTCATACCCTCTGAATGCAACAACAAACTAGATATTGTATATGAATATATTACCATGAATTTGCATATGTAGAATATTTGAATACATTGAATATGTGAATGACCTTCATAACTCTTCCTCAACCTGTACACAAACTCGACTGACTTTGCCCCTGTTTAACGTTGCCACGGTAATACAAGATGACAGACATCTGTATGTGTTAAAGTGAATGTTTTTCTCTCTAATGCCTCCAGGTTAAAATAAATCTGCAGGATTTAATACCACCTGCTATAGTGTGCCATTCCCACCATTGTATTACAATGCACAAGCAGGTGTTAGTCCCCCCTGCGATGATGACATCTACAGGTACTTTGGTATATTGTCAGAGGAATAAGAATTAAGGCGTGGTTTAGAATATTTTTTTTTCTATTGCTGTGAATTTGTGAATTTTTATTAGGATCGCAATTAGCTAACGCCGTAACGTTAGCTAATCTTCCTGGGGTCCAACACCAATTAATAAGACATTACAAACAATTACAAATTAAGACTTTACAAACATTTAACAAGTAGACAATACAGACAATTGAAAATACCTGACAGGTAACACATTTAACAATCAGTTGATGCTTTCTATTTCCTGTCCAGTCATATGATCTATCGCATTAGATGTTCTTTTAGTTTTTTCTTGAAGGTGGATTTACTTTTTGCCTGAGAAATATGGATTGGTAAAGAGTTCTATTCAGCTATGGCTCTATATAAAACTGTAGATTTAAGGCGATTTGTCCTTGTCTTGGGTTGTCTTAGTTGCACTGAATTTACCTGTCTGGTGGTGCAGTAGACCATTTTTCATAGATGATAATGCTTTGAGACTACTATGAACTGTTTTATGATAACCATGTTTGTTGAGAATGTGGAAGTATCTTACTGTTATTTCTGGTTAACTTACTTTAATAAATAATACCATATAGAATACCATAGAGAACTCCCAAAATACTTTTTAGAACTCTCAAACTTTCATATCCATATTCATATCCATACAGAACAGATATCACAAACCCAGGCACGGAAACATCTCAGTGCTGAGTCTCTTTTATACATAGATAAAGAAGGCCAAGATAGCAGACTTTTTGTTTCAGTATTAATGTATTCCATTTGTTGCTAGTATGAGTGCAAATCCCTCTAGAAGCATTCTTATGGGTTCTGCGAAAACCACTCCCAGTGACATATGGTGCTGTGTGTGTCTGCCGTCAGGGGTTGCCAACCCCTGGCACCCAAACCCAGCATGTGGTTGCAGGGGCGTCATGCACCCCAAAAATCTGAAGGGTCACAAAGTGCATGAGGATGGCTGGGGGGTGGTCCGGAGGGGGTTTGTGGCCTCGTCCATAAGTTTGAGAATGTTGCATTTTTCAAACACCTGAAACAGCTTTTTGCTGCAATCTAGAGCCATAATCATTATGCTTAATTCTATGTAAAAACATGTATATTTTTCTGCATATATAAGCATACCTCTTGAGCTGTCTGTATCCTCCTGACTAGTGGTTATTTGTCAAATAAACTAAATATGCATATCTGCTCAAATCTGGGTAAAAGATTGAAAGGAATTTGAGTCATACAGTGCATTCCAAAAGTATTCAGACCCCTTGACTTTTTCCACATTTTGTTATGTTACAGCCTTATTTGAAAAATGATTACATCATTTTTCCCCCCTCATCAATCTACACACAATACTCCATAATGACTAAGAAAAAACTGCTTTTTAGAAATGTTCTAAAAAAAAGAATAAAAAAAAAAAAAAAAAAGGAAATATCACATTTACATAGGTATTCAGACCCTTCTCATTACTTTGTTGAAGCACCTTTGGCAGAGATTACAGCCTCGAGTCTTCTTGGGTATGACGCTACAAGCTTGGAACACCTGTATTTGGGGAGTTTCTCCTATTCTTCTCTGCAGATCCTCTCCAGATCTGTCAGATTGGATGGGGAGCATTGCTGTACAGCTATCTTCAGGTCTATCCAGAGATATTAGATCGGGTTGAAGTCCGGGCTCTGGATATTCAGAGACTTGTCCCAAAGCCACTCCTGCGTTGTCTTGGCTGTGTTCTTATGGTCGTTGTCCTGTTGGAAGTCTGAGGTCCTGAGCGCTCTGGAGCAGGTTTTTCATCAAGGATCTCTCTGTACTTTGCTCCATTAATCTTTCCCTTGATCCTGACTAGTCTCCCAGTCACTGCCGCTGAAAAACATCCCCACAGCATGATGCTGCCACCACCATGCTTCACCGTAGGGATGGTATTGGCCAGGTGATGAGCGGTGCCTGGTATCCTCCAGACGTGACGCTTGGCATTCAGGCCAAAGAGTTCAATGTTGGTTTCATCAGACCAAATAATCTTGTTTCTCATGGTCTGAGAGTGCTTTAGGTGCTTTTTGACAAACTCCCCCGATTGCTCAATTTGGCTGGGCGGCCAGCTCTAGGAAGTGTCTTGGTGGTTCCAAACTTCTTCCATTTAAGAATGATGGAGGCCACTGTGTTCTTGGGGACCTTCAATGCTGCAGAAATGTTTTGGTACCCGTCCCCAGATTGTAATACTTTGCTTAGTGAAACTCACAGTCATCCAATCCACGCGTAGTGTGGTCAACTAGATGATAATATCAGCACCGTTTTGATTGGGACAGCGCCATTGCGCTGCTTTTAGACAAGCTTGGGGACTCCTCTTGATAAATCAAGAGATTTTTGTTTTCACTGAATCTCCGTTTGGATATTGGTTAGGCTACAATTAGGCTGGGGAAATGTTAGCTAAGTTAAGGTGAGCTGCTCATAATCATATTGTATTTGGCACATTTATTAGAACATTTAGTCATGTTATGTATTTTAACAAGTGGATTATTTTGCTCTTTACTCGCAGTCGCTTAGTAGCCTAGGCATACTCCCGACCAAAAGCCTGTGACTTCACTGACTAGTCTGATAATCAATCAATGTCATTTTGTTTCACAGAATCTCCATCTGTATAGGCTATTTGGTTAACTGGTTTCTGGCTGGGTAAATAAGTGGAGGTGGTATAGAGCTCATCTATTTGTTTGCTCATCTATCACTGATCAGAAACATTTAGCATGTTACATACATACATTAGCAATAATTAGCAATAAGGGAGCCTAAATAATGGCCCTCTGTAGCTCAGTTGGTAGAGCATGGCGTTTATAACGCCAGGGTTGTGGGTTCGATTCCCACAGGCGGCCAGTATGAAAATGTATGCATTCATTAACTGTAAGTCGCTCTGGATAAGAGCGTCTGCTAAATGACAAAAATGTAAACTAATGTAAATCAAGAGTAGGCCTATTATTTTGCTCGATAGGCAACTCCAAAAGCCTGCAGAGGTTGGGAAATATGAACACGAGACTCACATGCTCTTGAAAATAGGATTGCTATTATTTTCTATTGGTATCATGACAAATATATGACCATACGCAGAGGGACTAAACACCTCCCTCTGCAACTGGATCCTGGACTTCCTGACAGGCCGCCCCCAGGTGGTAATGGTAGGCAACAACACATCTGCCACGCTGGTCCTCAACACGGGGGCCCCTCAGGGGTGTGTGCTTAGTCCCCTCCTGTACTCCCTGTTCACCCACGACTGCGTGGCCAAGCATGACTCCAACACCATCATTAAGTTTGCTGACGACACAACGGTGGTAGGCCTGATTACCGACAACGATGAGACAGCCTATAGGGAGGAGGTCAGAGACCTGGAAGTGTGGTGCAAGGACAACAACCTCTCCCTCAACGTGAACAAGACAAAGGAGATTATCGTGGACGACAGGAAAAGGAGGGCCGAACACGCTCCCATTCACATCGACGGGGCTGTAGTGGAGCGGGTTGAGAGTTTAGTTCCTTGGTGTCCACATCACCAACACACTATCATGGTCCAAACACACCAAGACAGTCGTGAAGAGGGCACGACAACACCTTTTCCCCCTCAGGAGACTGAAAAGATTTGGCATGGGTCCCCAGATCCTCATAAGGTTATACAGCTGCACCATCGAGAGCATCCTGACCGGTTGCATCACCGCCTGGTATGGCAACTGCTCGGCATCCGACTGAAAGGCGCTACAGAGGGTAGTGCGTACGGCCCAGTACATCACTGGGGCCAAGCTTCCTGTCATCCAGGACCTATATACTAGGCGGTGTCAGAGGAAGGCCCAAAAAATTGTAAAAGACTCCGGTCACCCAAGTCATAGACTGCATTGTTGGTTAAGGGCTTGTAAGTAAGCAATTCATGGTAATGTCTACAACTGTTGTATTCGGCGCATGTGAAAAATAAAATGTGATTTCATCCCTAACAAAGTGGAGTGAAGGGAGAAAATAGATAAAATGTGGATCAAAAAAGCTTGGGCTCTGTTTCAAAAGATAATTTATATGACAGCGGTTCCACATCATCCCGTCACACAAGTCGTGTGGGAAAAATATGTGTATTTTATTCTGTTATATTCCATGATATTCTTAATACACTCGATACTTTGATAAAGCCAGTAAGATAATGACTGTCTTTAGTTGGTTGATATTTAGTGTGAGCAATAGGAGAATGGAACCTGCATTCCTCCTCCAGGAGGACCCTGAACTTCTCATTGTGGCCTTATCATGAACATGCACCCTGCTAAGTGGTGTAAAATACCCCATCTCTTCTCTCTTTTTATCTCTCACTCTGAGCTTGGACACCCATGTCCCAGTCCTCCCTGGGCTTCAAAGCAAAACAGCAACAAAGACTTTGGTTGTCCTCTTTACACGGCCAGCACATAGTGCTGTGAACCCATGAGGGAGCAAGACGGTCTCCGTGCACTTAGTCCATATAACATTGTCATAGCATAGTGCACTGTGTGCTGCTACCTAGCACTGGGGCGCAGATGCATTAGCTGTACCTTTCTACACCAAGTCTGGTGTAGGCTGCTAGGTTCACAACAAGCAGGCTCTGGGGTAGGAGAGGATGGGATGTCTGTGTCCCATCGGTGAGGTGCAGTGGACAGCGACAGATATCCCACATCATGTAGTGGGAAAGTGCTGCTTTTAGTTGTAAAAATAGCCACCTAGGACCAAGCCACCAGATGATGCAGACAAATACGTTGTCAAAGATTTGTCCGTTAAGCAAATAAAGAACTCATTTTATGGGTGCCTTTGCAGGAGACTGGATCTAGGACTTTTTGTTGAGTTCCACTTTCAATGAATCCAACATAAGTTACAGCAACCTGATTACAGTACAGCAACATCATCAATTCCCACTGGGGAACAGCCTACCAAACCATCCATGAATAGGATCACTCAATATTTCATGTAATGGCAGCATCATGGGGCAACACACCATCTGCAGAGGGCATGAGGGACTTCCATTGTCTAGGACTTTTTGTTGAGTTCCACTTTCAATGAATCCAACATAAGTTACAGCAACCTGATTACAGTACAGCAACATCATCCATTCCCACTGGGGAACAGCCTACCAAACCATCCATGAATAGGATCACTCAATATTTCATGGAATGGCAGCATCATGGGGCAACACACCATCTGCAGAGGACATGAGGGACTTCCGTTGGAGCTGACTGTAAATATGAGCAGGCCCACGAAGAAATCTCAATTTTATTTCCTTGACTCTTTGTCATGCCATGAATTCTTCCTGATATGACCAGACCAGGAAATCCTCAGCTGAGTTACAGCATATATAACCAAGGCCCCATATACAAGTGATTCAGCCTTACTTGATGCTAGTGGATAAATGCTGGACCGAAAGTCTACTTTGTATTACAAAATAAGCCTGTTTCTTGAAACTGTAGCTTAAAATGCTCTAGAAGATGTAGAAAGCTGCTAACTGCCTGCTCACACTAAGTAATTACTACAGTGCCCGAGGGCAAGAGAGAGGGAAGGTTTTAGACTTCATTGAGTGTGAATCCAGTAATTCATTACCCACATCTGGGGCAGCTAATGGGGAGGTCAACCCTCCAGACGCATTTTCATAATTCATCCAAATAATTGTGGAGACCATAACTGAATCCTAGGAACACTGGCTCAAATTGCATCTACACAGCCTAACTGCAAGATTGATAACAGACATCTGAATACTGTTCTCTGAATACTACACTGAACAAAAATATAAACGCAACATGTAAAGTGTTGGTCCCATGTTTCATGAGGTGAAATAAAAGATTCCAGAAATGTTCCATATGCACAAAAAGCTTATTTATCTCAGAAGTTGTTCACAAATTTGTTTACATCCCTGTTAGTGAGCATTTCTCCTTCGCCAAGATAATCCATCCACCTGACAGGTGTGGCATATCAAGAAGCTGATTAAACAGCATGATCATTACACAGGTGCATCTTGTGCTGGGGACAATAAAAGGCCACTATAATATGTGCAGTTTTGTCACACAACACAATGCCACAGATGTATCAAGTTGAGGGAGCTTGCAATTGGCACAATGACTGCAGGAATGTCCACCAGGGCAGTTGCCAGAGAATGTAATGTTCATTTCTCTACCATAAGCTGCCTCCATTTTAGAAGTACATCCAACTGGCCTCACAACCACAGACATAAGTGTTGTATGAGCGAATGGCTCGCTGATGTCAATGTTGTGAACAGTGCCCCATGGTGGCAGTGGGGTTATGGTATGGGCAGGCATAAACTCCGGACAACGAACACAATTGCATTTTATATCGATGGCAAGTTGAATGCAGATACCGTGATGAGATCCTGAGGCCCATTGTTGTGCCATTCATCCGCCGCCATCACCTCATGTTTCAGAAATAATGCACAGCCCCATGTCGCAAGGATTTGACCAAGAGATGGATCTGTATTCCCAGTCATGTGAAATCTATAGATTAGGGCATTTATTTCAATTGACTGATTTCCTTATATGAACTATAACTCAGTAAAACCTTTCAAATATTCACATTTATATTTTTGTTCAGTAAAAATGTGACTCGTCATTCTCATTGTACCAATACAAAAAAAGCTTTTGACTGTAGCAATCAAATAAGACAATACAAAGTCCAGTCCACTGGATTTGGTGTTTTATTTTGCAGTTCTTTACATTTTAGAAAAAGAATCCAAGAATTTTCCCTCCTGTGTGTTTTCGTCTGGCTTCTTCGTGGTCCATGATGCCAGCTGAGGTGGTCAGCACAATGTATCTGAGGAGACAGACACAAGGTGTGTAAGACATGAGTTTATAAACATTCACAACAGGCAGAATGAAATCAATTCATGACAGGCAGTCGGGAAATTCTGAAAAACTAAAGTACATTAACATTTATAGACTAAGACCATGAAATGCCAGGAAAACAGTTAAGACAAAACCAGTTGTGCCCCTTCTAAAGCAACAACCGTCGGCTCAATTGATGCCATCCAACACTTAGGCAGGCATTTCCTAACCTCATCCTTCAAACACCTGCTCTAAGCTAATTGCAGCCCATCATTACCTTATCAAGACAACTGAAAACTAAGGGAACAGAGTTTAAGGTACTGTATTGCTCTCCACTCCTGAACCAGGACTACTTTCACACAATAATTATGTAACCTCCATTTATATTGTATGAAGGCCATTATGATCCTAAACATCCACCAATGCGTTTCCACTCAAGCAATGTTAGCAATGCATGTGGATGAAGCCTATCATAACACAAGAAATGCATCATGGCGGTAAAACTATTCCTGATCGTGACAATCCGAATCACATTCAATCTTTACTTTTAGAGGCATTCTCTTAGTAAAGCTAGATGCAACAGACGTTATGAAGTCATACAGGGTTCACATATATTGACAGATGGAATTTTACGACTTTCCACCAAATTTCCATGACCAACAATTGGCGGCATCTACGTACGTATAAAAGCGAGCGTAATGTGGTATCGACACCATGGAAGGCTGCTTTCTGATCACATGTACCATTTCCAGTTGTTGAGCAAGGCATTTAACCCCCCCCCAAAGTAGAATATATGTTAGGCAACTGTATAAAACATGTGGTCAACCGTCAGTCTGGAGAGCCACTGGGTGTGCAGGCTTTTGATCTAGCCCTGCAAAAACACAGAGCCAGTTTATCAAGGTTCGGTTGAGCAGCTCATTACTAAAATAGGGTTTGTTAAGAGGGGGACTGGAATAAAAGCCTGCACATCCATTAGCTCTCCTGGAGGATGGTTGACCACCCTTTATGGAAAACACTGCAACAACCACCAAATAAGTTTTATACTTTTTAGAAAATATTTGCTCATTCAATATATCAAATGGCTATGTAGGCTACAAATCTATTTATTCAGCCGTATCAAGCCCACTAATTTTCTTCAGGAAATGTAGCTTTTTGAGTTCAGCCATGTATCTTAGCTACCTTAGAAGTGTTTACTTTGCAGGCTGTCTAGCATCTATTGAGTTTCAATGTCCCATTCATTGGATGCCCAAATCAACTGGCAGTATATACAAAACATGTTTTGAAGCCATGTAATCCAAGAGGTCACATTCGTTTCTTCCTAAAATTAATGTTAACGATTCACAAATAATTTTGATTCACATGATTTGATTCAACACAACTGAATCGAATCCCATCTAATACAATGGCAAAGTGAATAATTTGTTTCATCAAAAATAAATAATTTAAATTAATCATATGAATTGTTAAAGTTATTCAACTTTGTATGGCCTTATTAGCAAGTGTGGAAAGTTTTTGGGACATGACAAAAACATTAATACTTGCTATCATTTGCTAAACCGTTAGAGGGTACAAGATATGTTTGGAATTGGCTACCTAGTTGCTACCTGTTCTCTATCATATTTTATAGACTAGGCCTACCTGCTGCTACAATGTCCAACGGTCTCTCTCCTTGAGCAATGGCCCACACTTCTCACATGCAGGTGACGCTCGCAAACACGTTTTTTTTTTTTTTACACAGACACGCTTAATTAAGTGTAATTCCGATCCTGTCTGATATGTTGATTTTTAAAATATTCACACTGTTCCTAAACAAAATACATTAACAGAAATAAAATTCAAACTTTTCCGAAACTTTTTGGATTTAATCATTTCCCAGAACTTTTCCAGGCCTGGAAAACACAATTTTAAAATTCCATGACCTTTCCAGGATTTTCATGACCGTACGAACTCTGATCATTTTGCCAAAATTCAGTCCATCTTCAGTAGCGCAAACCATATAAGTGTACTAAGTCACACCAACCAGGGTCCAACAACTCCCCCCCCTCCCCCGACCAGCTGGCCAAAATCTACTGGCCCAAACAGATTTTCTACTAGCCCGGATATGGGGTAGTTTATAAATGCATTAGGCTCACGCAGGACCTAGGCTGACATGCTTTCACTCTATTCAGCTAGTAATAAGCTACATTTGGTTATGATGGTAGATATTAAAAGATGTGTAATATAATGTAGCAATGCAAGACATTAGATTCTTTAAAATTGCATTGTATTATAATAAATTTAGTTTCTAAAGAATATAAATTGAAGATTATTATTTCCTCAAAATAGGACGTTGGCCATTAAGACGAGGGCTTTTCAAAAGAGACATCTGGCTACAGTAGGCTATCCAAGACGAAGGGCGGCAGGTAGCTTAAGTGGTTAAGAGCGTTGTGCCAGTAACCGAAAGGTCGCTGGTTCTAATCCCCGAGCCGACTAGGTGAAAAATCTGTCGATGTAACCCTAATTGCTCCTGTAAGTCGCTCTGGATAAGAGTGTCTGCTAAATGACTAAAATGTAAAAATAAATGCTAGGTGTCTTTTTGTAGCTTTCTTTTCGCAGACTAA
Organism: Coregonus lavaretus; assembly: GCF_964263955.1. Classification (NCBI taxonomy): domain Eukaryota; kingdom Metazoa; phylum Chordata; class Actinopteri; order Salmoniformes; family Salmonidae; genus Coregonus; species Coregonus lavaretus. The sequence continues at coordinate 559,852 of NW_028157844.1, read as the reverse complement.
CAGTAGCCACTAGCCAGCCTATTGCAATTTTGTCAGTATTGAAGGTTTACTTCTGTAAATCACTTTCCCTAAAAAGAAATAAGCGCAGCGAGTAGATTGATGAACGCTCACTTTTTACTCTGGACAGCTCGCGTGTGCCATGTGAACGCATCAACTCATATACGGCTGAGTTCGAGAAGTTGCGAGTTGAATGAACCGCCAATTATATTTATTCCGCTTGTAGCCTTCAAAGGTTTTCTATGGCAGACTATGACACAGGTAAATGTCAAACATGGAATGCCAAAATGGGTCGACTATAGATGGGTTAGCTGACAACGTCAAGAAAACGATGCACATGTTTCAATGGGGCAGAAGTCCAGGTGTTGTTATGGATGGCCAGATAGCTAGCAACAATGGCAAGAAAATACCATGTGGGGAATCGTAAGTGACTCGTTTCAGCTAGTTTCATCTCGTTCTTGATATCATGTCTTGTTTTGAAGTGTTTTGACTGATTTCATGTCATTGCTAATGGCTCAAATTTGCTAGCTAGCCAACCACTGTAACAATGTATTTGAGACACAACAAGTGCTTATTGTTTCGAATTTATGTTTTCAATAAACATTTGAGACAAAATACAGTACAGTTGGGGACGAGTCATTGTGACACACCCCTTGGATTCATCAGTCCACACATCCCATAGATCAATAAATCTGCGACCGTGCCCTCACCACATCCACCATTGGACTTCAAGTAAAACCGAGGGCGATTTCTTGTCCATATTGTCAGAGCAGACTCAAGCATTCAACCATATTCACCCCCTTTCCCACATGCAGGTCAAATTGTGTTCAAGAGACTGCAGCAATCATATTTCCATGGTTACATTCAGTAGAAAGTGGGAGCAGACAGAGGACACTCAGTCCCAGGGATCAGTTGCCCATCCCGGACTTAAGTTTTGATAAGGGTTTTAGTCCCCGTCGCCCAGGCTGCCCTCATCTTTTCAAAGAAAGTGCACTTCAATGACTGTTCCAATCTCCAACCCAGCGAGCTCCCAGTGTCTTTAAATACTAGACTAGTGCTGCATTTGCTTGCTCTCGATATTAATCGGAAGCTGAACATTCCGGCATGGAAATAAAGGGCGATTAGTTTATTTGCTGTGAATCCCAAATAAATGTTCAGAGCTTTCAAGTCAGTGAAACCCGGGGCACAATTTTATACACCCCAACGGAGCACATTAACACGACATCAGGGATGCATTCATAAGTGAAACACCGTAGCAAAACGTTTTGCAACGTGCCACTAATGAATACATGCCAGTTCACAACGTTCCACTGCACAATCAGTGATAGGGCCACTACAACACTCATACCACCATTAGGGTGCTGCTGGTTCATTCTCACCCGAACTGTCTTGAGGGCAGGAGGTTGTTCTGCCACTTCTCCAGATCCTTCAACTGGAGGTCAAAACGAGGGCTGATCACACCACACTGATATGAGCAAACAAAAGAAAGGTTAGCAGTGCCAGATTCAAATCTACAATTATGCGTGGTCCTCTGTAGCTCAATTGGTAGAGCATGGCGCTTGTAACGCCAAGATAGTGGGTTCGATCCCTGGGACCACCCATACGTAAAAATGTATGCACACATGACTAAGTCGCTTTGGATAAAAGCGTCTGCTAAATGGCATATTATTATTATGCAGTTAGGTTGATCATGCCACAATGCAGAATATGAGCAGGGGGAAAAAAACATGTCAAATAAGATGAGAAAAACAGAACGGTCAGATAGTCTACTATCAATCTACCACAATACAAAAGATGAGTAAAATGAAGCAGAATGGCACTCAAATTGTCTGATTGTAGCCCTTGTGATGCAGTATATTGAACATTTACCTTGTTCAGCCTGCCAGTGAGATTGACGACAATTTTCCCAGCTCTGTGGTCGTCGATGATCTCAAACTCACCAATGTAACCTGGGGAAACAAGGGAGGCAGGGAATCAAGACCAAGCAGACACACAGCATTGTCAACAAGATGTTACAGGGCTCGAACTCAGATCCCTCAACCAGGGGTAAGCAATTCCCCTCCTGGAGGGAAGCGGGTTATGCAGATGTCTGCACATTATTTTGCCCTCCCACTTGACTGGTCCTATACCACTTACAAAACAGAAGATACATTTCCGCAACTCACCGTGCTTCATCATGACGGTCAGGAAACGTACAATGACCTTAGAACACGGCCGGATCAGAACCTGGCGTTTCCCACGTTTCTCAGCATTGTTGATGCTTTTGAGCGCATCCGCAAGAACGTTCATGCGCACCATGATGCCTGTCGATCAGAAATTGAAAAAATAAAAGTGAAGGAGTAGTAAGGCAGCCAACTAATGCACAGCTTGCTAGTTACTAGTAAACATTCAGTCTGATAGTGGTTTGTTCTCCTAATAACATGCTGTGAAACTGGCAAGATAACGTTAGTAAAATATCTAGCTAGAATAGGCAGCTAACAGTAAGTTACAACTGACTGACTTAACAAATAAGTCAGCCAACAGATTGATTGTAAGCTAGCTCAAATGTAGGTAGATGGACATCATTGAGTATGCGATGACTATTTGATTATCGACTTACCTATGACATTGCCTAGCAAATTATTGCCCAACTAGCTAGCTAGCTAACGTTACGTGGTTACTTTGCTGAAGAAAATAGAAGGCTACCTACTAAGGTAGCAACCTCTAGACACATTATGCTATGCTAGCTATCCAAATTACCTGGTTAAAGCTAACCGCCTACATTTCACTGGACAAGACATAACACTTGAATGGCTAACGCTAGCGCCAACAATTTCAAAACTGGGACAAACGTTGGGTTCTTTGATAACAAATTAGAAGAGGTTTGCACGGCCATGCAGATACATTTAAGCACCACCATCGTGACTGTCTACCACGCATGGAAGTCTTCATGTACGGGCCAAGCTGGCTAGCAGAGTTGGTTAGTTAGCCAACCAAACTGTACTATTCAAAATTTCTTCAACATTTACTATTCCACATCTTGACAACAAAGCAAATTTGTCGACTAATTAAGAACACACCGAAAGGAGCCTAGTAGTATTAATTGTCGGGTTTTATTAATATGCTCGAACTCTAGCTACCGATACAACACACCAGTAAACCGGACAGTGATGGAGACTTTACAAATCACAAGGCAAAACACCAACATCTCACACCATATCGACACAATAACCGTTTCATGACATTAGTACATTATTAAACGTTTATATAATTTCATAAATTGTGTTTTAGACGCCTGGATGGGTTAGATTTGGGAAAGATTGACAATGAGATTTTAGAGGGGGCCCTTACCGGTTCTGCAATATGGCGGAAAGAGGAAGTAGCAAGAACTAGCGATGCATTATGGGCACAAATCTAAGATTTCTTACGACTAGCTCACGCGATCACCAGCCGAAAAACACTGGGTTGATGAAAACTTGATAGAAAATAAGTTTGATAATTAAAAATATATATATTATATTTATTCAGACAGTGATTTCGATGCAAATGCATCCTTATTTTATATATTATATTTATTCAAACAGTGATTCTGATGCAAATGCATCCTTATTTTACAGCCTCGTGATTTTATTTACCCTTTAGTCTAATGCAAACACACTTCCAAGTTGATAAAACAGAAGCATTCGATATATATTGCTGATTCAAAAGCATTCAATTCATATTGCTGATTATATTTGTGCAAGAAACAGAGATGTCTAAATTACAGACAAATCTACCAAGATCTTTCAATTGTGTCGGTAAGAAAATGTAAATGTCCAAAACATATTACAACCTTTCTAAAACATCTCTGATGTCTCTCTTTTCATATTTACAGTGGTAGTTGGGAATCTGTAATACTTTTCAAACTATAGTGTCTTTGTGGGGCTTTGGTTTACATCTAAAAGATCGCCAACTGGTGGTTGGAGTGTGGGAAATAAATACAGCATGATGTTTTACCAGTAGGCCTACCGAGTAGACTACGCTTTACTGAAACCTGCTGGTGGAGATTCTTCTTTTAATCTCAGAGCTTCTGAATTTGAGGTCGAATTTAAAATAATAATGATTTATTAACAGGGGGTTAAATCAAAGAGAAAGTAACAAATCTCACTCTGAATAGGTTTTCAAGGATAATCCAAACTTGTATTTATTGTTCTGTATTCAATTCAACATACATCCAATATATAATGCATGTTAAGTTATAGTTCTGTTTACATGGTAAATAATTTCATTATTTTCTCTACTATTCAATACTTAATTACTTACAATTTAAAACAACAGCAAATCAAACAATTCTGTTTTAATTACCATACAATAGATATAATCACATTAAATGAATCTTTAATGTTGTAAATGATGTAGATATTACAGTACATGACACAGTAGCTGAGTAGTATCAACTACAGCATTTTTGAAGAGGAAACATCACTTAAAAGGGTCCATGGGAAGATACATTAGGTTCAAACACACTTCACGGTAAACTCAAAGAAAGAAGAGATGGTCACGACCTTCTCTTGATTATATACAATATTATAAAGTATGACGATTACTCTCCATTTGGGCCACTTTTGCAAGATCAAACATCCCTTACTTCACATGCATATCAAATATATATCTAAAAAGTCAACGTTGTTATAGCAGCAGCAGTAGAAATGTGGGCAATATAAACCATAGGCTGTGTGTGTGTGTGTGTGTGTGTGTGTGTGTGTGTGTGTGTAGAACACATACAATAAAAGTTAGAGAATGGTCTTGGCAATGCAAGTGTCCTTGCAAGACAGTCCTTGATTCTTTGACCGTGTTTGAGCTTGGACATGGATCTAATATCTCTTTCCAGTCAACCATCTACAGTAAAATGTACATTTCCTCTGAATACTGTACCAGTCCTATGTTGGCAAGATGATAAAATGTGCCAATCGCTTATTCAAAAATCCTCAAAAGCAGTACGTTTCACTTCACAAAATGTTGTTGAAGTTTTGTATAGTACATGTAGTTGGGTGAAAGTGTGTTGCAGGTTTGGTGTCTGACTGGTTAGCTACAGGTACCCGGCACTCCTCGTTCTCCTTGAATGTGAATGTGAGACACAACCCAGGGAATCACTACCCTCCCCTCTTTAACTGTCCAGGAGAGGGACCCTGGAGGCAAACTGTAACGTTACAGACAGACATACTGTAAGCCCAGTGACATACCCACCGTTCAAGACGGCATGGTAACAGTGGAGCACAATGGAATGGCTGAGCGGCACAAGAGAAGTAACCAGATTCTGTACCTTTTATGGTTACGTCATAACTCATAATAAATTCCCCTTTACTAAGCCAGAGAATGGGCTTCTATACATCTTATCTTAGCCACCGCTACTGATCATGCTAGTTATAGAGCTACTGTCCCTCCTGAGGTCCAGGCCTAGTTTCTGGAGGTCCAGGCCCATGCCCACTAACATCTGGAGCAGCGTGAGCTCCTGCTGGGTGGCCTGGTCCACCAGGGCTGGGCAGGTGGGGTTGCACTGGGGCCAGTGGCAGGTGTCGATCAGGTGGAAGGGACAGCCCTTCAGGGGGGTCTTGCTGTTACGGTTGGCCTCTTGGAAACTCTTATCCCAGCACTGCAGAGCCCGGGGCAGGGAGGTGCCTTTGACTTGAAACGTCATCCAGTTACTAATATAAAGAATGAGGGAGAGAAGGAGAGAGGGGGAGGGAGAGAGAGAGAGAGAAAGAGGAGGAGGGAGATAGCAAGAGGGCAGGAGAGAGCGAACGAGCGAGAGAGAGAGGGGGAGGGAGATAGCAAGAGGGCAGGAGAGCGAGAGAGAGAGAGAAAGAGGGGGGAGATAGAGAGAGAAAGAGGGGGAGGGAGATAGCAAGAGGGCAGGAGAGAGAGAGAGAGAGGGGGGGGAGGGAGGGAATGGGGAGATGATAGAAGTAGGTAAATGTGAGAGAGTGTTGTGCCACTTGAGCCCTATATCTTCTCACAAGCTTAGCAGTTTGCCTTGGCAGGCTGTGTCTCAATTGGTTCCCCAGCTGTGCCCTCCATGTGTCCAGCCTCCAACACCACCACCATAACCACCATAATCATAGCCCTGCATTAGATTACAAAACTGTGAAAATATGATCCACCTACCTCACACTAGTATGATTAGGCAACCAGCTCCTCCCCAACAACCCTGAGCTAATCACTCCTCCCACCTCTAACCCTGCCCTTTACCAGAGCATAGGCTCCACCTTCTGCCCTGTCAATGACCCTATGTCCAGCTGGAGAGGTGTGTGTGTTAAGTGTGTGTGATTTTATGAGTGTGTGTGTTCCCTTTTAAGTATGTATGTGTTTGCTTGCTTACAGGGGTGCGTTTGTTTGTGCACGTTTGTGGGTGGGTGCGTGGGTGGGTGCGTGTGTGTGTGTGTAAGGGGTGCTGGGGGGTTAGTGAAAGTGTGAAATGGCATTCAGTGACACGCAGAATGCGGCTTGATGAACGAGCTACACAAAAAGAGTAGCATGAGCTCACTGGGTAGAGAGGGGTCAAGGTAGGGGTGAGGGGTAGAGGGGATATATGATGTGCTTTTCAGGGCCCCCAGGGAGTCAGATGTCCTTACCTTTTAGTGATCAATGTGTGGGACAGGCAGGAGGGTGCGAACACAGCCCTGCAACACACACCACAGTATAACGTCAGCACTGAGCAGAGTGATATCTTTGATAGTGTTGGGAACATGTGGAGAATATTGCTGTTGTTTCATTGTTGCAAATCTTCCATTTCAGCTGATCAATTGTATACACTGACTGTACAAAACATTAAGGACACCTGCTCTTTCCGTGACATAGACTGACCAGGTGAATCCAGGTGAAAGCTATGATCCCTTATTGATGTCACTTGTTAAATCCACTTCAATCAGTGTAGATGAAGGGGAGGAGACAGGTTAAATAATGATTTTTTAAGCCTTGAGACAATTGAAACATGGATTGTGTATGTGTGCCATTCAGAGGGTGAATGGGTAACAGTTTCGTGTGTATCAAGAATGGTCCACCATCCAACTTGACACAACTTTGGGAAGCACTGGAGTCAACATGGGCCAGCATCCCTGTGGAACGCTGTCGACACCTTGTAGAGTTCATGCCCTGACGAATTGAGGCTGTTCTGAGGGCAAGAGGGGGGGTGTTCTTAATGTTTTCATCCTGAAATTTAGGTTTTGTGAATTCTTGGCCTATATGTCAATCTCTACCACATCCACAGTCACTACCGTCGCTTCAGGTGGACACTTACGTGACATCTTTGAGTGAGTTCTTGATATCCTTTCCCAGGTTCTGCATGTAGGTCCACTGCTGTTCTGACAGGGTCTGACCCCCCAGGTAGATATTCTCCACTCTCAGCTGCTCCTCATCAAACAGCCACTGCACCACAAACAGAGGGGCTATGACACACACACACACACACACACACACACACACACACACACACACACACACACACACACAGGAGGGAAAGTCACAGTATGAGATCAGAGTTAGGGTGTTGCTTGTACCTATAAATGTTTTATTGAGTAACATGAGGGACGTAACATTTATTGGGATCTTGATGGGTAACATGATGGACATAAAGTTTACTAACATTCTGATTCATGACCCTTCAGCTGGATAGATAAAAGAAAGATTCTTCCAAGATGATGGTAGGTAGTAAAGACACTCACAGGTCAGGGAGGAGTAGAGTTTGTGGCCGAAGAAGCACTGCCACTCCTCTCCTCTCTTGCACTGCTGCCGACACTTGTCTGGGACCAGCCCGTTCCACAGCCTAAGAAAACAGCGATTGGAGAAAAATGGCTTCCAGTGTGCATTGAACATAGACAGGGCAACTGTTATATGCTAAAATTATTGGTGAACTTCAAGCCAATGGAAATAAAGCGTGATGAGTGTGATGAGACGCAATGCTTTGTTCAGGGCATCTGTCATTATAAGGTCATAGAGACATGAATGTCCAATTGAATAAGCTGAAGGTAGAGAGACAGATGTGCTTTACTTGAGTCCTCTCTTGATGGCGTCTACAGGTGAGCAGGAGACACTGTCTGGGCAGTCAGGAACCCTCTGCTGTTTACTCTCCAGAAACCAGCCTGAATCCACCAGGCCTCGAACCTGGGCCTCTGCCCCCAGTTGCTCTAGCTGACTGGACACCCTCTCAATGTTCAGTAGCACTCCCGTCCCTCCAGCACTGCAGGGGAGCAAAGAAACTGGGTAAAAAGCCTGTGTCTGTGACCGTTTCCCCGCATTGGCACACTGCCTATTGGAGCCAAAATGGCCGACATGTCAGCTAACCACAATAATGAATTAGCTATGCTGTCACAATCAGACTTAACTGTGTGTTCTTGTTTTAGCCCTCAGGGTGTCCCACCAACCATGTAGCTAACCTGGGAAGAATCCCCAGAACTGTGTCCTCCTTTATGGGAGAGGCCCCTAATAGACATTATGTCATTGTCCCACACTCTACGGCCAATACAGGACAGCAGGGCTCGTAAACATCTTTATGGTAGACAACAGTTACAGGATGTCCTAAAATAGACTCACTCCGTCAATGTGTGTGTGTATGTGTGTATGTGTGTGTGTGTGGAGGTGGGTAGTGGAGACAGATAAGGGGGCTGGATTGGGAGCAGACCCAAAGCAGGGGAAATGGGACTCACCTCGTGCCAGCCAGCATGACAACCTTGGCCTGTTTGATGCCTTTAGGGACTAGGTCTTTGACGACCTCACGGATGATCAGTGAACCCATGAAGGTATACTCAACTGGAGGGAAACATAGATATACAATCAATAGAACAAAGCACCGTATTGAAATTGCTTTGGTGTTGAGGAAAATAATGAGGATTTGCTGGTGGTGAGAGGACCTACTGGCATCTTTCTCCTTCTCTTTTCCCTGGCCTTTCTTCTCCTTGGTGGCTGTGGGCCCTGTGCCACTCCACACGTCGCTGGAGCAGTACGGGATGAATCTGCAGAAGAGGAGATACACAGCTGGGTCAGAGCCAGACACACACACACACACACACACACACACACACACACACACACACACACACACACACACACACACACACACACACACACACACACACACACACACACACACACACACACACACACACACACACACACACACACGTATTCATGTACATATGTAATAGGATTCATGGGATCTACAAGAGAGGTTCATCCCTCATCGTGAAGCATGTCATGTTTGATATTCATCAACTCAGCCTGCAGTTGGCTTCTTCAATCACACAGATCCTGGGAACTTTAGTTCTGGCCCTTACCAACTTTGGCTAATATTCTAACTTGCAGATATAGCAGTACAGTATGTAGGACAACATGTACCGGTAACATACAACAACCAGCGTGTAAACAAGCATACTTACACAATATTAGTGTTATACCAATGAGGGTTTTCTTCCGCCTGGGCTGACAATATCCCACTTCCTGTAAAGCAACCAATGGAAAGTCAAGCAGAGACAGTGGTGTCCTCTCAATGGACATACGGTAGGACACAACACTGATGTCACATGACAATCAACAACCCATGACACAATGTATATTGGGAATGAGACCAAACATGCACGCCCATGTAAAACATGTATGATGAATGATGAGGATGCATTCTAAAACAGGAGGACCCCTACCTACCTTTGCGTGTTTGGGGCCAGTCGGATGAGGTCATGAGTCGTGGGATATTTTTATACCTGGTATCGCAGGAGTCTTTGTTGTAGCAGCACCAACCGCCTAAAAATAAGACACTAATATTAGCTTCTCACATCCGGTCTCAGAAGCTCAGAAAGGGAGACCCCCTTGTTAGCCCATTTCGGAGGCCTGAGAGGAATGGGGGGTGGGAGGAATGGGAGAGGGAGGGTAACTGAGGCATCCACCTGCAGCTCCATCTGCTAGCCTCTGGCCAGGCTCCCTAACTGAGGGAGTGTCTGTGGGGTCTGATGCACATGTATGGCAATGGACTGTTGAATAGAAACGGCAGGGAAATAACTTGGTAACTATTATGTAACTGCTTACTAAAATCCCACCTGGGGTCCATTAATGGTTGAGTTATAATCTTAACCATAGCTATGCTTATATGCAAATCTAAAATGTAAATAAAATGTAAGTCAAGTATTTTGGAGCAATACCACCTGCTGAGAAAATAAAAGAATTAACAAACCTGTGGCATTTGTGACCTAATCAGATACTTGCCATATAAAAAAGTGGACATATTGGTACTTGTTGACCTGTATCCAACAGAAAAGTACCTATGATGTAGGACATGTATGTTGTGACATTTCAACCTGCTGAATTCAACCTGCTGAAATGTTTGTTCTTAGAGGATGTGACACATCCGGTTCTAGGTCTCAGAATACACGTGATGTCACAACGCAATCCTCATAAATATCCCATAGTGACGGAGGGGCGAATGCCGGAGGAGGCGTCCAATCAGAGTGACAGGGAAAAGGGAAAGGAGATGACCACTGGTCCAGATGCCGATGAGGGCGTCACGCAAACATGCCATGCGCTGACCTCTCAAGATCAAATTAACCAGTTGAGTTTAAAATACACACCTTCCAGAAATATCAGCCATCGCTTACTCCCTTTGAACTCCTTTAGGTAAAACCTGTGGACCACAAATAAACATGGTTGAAGGGCTGTGAATGTGTGAAACCTAGAGAACACTGCTATATAGGGTCATGTGTTGGCCGATCCTCCAACCATAATCACTCATCATTGTAACTCCTTATCAAAAAAGTATGCTAAGTACCATAACGTATGTGACAATTCATGAATTATTGTATTTCTTCAAAGTCCAACCCCAAACTCTAATTCAAAGTCCTCTGATAGTATTAAAAGCCATTTACCACTTGCTGTCACCAACTTATATAGCTGATAGCTGTGGATTATATTACTACTGTATCTAATATCAAAACACATTAGTGTAATAACAGCTGTAATAGCACTGATGATTTCAAAAACATGAACTGAATCGTTTTTAGTGCCAGCAGTTATTTCAGTATTTTCATAGCACTATATGATTCGTTATCACATCCATTTTCGCTGAAATTGATAGATTGTATTCAGGACATAAGACAATTTCTAGAGCTTTTTTCTTATCTAAACAGCCATCATTTCCTCCATAACAAGTGTTCCAGAACATCTTACCCTGCCACTGTTCCATCGTTGCACGTGACCTGAGTGTTCTTGAGGACATGCAGCTTCATATCATCTGAAGCCTTGTTGTTCTGTGAAGCTGATTGCTGGGCTGCCGCCCGACCTCCAGAGTTACCCTCCCTGCCCGACTCCACTGGCCCAGGATGGGGCTCATCTTCTGGGGCCGACTGGGCTGCCTCGGCCCCCTGGTTCTGGTTCTTCTTAGATGACTTGCCACTAGGTTTGGCATTGCGGTTGTTCTGGCAACAAATCCCTCCTATCAGCAGCAGGAAAACCACATGGCCCAGGATCTTCATAGTCAGCCTATGAGGAGAGCACAAAGCATGCTACATGAAACACTCAATTTATAGACACTGAAACACACCATCCTTACTCAATGGTATAGGCGAGAGATGCAATTTAGTTTCGAGTAATTGGGCACCAGCATTGCAAAATGAATGAAGGTTAATGATATGTTAGACAAATTGACTTCAAATACCAAACATCCTTTCCAAAAATTAAAAGAGATGTCCAATCATTAAAGCAATGATCAATAACAATCAGAATCCATTAAATTCCACAAAAAATCAACATACCCCTTTCAGTATCCAGTCCTGAAAAAGGTAACGTGTGATGAAGGATCCTTGGGTAAAACGGAGCAGCAGTACTACTGAGGAGACAGGAGAGGAGAGACGAGAGGCTGTAGGTGAACGGATGCCGGTGTTGAGGACGGCTTGGCCAGTTTTTGGTGAAGGCTCTGGGTTGGAGGTGCACTTTATAGTACCACCATATGGATCCTATTTCCCAGCATTCCCTTTGAGCTGCCGCCAGGTTCTATGTGACGACACGCTGGGGGTGTTGGATGGTTAGTGGCGAGGAGAAAAGATAACACACGCTCTCCGGAACATATTTCAAGCACCCCCACCCACTACCGACTCACACCCACACAACCACCCACACATCCACCCACCTGACCAAGTCCCACAACAAGAAAAAACTCTACCTCCCCCAAACCCTCCTCTCCTCCTCTCCTCTCCCCTCTCCCCTCTGTTCGCCTGTGCTTTGATTTAAACACCTAGATGGCTGGCATATCTGCAGCATAATCCTTTTGTGTGCTATGTACCCCGCAGGTCAGTAGAGCACAAACCTTAAACACACTCCGACAAGACGGCATAACCCCTGTATGTTGACCTCATGTTGAAAAATCCAGAGGACACACACACAAAGGTATAGAGTGGTTGATACTTTGGGTGGCAAAAGCACGTGGTGGCTGTCTTGTTGAGCGAAGGGTTTCCAGCTTAATGATATAAATTAGATAGAAGCTCTAAATGAATATTTATCAAGCTGCACTTTACCCTTTGTCATTTTCAATTTGGCCAACTGAAAGAAGATGTGTTGGTAAACAAATGACAGCAATAGCAGTTATGCGAAGTGGACTGTAGCTAAGTATATGTATTTTACTTTGCTTTCATAAAACTGCTGAATCAATACACTTCATTAAACATTTAGACTTTATAAGAACAAGACAATAACGTGTTAAATGAAGGCTATTAATGTTAATAATATATACACATTTGATAAATATATTGATCAAAAGTTTACACTGTGCAATAGAATTTGCTATGTATATATTTTACTTTTAGTCAAATTCATCATTTTATGACAGAGAATTAAAATGCAAAGCCTCTAGCTAAAGCCATCCAAAAAGCATTGCGTGCATAACACTGCCATCAAAACCTTTTTCAAATCGTGAAGGGTTATTCATCTCAAAACATTGTCTGGCTTGAAAGACTCTAAATGCTTGAAATATAACTGTCTAGAGTATAAATCATTGTTGATGTTATTACTGCACCTGCTGGGGTAGCCTATATTGTGTGTGACTTGAATAGGACAAGTGACAGTTAGAAAATGACTCATATGAATGATAAAGACCCCCAAATAACCTCTATTACAACAAATATAAGGATGACCGTCACGAAATTGAGAGAGAAAACAATTGAGGGTTGGGGATTATTTTACAGTCCATATTTTATCTGGCTCTGTATTTACATATAGATAACATATGGGAAAGTTATAGCATTATTGTTAACTAATAATAATAACAATTTCTTTCTTTGGGATTCTTTAAAGCAATAAACATTATGTATAATTTGGTAGTTACCTAATCTGTTTACAGAAGCACCACTGTGACTGCAATATCTCCCTATATAGTTTCCAGGCAAATAATTGTTGAAAAGATAAAGCATTACCAATAAAATCCCGAACTCCCCTTTACATCCTATGCAATATATTCTCAAGTCATATATTACAAATCACAGCATATGCACAGTACAGAAGTAAGTCCAAGTTGTACACAATGTGGCGGTAGTTGACCGGCTGCGAGCTGCTTTACCTTTCGCTGTGCTCCCATGGGGGCCAGGTTGGGCTGGGGGCTCCTGGACAGGACAGAAGGTTTGCCTCTGAGGGAAGAGGCAGGGTATTTGAAACCGATCTCACGTCCCCCTGGGATAGCTGCGGGGTGACGTACTGATCAGTACAGAAGGAGATCACGAGCCCGGCCTCTAAAATTCTCATCAATGAAATGCACACCATCCTGACGTGTCAATCAAGTCCCTTAATGAGGCCCTGGGACTGGGAGAGACAGCAGAGAGGCTGGGGTTAAGGGATTGGGATAGGGGCTGGGGATTTTGGGACTGGTGCTGGGGACTTGGAGAGAGGCATTGGATAGTTACATAGGATACTTGATACAAAAGCACTGTTCGCAGCACTAGGCAGCCTAGACCACTAGCGTTTCGACTACCTACAAAACACTCACTATCCCTTTAACTGAGCGCCGGGTACCTTCATCTAAACGGCTAAGGGTTGTGCTGTGTTTGCACATTATACACCCAACAGTTACAGCAGTCAGTAATCCAGGTGTATCTACAACACAGAAATTATATCCAGAAATGTTGGTGTGTCTCGTAAACAATGTTATGTATTAAATCAGACATTTATAGTTAGTCTTATTGCTTTGGCATGTTCTATTAAAGGTATTTTTTATCTCATTCTTTGATTCACATTCTCACTTCTCAATAGAAAGCTTCTTCTAAAGCAACTTTTTTTACTTTCAAGTTCTGCCAGAGGGAACATACGTGAAAATATGTCTGCGAGAACGTATGTGTCGAAACACAATAAAATGAAATCTAATGACACTGCTATTCTGAATTTGATCTACCGAGCTGAACAATTTCTTCATTCCTTCGGTCGTCTTGAAAGCATGCACACAACCATCTGTCTTCCCAGAAATCAATGCAACAATCTGTTTAACAGATACCTCAAATAGCTGAGAAACTAAAGACAAAACGTGCTGTAAATCTCTCACCTTTTCGCCAGAACGTCTCGAGCAGAGCGCTTGAGATGGCATTGCTGCTATTTTGTTTTCTTTGATATGGGATTCGACGGATTATCATTTTTTACGGACGTACGGGCTTCAGATCAATAGCGAAAGCACATTCAATGTTCTCGGCTCCCCAGGTTGGTTTCAACTCTCTGAACCAGCTAGAGGTCAGGGGCCAAGCCTCTCCAAACCACAGTGAGAACATGACACACACACACTCATCTCCGAGGTCCATTACCTACTCCATTACCTACTGCACTTTACTTGTAAAGAAAAACATTTAGCATAACCTCACACAGAATGTGCCGAGGCCGTAAAGACCTGCTGAACTGAACACTAGCAGGGTTAGAAGCTTGACCCCTGAGCACATAAGATGCATACTTTCTCCCTGTGTTGTTTTTTTCTCACGTAGCCTATGCATCTTCAAGGTCAGGCTATAGACAGCTAAAGCTCGGGTGGTCCAGGACACTTTGTCTGCCTGTGTGTCATCACCTGTATCAGTGAGCTGATGGCGAGCTAGAATATCTGTCGGCAGAGAGCATCAAAGAAATGACATACACCACAACACAGAAAAGGTTATGACCCACTGGTAACAATTTCAAAATCAAGCACACGGGCAGTAAATGCCCACCATATGCTGGCCACGTGGGTGTCCACCGGTCAACGAATACCATGTGTGAACAGTATTCAAAGCAGCTTGAAGTCAACTTGTAAGAGGACAGAATACAGAAGCTCTGTGGGTGTGGATCCTGGCCGCAGTGACATACAAACCACACAGGAGCTTAAGTTGGCAATCTGCTACCACATCACCCTGATATCAGGGTTGTCACCAGCGTTGTAGGGCATCGGTGAGGGGAGAGGGCCCGTGACTGATGAGCCAGGAGAGTGGCATGTTTACGAGCTGCGTGAAAGCCGGGCTCAGCGGAGAGCAATGAGAAACAGCATTGGCAGGACTCACCCTTCAACCAGCCCAGTCGACAGAAAGGACTTTACTGGTATTGGTGCAAAGTGTGAAACGGCCACTAAAGACAACTAGCAGGTGGAGTGGGCAACGCTCTCGGCTAGAGCCAGGTGTTTAGAGGCCTTGCGTTGCAACCTTCTGCAAACTGTCAACCAGTCAGCGTGATGGATGGAGGGGACCGATAGCAGTGAGAACGGGGTCGGCTTCAGGAGCAGATGATGTAACGGCCGTAGACACGGTGGCATGACATCGGCCCGTAGGTATGGTGTGTCCGCGAGAGGCTATGGAGGGGTGCATCTGATGTTCCCTCCTCTCAGCCCCTCGTTAATTGGGTCAAGAACCGAGCCCTGTGGCACGCCTAATACCAAAAAACACCACATTAACCAACTAAATCGTACTTGCAAACTTACTAGCTGAGTATTGCTAAGTCCATGAACAGCCTCCCATTGCCCATGTCATTGCCGTCTTGCCAGGGGGGCCTGGGGACATGTTTCGGTGAATAGCTTGAAGAGTCGTTGGGGCTTATGACACAGAGGAGCAGCAACGTGGCCTTGGAGTCATGCTTGAGCGGCCGAGCACCCAGCCTGTCACTGTGCTGATGTATGTGCCCGCAGGGTCACGCTACGCTCAAAGGCAGGCAGGCAGCAGGGCCCTGGCCCTCACATAAGCCTCTCCAGCTGATCCACAACACAGTGTGCCAACTGCCAACACAGCTGCACAGCCCTGGCTGATGAGGACAAGCACACATTATGATTACTACCACCAATGAATAAGAGCTCTATCGGAGTCTTGGGAGTTAATGTTAATGTCCTGAATCTATAGAAGTAGATTCATGTTAATGGTAAACCTTCTGGTTTCAACCATATTCTCAACTATTGTTTGATGATGATTGATAATAATAGTTCAAAGTCTATGTTCACCACTAATAATCCTCACAGTGAAAGGTAAGCCCACTAGTAACTGATCTTAGAAAATATATATTGACAAATATACAATGATGTCACACTATAAAAGGAACCCTAAGCCAGGGTTGGGGTCAAAATAGATTTGACCCTAGTACTGATCCCAGCATCCATCCACTATGACTATGTGACCCTGCTAAATACTTCATATGCAACTTTTAACCCATATACAGAACATGACCTTGGCTGGATTTCTCTGGAGCTGGTGGGTGGCGGTCTTGCTCATGTTGGGGCGGCCGTAAATCAGGGATTCATGCTGAGGTGATGTCAGTCCTTTGCATCATGGGTTGTGGCTTCCCACTGTGTGGACACGTGGACACAGCTTTTCTAGAGCCACGCTTTCACAGGGGGAGGGAGGGGACCCACCAGCCTGACGATTAACTGGAAACAGAAGTCAGTGTATGTATCTTTCAAAAAACATCTTATCCCCGCTCATCTACTTTCACTCCCACGTCCAGCTAAAATAGGTAGTATAGATACACTGGCCAGCACCATTGTGTTGAGCCCTGCACTGGGTTAGTTCAAGCTAATGGCCACTCACTTCTCAGAAGCTCTCATAAAGGTTGCCGGCATGGATGCTGTGACAAACAAGAACAGAATTCTAACATACAAACACAGCGTAGGAATTCTGCTTGAATTTATGGTAACGTGACAGCTAGCATCTGCGCTAGTGGGCTCTGATAATAAAGGAGGGACTCTCCCACTAGGCTGACTGATGTTGTGATACAAACCAAAACAAAATATGATTGGCTAGTTGCACTTGCTTTAATCTATCAATGCAACTGTTACAAGTTCTGTTAAATATGTTTTATTTTAAAGGTCAATCAGTCTTTTGAAAATAATCGTGAATTATTTTTTTAGGCCAGTAAAACCCCCGTTACAGTACCAAGCACTTGCACCTGGTTTTGCAATGTTTAAAACAGATCAAACCCAATGACTTTCCACAGAATACGGTCTGAGTCACAATTAACCAGAAAAAAGTACACAAAGAAGACAGATAGGAAGTGCTACCTTTTAGTTAACATCAGAAGGATAGGTTTGTTCAGCATAAAAGTAAAAGGCCAAAAAGTATCAACATACAGCATTATGGGAGAGTTAGAGATGTTATTTTGTTTCAAAGAATCTCAAAGAAACAAAATGTTTACTTATTAGTAAGGTAAATAGCAGGCTGGAAAATGCCATTCACCTCACAACTTCCTCTATACATTAGGAGCGTAAGACAGTCCATGGGGAAGCCTCTTGAATCCACAAATAAATGAACGGTGTCTTAACCTAACGAGTGGCTTCTTCATATCAACAGACTCCGATTATGTTCCAATATCCATTCTTAGTAGTATGATAGTGTGGATTTCAGAACTGAGCTCTATTGTGATCCTGCTGAGAGAATGGCACCGTATGATCAATGTCAGTCAGATTCTATCCCAAGGCAGGTGATGGACAACCCTGTAGATCTAGGCCAAGAAACAATATGCTCTGCATCCGAAAGCTTTTATGACTTATATGGATTTATATTGTCCACGTGCTCAAAATTTACGGCCTTGATTATTCACGGTCTCATTCGGGAGTTTTATTGCTATTTTCAAATTCTTGTTGCTGATTTCTCGGTCGATATATCAGCAGATTCCTTCTGAGGTGAATCTAGGTGAAGAAGCCGAACAATTCAACCACAGGTCTCCTGATTGCCATGTTTGGATCCTAAAAATAGCTTCATAACATTATGTAAAATGTCAATCAAGCATATTACTCAGCATAATAAAAAAAGATACATTTCTGCTCGAGCCGTAGACTCGTAACGAAATCCTACTGCTTATCGAGGATCGAATATCGTTGCTAATTTAGAAAACGGGTGCTAATTTAGACGTTGGGTTTTATAGTTAACTGTTATTAACACCTGCATCATGACCGAGTCATCACTCATGTTTTTATTTAACAGCAAGTTTGTCACCCAATGTTGTGCCAAAAATGCAGTTGTGCACTTGTTGCTATTTTTAAAGACTTGCATCTTGGCTATAAAGCTGTCAACACTATTAATCTGCAACAGAAATAATCGGTGACGATCAAACTTTAGTCGCAAAGAGTCCCCCCCTCCCAAATGGGTCATGTATCTTATTGATAGACCCCACTGTCTCATGCAGCTTATCTATAGGTGGTAACATCCTGTTTCAATAAATAGTATGCACCATACTGTGACAAAGTGGTGAAAATGTCATGTCATAATAACCTAAATATCTTCTTTAATTTTGAAACTAGTAGCCTGGCATGAATGTACAGTATGTAGACATGGGAAGAGTTAGGGACCATAATAGCAGGACATGCATTCTCTATAGGACTCAGTCACATTGTCGCTTATTGGAACGATTTCATTCCACAACATCATGTAGCCTAGGCCTGCTAAATATACTATTATCACTATTCCAATGATATTCAACTCCTAATTGTTGCACAAAAACATGAAGCCATGTGCGAAGCTGCAAAGTCATAAACACACACACTGAACAAAAATATAAAACGCAACATGCAACAATTTCTAAGATTTTACTGAGTTACAGTTCAGATAAGGAAATCAGTCAATTGAAATAAATTCATTAGGCCTTAATCTATGGATTTCACATGACTGGGAATAAAGATATGCATCTGTTGGTCATACTTTCAAAAAAAAAGTAGGGGCGTGGATCAGAAAACCAGTCAGTATCTGGTGTGACCACCATTTGCCTCATGCAGTGCCACACATCTCCTTCGCATAGAGTCGATCAGGCTGTTGATTGTGGCCTGTGGAATGTTGTCCCACTCCTCTTCAATGGTTGTGCGAAGTTGCTGGATATTGGTGGGAACTGGAACACGCTGTCGTACACATCGATCCAGAGCATCCCAAACATGCTCAATGGGTGACATGTCTGGTGAGTATGCAGGCCACGGAAGAACTGCGACATTTTCAGCTTCCAGGAATTGTGTACAGATCCTTGCAACATGGGGCCGTGCATTATCATGCTGAAACATGAGGTGATGGCGGCGGATGAATGGCACGACAATGGGCCTCAGGATCTCTGTGCATTCAAATTGCCATTGATAAAATGCATTTGTGTTCTTTGTCCGTAGCTTATGCCTGTCCATACCATAACCCCACCGCCACCATGGGGCGCTCTGTTCACAACGTTGACATCAGCAAACTGCTCAACCACACGACGCCATACACACTGTCCACCATCTGCCCGGTACAGTTGAAATCAGGATTCATCCATGAAGAGCACACTTCTCCAGTGTGCCAGTGACCATCGAAGGTGAGCATTTGCCCACTGTCGGTTACGACGCCGAACTGCAGTCAGGTCAAGACCCTGGTGAGAACGATGAGCATGCAGATGAGCTTCCCTGAGACGGTTTCTGACAGCTTGGGCAGAAATTATTTGGTTGTGCAAACCCAGTTTCATCAGCTGTCCGGATGGCTGGTCTCAGACGATCCCGCAGGTGAAGAAGTTGTGTTTATAGTGTATTTTAGTTCAGTGTATATTAGTAGCTAATTAGCAATTTGCTTGCCAGATATCCAACAATAGAATATAAGCCTATTAGCAGCGATTGCCAAATGCACGGCTTGCAGAGATGCTTTGTTTGTGCATCCCTCAGATTCAAATTTATAGACGGTTTTGCAACAAGAGCTAAAGCGGGAACTTTATGATTGATGATGGGTAGCCTATACACTACCAGTCAAACGTTTTAGAACACCTACTCATTCAAGGGTTTGTCTTTATTTGTACTATTTTCTACATTGTAGAATAATAGTGAAGACATCAAAACTATGAAATAACACATATGGAATCATGTAGTAACCAAAACAGTGTTAAACAAATCAAAATATATTTTATATTTGAGATTCTTCAAATAGCCACCCTTTGCCTTGATGAAAACTTTGCACACTCTTGGAATTCTCTCAACCAGCTTCATGAGGTAGTCACCTGGAATGCATTTCAATTAACAGGTGTGCCTTCTTAAAAGTTAATTTGTGGAATTTCTTTCCTTCTTAATACATTTGAGCCAATCAGTCATGTTGTTACAAGGTAGGGGGGTATACAGAAGATAGCCCTATTTGGTAAAAAAACTAGTCCATATTATGGCAAGAACAGCTCAAATAAGCAAAGACAAATGACAGTCCATCATTACTTTAAGACATGAAGGTCAGTCAATACGGAAAATTTCAAGAACTTTGAACGTTTCTTAAAGTGCAGTCGCAAAAACCATCAAGCGCTATGATGAAACTGGCTCTCATGAGGACCGCCACAGGAAAGGAAGACCCAGAGTTACCTCTGCTGCAGAGGATAAGTTCATTAGAGTTACCAGCCTCAGAAATTGCAGCCCAAATAAATGCAGACACATCTCAACATCAACTGTTCAGAGGAGACTGTAGGCCTTCATGGTCGAATTGCTGCAAAGAAACCACTACTAAAGGACATCAATAAGAAGAAGAGACTTGCTTGGGCCAAGAAACGAGCAATGGACATTAGACCGGTGGAAATGTGTCCTTTGGTCTGGAGTCCAAATTTGAGATTTTTGGTTCCAACCGCCGTGTCTTTGTGAGACACGGTGTGGTTGAACGGAAGATCTCTGCATGTGTATTTCTCAGGGGAAAAGCATGGAGGAGGAGGTGTTATGGTGTGGGGGTGCTTTGCTGGTGACACTGTCCGTGATTTATTTAGAATTCAAGGCACACTTAACCAGCATGGCTACCACAGCATTCTGCAGCGATACGCCATCCCATCTGGTTTGCGCTTAGTGGGACTATCATTTGTTTTTCAACAGGACAATGACCCAACACACCTCCAGGCTGTGTAAGGGCTATTTTACCAAGAAGGAGAGTGATGGAGTGCTACATCAGATGACCTGGCCTCCACAATCTCCCGACCTCAACCAAATTGAGATGGTTTGGGATGAATCGGACCGCAGAGTGAAGGAAAAGCAGCCAAAAAGTGCTCAGCATATGTGGGAACTCCTTCAAGACTGTTAGAAAAGCATTCCAGGTGAAGCTGGTTTAGAGAATGCCAAGAGTGTGCGAAGCAGTCATCAAGGCAAAGGGTAGCTATTTGAATAACACTTTTTTGGTTACTAAATGATTCCATATGTGTTATTTCATAGTTTTGATGTCTTCACTATTATTCTACAATGTAGAAAACAGTAAAAATAAAGAAAAACCCTTGAATGAGTAGGTGTTCTAAAACTTTTGACCGGTAGTGTAAGTCAGCGTTTATTAATAATGAAAGAGACTCACTGGCGGTTCAGATAGATACACTTGTATCTTTATGCTGTGATATCAGAAGGTATTAAAACGTACATGAGAACATAGTACCAAGGAAGAGGGGAGGGGATATGGGACTAGGTCACAGAGCAAACCAATCCATGTCAGTCTGTGTATCCCATCATCCCCCCAAAAAGACTTCACCTACATACATGCGCCTCTCGGTTTGTGTCGTCATGTCATCATAAGTCATCGCGGACTGCTAATAGTACGCTGGGTGGATGGGTAAAGTTTAAACGAAGTGTTTCCCGGTATAGGACTCGTAATACGTTTGGGTAGTTTTGTCCATCTTGGGGTGTGTGCCAGCCGGCCTGCTCGGTGCATTACATGAGGGGGGCCTATTTTTAAGGCAGAGGGCACACAACGAGCAGAGTTACAGCACGTTAACCTTTAGGGTCAGGTCTGATATGTAAACCCACCCCATCTAAAAAAAACTCCTCTGAACTCATGCTGGGGGAAATAACTCCCTGTCTGAGAACCTGCGGCCTGGCCCCTGTGAGAAATGACTCCTCAGTGGGGCATTCCTGGGCCGTGGCTGGGCCGGCAGGGGCAGAAAACAGCTGGGGTACAGGTGACGACACACACACTGACACACACACATACAAACAATACCTTGTGAAGTTTAAAGGGAGATTACACTTCCAAATTAAAGTTTGTCGGATGTTTTCAGATATCTAAAGTAGTCTCATGTCAAGATGAAAACACGTCCCTCGACATTGGGGCAGAAGACACTTCAGCAGGCCATTCATGGACTGTGGCTGGGCCGGCAGGGGCAGAAAACAGTTCAGTGGGCTGTTCATGGGCCATTCATGGGTCATCGCTGGGCCGGCAGGGGCAGAAAACAGTTCAGTGGGCCATTCATGGGCCATGGCTGGCCCGGCAGGGACAGAAAACAGTTCAAAACAGTTCAAAACACATATGTGGGCTGTAGCTCGGCTTCCAGAGGCACCCTCGTACAAAAGGCACAGAGCCAGTGTGGGATCAGTGCTGTCGAATAATAATATACGTCAGAATGATATCACACTGTTCCTTTTGACCTTCTTTGTTGCACAAACAACAACAATGCAGCTACTTTGTATTCTCTCTTAGCAACTTTGCATTCTATCGCACACATTGCACGTGAAATGGAGGTCGATATGTCTCTCTGTGCCAACTGATGTGTACTATACACTGCATCTGAAGTGGCTAGGGCAGATCTCAGGCACTAGGTCAGTACAGAACATCCTATAAGGACACTTCAATCCCTATAGTCAATACAGGGGTCTCTAGGGAGTAAACTGAACAATCTGAACACTTCTCTGCAGCGCTGAACGGCATAGATTAGCTAGACCCCCCTGCCAGCACCCATCAGTTGTCAATCCTTCTTTCACTGTGATGACATGTACTGGAACAGCTGTGTAAGAGGCTTAACCATTCATCTGGACTGACAAGCTATTGTTCATCTTGATTGATGAACCATAATGTGTGAAAGAGGATAGTTTGTTGAAGGGTATGGTGATGGCGTGAGAATGCCTATATCGATATGACCTCGTTAGAACTATGTTGGATATTTAACTTTCGGAGAATAACAAAGGGGGGGGGGGGGGGGGGGGTTGCAGTGGAAAGGTGATTAATCATTCAAACAATTAAACCTAACAGATAGGTAATTACAGTATGTAGTACATTACTTAGTATCAATGATGTTACAAAACTACTAGATAAGGACAGTAGGTTCCAGCTCTGTCAGTGATGACCACAATACCTTACTATAGCAGGATAACACACTATCCCCATCACTTAGACCAGAGCAGAGGGTAGAATTACACCAACTTTCCCACCAATATCACTTTGACAACTTGCTCTAGGATGTCAACTCAGACAGGTTTCAACTGTCAAGCAGCATTGAGCTGCTAGCTATATGGTTTTGCTGCTAGTGATAGCATTGAAGTAAATTACAACAACTGGGTTACAATTGGACAAAAACCACATCTTTTTTATGGGAGTCCTTTTTTGGAAAAACGCACCGACTACTATATTGTACAAAGTAGCCAGGTTCACTTTACTAATACAATGTACATATCAATTTACATCACTTAAATCATTCTATTTTTTAGATAACCATCTTTGAGAAACTGAATTCATTATTACTTTAGACGCGCTGAGATACGTATATTGCGGCTGTGCAGCCAAGTTGTATTGCACTCTTCAAAAGCTTGTATCCGGGTAGCTAAAACAAAAGAAAAAAAAAACACAAGAAAACCTATATCAGAATAGTTCAAAGTATATGACGTTTGACAGTAAACAGTGAAGGAATGTATACCACAGTGTTCCCAAGCCGCATGCAATCTTTCCCACCATGACCCAGAGTGGGAGGTAATGAGATGGAATCAATTCCTTGTTTTTATGGAACAAATTTAAAGGAAAACCCATAATGATCTAGAGACAATAAACCACAACATAAAAAGACCGAGAAACACTGAGACATTATTATGCAACAACATCAACATAACAACACAATAACAGCATCATTGACCTGTAATGATATAATGCTTGTTTGATTTTTGCTCTTGAAGCGCTTTGAGAAAAGCTATGAAAAGCGCTAAGAAATGTAATAAATTATCATAACAACAGAAGCTTAACCAAATGATTAAATAGAGTACAACCTAAAGATCAAAGTGGGAAAGAGGGCTTACAGATTCAGCATCGTGCTCCAGTCCTGTATCATGATGCTCCATCTCATCATCTCGGAATTCCTTTATTAACTGTATGGAAAATAAATGGCCACATTCACTTCTCAGAAACAAAGACAACAAACACTCAAGACAATGTACAGTATGCATTAGTAAAATATAGGAGTAGGGTTTTTCCTGACCAGGAAAGTAAGAGGGTCGTCTTTAGCTACTATAGCCACAGAGTCATAAACCCCGCCCATTTCTACAATATATCTTCTTAAAATCTGATTTTAAACCTTACCCTAACCTTAACCACACTGCTAACCTTATGCCTAACCCTAACCTTAAATAAAAAAGCCTCAATTGTAACTTTGTGGCTGCGGAACCTGACTTTGTGGCTGTGGAATTTGACTTTGTGGCTATAGAAGCTAGTGTAAACCAAATAAGAGCCCTAGGTGGGGCCCAGAGTTTTTCTTGATAGAGCCCAGAGTTGTTCCTGGTCAGGAAAAACACCAGGGCCTACGGTATGAGGGATGGTTCATTATCTTACTTTTAACAGCTCTACATATCTGTCTGGGTCCTCCTCCATGAGGGCTCTGATCTGGCTGTTGTAGTGCTCTGAGATGCTCTCCTCCACGGCCACAGTACAGGCCATGGCGCCTTCTTTACCCAGCAGAGCGGTGCCCGCCCCTGGGGGGACACACAGAACAGAATATTGTCTGTCCCCCGAGAGCCATATGTATCATACTGCTGTAGGGGATTATTGTCTCATTGCAACAGAAGTCACAGACAGAGTATACATTACAATGGCACTTTTAAAGTACTTACCTACAGATCTGTTTTAATTCATTACATCTTAGCTATTTATTTTAGAATCTAATATATTTATCCCTTCCCTTTGTTTATATGGCAGGCATATGAGACAACTGTTGACTGTATGGGGTGAAGCCTTGTTCCTTACCTAGTAAAAAGCCTGCAACGTTCCAGAGGGGTAACAGTAATGTTGGGCGAACTCTGTTTTCTGCAAGGATCTCATTGAATTTGGCAAGATGCTTCTTCTCTTGATCCCACATTTCCTTGAAACAGGGTGAAAATGAATATAATTGAGGATGATGGAATG
This sequence comes from Coregonus lavaretus, assembly GCF_964263955.1. Taxonomy (NCBI): domain Eukaryota; kingdom Metazoa; phylum Chordata; class Actinopteri; order Salmoniformes; family Salmonidae; genus Coregonus; species Coregonus lavaretus. Next base: position 534,347 of record NW_028157844.1, on the reverse strand, counting down.
TCAACATATTGTTTTTGAGGGTCACCAAGCACTGACAACATGATTACATCCATTTTCTTTAATTATTGTCAAAAAGTTAACTTAGGGGAAACTGGAATTGTAGCCTATAGTGACTCATCAAAAAAAAAAAAAAAGTAGTTTGGCTATTGTCAACTGCAAGAATTAAAGAAAAGTAACTACATCTGTGCATGTGTCATGCAGACTACCAATACCTGAATAAGCGGTCCTGTCTGCGACCTTCCCAACACTGCCATCTGGCCGGCGTAGATGCGGTTGGCACCGTATTCTCCTGCGTGGTCCACCCGCAACATACTGTCCAGCATAGACTTCTCTGCTTCGTCGCGCGGGGGCGGGATCACACTGTATGCCCGAGAACTGAGCTGTACTGGTAGTGCTTTAAACAGGACGAAAAAACTTATCAAAATATGTAGCTAGCTTACTTTGCAGTCGAACATGTCACCTGCCATACCGTAATTTTTTTGTTGTAGAACAACATAGCTAGCTATAACGACTGAAGTGTCCCACCCCTTACAAAAGCACCATGTCAACAAAAGGTAAAATTTCCAGCTAGTTAGCTAGCTAGCTAATAACCAGCTCTAGCTACAAAACTCACTTGAGCTGCTAGGAGGATGCAAACAAGACAGAAACTGACCCCTGACAAATTATATATGACTAGCTAAGACATTCGTAGGTCAGCATTCATGTATGAACACTTGAGCAGACTTGTTTTTAGCATTGTAGCTAGCTAAACAGCATTGAGTGCCTACCTCTGTGCTGCAAACAACATTGCCGTATCCTCAAAGGACTGAAAACATGCGTCCAGTCATGCAATGCAATATGTGCAAAAACGGCTCGTTGCATTGTTAAATGAATAGTTATTTGGCTCTATTATTCTGTAACTAACATGTGTTACATATGCAGGTTGTCATTGAAATTTGCTTGCCAGTGGAGATGGCGCTGTCAAATGACGTCTACTACTTCTTCGTCTATGGTCTAATGGCGGTCCACAAACAAACGTTTAAGGTGCATGCCGCCACCTACTGTGCTGGAGTTTGTGGTCAATCACGATTTGCATTAGCTCTACATTGTTAGATACACTGAGTATACCAAACATTAAGAACACCTGCTGTTTCCATGACATAGACTGACCAGGTGAAAGCTATGATCCCTTATTCATGTCACGTGTGTAGATGAAGGGGGGAGACAGGTTAAATAACGATTTCTAAGCCTTGAGACATGGATTGTGTACATGTGCCATTCAGAGGGTGAATGGGCAAGACAAAAGATTGAAGTGCCTTTGAACGGGGTATGGTAGTAGGCGCCAGGCGCACCGGTTTGTCTCAAGAACTACTTAGTAGATCACTATTAGATTTGCCAGAAGATAAACTACTAAATACAGACAGAATCTGAGTATAATACAATTCTGACAGGTTGAACATCCTCCACTGCATTGGAGGGCAGCTACTATCGCCAATATTCCAACAGAGTATACAGACAGTTAATCTGTTAGTCTTCTACATACTGTATCTGCACATCAAAATCAGGAAAGTAAATGCCTCCTCCTGTGCGACCACTATCTGGATCCTTGGAGCCATCTGTGAAATGCGGTAAAAAATGCATAAAAGCATCTACCAATGTAATTGTCAACCAGTTTCCCTATATCACTGACGTCTGGCTAATCTTTTTTTTTTCACCAAGGTTAGATCAACAATAGGAGCCGGTAGTAACCACGGAGGAACATCCCCCATCCCCACAGAAGGGACAACCTCCAACTCCCTCAGACCACTCTCCTCAGCAAGCTTTCCAACGTTTCATCCAAAGCCACTGCCTTGTCTATTAGTATTTTCCCAACATTCATCTAGAACAATAACAGTGGGCTAATCAACCTCACAACCTTTCAGTCTAATCCAATAAGCTAATGACAATTTTTTTGCGGCGTATGTCCTAAGGCATCTCCCCTGCCTACACTAGTAAGGCACTTACAGATGTTGATTTAAATGCACCAACACATATCATTAAAGCTCTATACTGGATTCTGTCCAGCCTCTGAAGCCAAGTCTTCGCCGATGCTCCATAAACTATGCACTCGTAATCAATTGTCGTCCTCATCATAGCTCTATAAATATCCATCTGTCATGACTGTCGGTGAGATGCGGTAAAAGAAGTCAGGCGCAGGACACAGAACTCTCGGACACGTACTTTAATCCGATAAGGATCCAAAAGAACACAGAAATAACTCCACGCTGGGAGGAAATAACCCGCTCACTAAAATGACAACCGTGAAGGGAAAAACAATCACACACAATGTCCTGATGAGAGACAGGGGTAATTTAAGGGAAACAATTAAACATAATGACGAACAGGTGTAAACAATACAGACAAAACTAAACAAACACCGATAACATCGAACGGCAGTAGCTAGTACTCCAGGGACGACGAACGCCGAAGCCTACCCGAGCAAGGAGGAGGAGCAGCCTCGGCAGAATCCGTGACAGTACCCCCCCCCCCCCTTGACACGCGGCTCCAGCCGTGCGCCGACCCCGGCCTCGGAGACGGCCAGGAGGACGCGGAGCAGGGCGAGTCGGGTGACTCCGGTGGAAATCTGTCAACAGGGAGGGATCTAGGATGTCCCTCCTAGGGACCCAGCACCGTTCCTCCGGACCGTACCCCTCCCACTCCACGAGATACTGCAGACCCCCATCCGACGCCTCGAATCCACGATGGAACGGACTGAGTACGCCGGAGCCCCTTCGATGTCTAGTGGGGGCGGAGGGGCCTCTCATACCTCATTCTCCTGGAGTGGACCAGCTACCACCGGCCTGAGGATAGACACATGGAACGAGGGGTTAATGCGATAATTAACAGGCAGCTGTAACCTATAACATACCTCGTTCAATCTCCTCAGGACTTTAAATGGCCCCACAAACCACCGGCCCAGCTTCCGGCAGGGCAGGTGAAGGGGCAGGTTTCTGGTCGAGAGCCAGACCCGATCTCCCGGTGCATAAACCGGACCCTCACTGCGGTGGCGATCGGCGCTCGCCTTTTGCCGTCTGATGGCCCACTGCAGATGGACGTGCGCAGCGTTCCATGTCTCCTCCGAGCGCCGAAACCATTCATCCTCCGCAGGAGCCTCGATCTGGCTCTGATGCCAGGGTGCCAGAATTGGCTGATAGCCCAACACACAATGGAAAGGAGTGAGATTAGTGGAGGAGTGGCGGAGTGAGTTTTGGGCTATCTCTGCCCAGGGAATATACCCCGACCACTCCTCCTGCCGGTCCTGGCAGTAGGACCTCAGAAACCTACCCACATCTTGGTTTACTCTCTCCACCTGCCCATTACTCTCAGGGTGAAAACCAGAGGTAAGGCTGATCGAGACCCCCAAACGTTCCATAAACGCCCTCCACACTCGAGGTGAACTGGGGACCCCGATCAGACACTATATCCTCAGGCACCCCGTAGTGCCGGAAAACGTGAGTAAACAGGGCTTCGGCCGTTTGTATGGCTGTAGGAAGACCTGGCATAGGGATGAGACGGCAGGCCTTAGAAAACCGATCCACAACGACCAAGATCGTGACAAAATCGACCGACAGGTGAGACCACGGCCGTTGTGGAACGGGGAGAGGTTGTAACTTCTAGGTGTCTAGGCGCCTTACACTGGGCGCACACAGAGCAGGAAGAAACGTAAACCCTCACGTCCTTAGCTAAGGTGGGCCACCAGTACTTCCCGCTAAGACCGTCCGACCAATACCAGGATGACCAGAGGAGGGTGACGTGTGAGCCCAATAAATCAGTCGGTCACGGACCTCGAGCGGTACGTACCTCCGTCCCTCTGGACACTCTGGGGGAGAAGGGTCAGTACGTAACGCCCGCTATATTTCCGTGTCGACCTCCCACACCACCGGTGCCACGAGACAAGACTCCGGTAGTATGGGAGTGGGCTCAATGGACCACTCCTCTGTGTCATATCGTCGGGACAGGGCGTCTGCCTTAACGTTCTGTGACCCTGGGATATACGTGATCTTAAAGACAAACCGGGCAAGAAACATGGCCCACCTAGCCTGACGAGGGTTCAGTCTCTTCGCTGCCCGGATGTACTCCAGGTTACGATGGTCAGTCAGAATGAGAAAAGGGTGGTTAGCCCCCTCAAGCCAATGTCTCCACACCTTCAGGGCCTGGACCACAGCTAGCAGCTCCCTGTCCCCCACGTCATAATTGCGTTCCGCCTGACTTCTTACAATAGAAAACACAGGGGCGGAGTTTTGGAGGCGTGCCCGAGCGCTGAGACAGTATAGCACCGATCCCCGCCTCGGACGCATCCACCTCGACTTGGAACGCCAAAGAGGGATCCGGATGTGCCAGCACCGGAGCTGAGGTAAACAGGTCCTTCAAATGACTAAACGCCCTGTCCGCCTCAGCCGACCACTGCAAACGCACCGGGCCCCCCTTTAGCAGGGAGGTAATTGGAGCTGCTACCTGTCCAAAACCCCGGATAAACCTCATGTAGTAATTGGCAAAACCCAAAAAAACGCTGCACCTCCTTTACTGTAGTTGGAGTCTGCCAATTACGCACGGCTGAAACGCGGTCAATCTCCATCTCCACCCCTGACGCAGACAACCGGTGTCCCAGGAAGGAGATGGACTCCTGGAAAAACAGATATTTCTCTGCCTTCGCATACAGATCATGCTCCAACAGTCTACCCAGCACCCAACATACCAGGGACACATGCTTGGTACGTGTAGCGGAGTATATCAGAATGTCATCAATATACACCACTACCCCCTGTCCAAGCAAATCCCGGAAAATCTCGTCTACAAATGATTGGAAGACTGAAGGAGCATTCATTAGACCGTATGGCATGACGAGGTACTCATAGTGACCCGAGGTGGTACTGAATGCAGTCTTCCACTCATCTCCCTCCCGAATGCGCACCAGGTTGTAAGCGCTCCTGAGATCCAATTTTGTGAAGAAGCGCGCCCGTGTAATGACTCCGTCATACTAGCAATCAGAGGGAGAGGATAGCTGTATTTAATAGTGATCTGATTGAGACCACGGTAATCAATACACGGGCGTAAACCCCCATCCTTCTTCTTCACAAAAAAAAAACTTGAGGACGCAGGAGAAGTGGATGGCCGTATGTACCCCTGTCTCAAGGATTCGGCGACTTATCAATCAATCAATCAATTTTATTTTATATAGCCCTTCTTACATCAGCTAATATCTCGAAGTGCTGTACAGAAACCCAGCCTAAAACCCCAAACAGCTAGTAATGCAGGTGTAGAAGCACGGTGGCTAGGAAAAACTCCCTAGAAAGGCGATGGAATGTCTCCATAGCAGCCGTCTCCTCCTGAGACAGAGGATACACATGGCTGCGAGGGAGCGCAGCGCCAACCTGGAGGTCTATCGCACAATCCACCTGTCGATGAGGTGGTAATTGAGTCGCCTTCTTCTTACAGAAGGCGCTTGCCAAATAGGCATACTCAGGAGGAATGTGCATTGTGGGCATTTGGTTCGGACTCTCCACCGTCGTTGCCCCTACGGAAACACCTACACACCGCCCCACACACTGATCAGACCATCCCTTGAGAGCCCTCTGTTGCCATGAAATGTTGGGGTCATGAGATATTAACCAGGGAAGCCCCAACACCACTGGAAACGCAGGAGAGTCAATTAAATACAACTGTATAGTCTCCTCATGACCCTTCTGCGTTTTCATCTTCAGTGGCGCTGTGACCTCCCTAATAAATCCCGACCCCAAAGGCCGGCTATCTAGGGCATGGATAGGGAAGGGCACATCGACTGGTAATATAGGGATTCCTAACTTATATGAGAAATGGCGATCGATAAAATTCCCAGCTGCGCCTGAATCGACTAGCGCCTTAAGCTGGGATTAAGAAGAAACTTCTGGAAACATAACTTGGATACACATATGAACAGCAGAGAGCTCTGGGTGAGTTGGGACCTTACTCACCGGGAATGACTCATCAGTGCGCTGCCTGCTGCCTCGAATCCGAGGAGACCCTCCCCAGCACTGAACCGCCGTGTGTCCTCGGCGGCCACAGTTGGTGCAGGGGACAGCCTCCTTCCTGGCCTCCCTACTACCAGCACCCCCGAGCTCCATAGGGCTCGGCTCGGAGGTGCTGGGGGATGGAATGGACGGCCCCAGCGCCGGACGTCCGCGGGTAGCCAACAGGGTATCCAGGCGAATTGACATGTCCACCAGCTGATCGAAGCTTAGGTTGGTGTCCCTGCAGGCCAGCTCTCGACGAACGTCCTCTCTTAAGCTACACCTGTAGTGGTCGATGAGGGCCCTCTCATTCCATCCCGAATTGGCAGCCAGAGTCCGGAAGTCCAGTGCGAATTCCTGCGCGCTCCTCCTCCCCTGTCTGAGGTGGAATAGACGCTCACCTGCCGCCTTCCCCTCCGGGGGATGATCGAACACTGCCCTGAAGCGGCGGGTGAACTCCGCATAGTTCACAGTAGCGGCGTCTATCCCTCCCCACTCGGCGTTGGCCCACTCCAGTGCCTTGCCGGACAGACAGGAGATGAGGGCGGACACGCTCTTGTATCCCGAGGGTGCCGGGTGAATGGTTGCCAGGTAAAGTTCCACCTGGAGCAGGAAACCCTGACACCCGGCTGCGGTGCCATCATAAGCCCTCGGGAGCGAGAGCCGAATCCCACTGGACTCCGGATGTGAGACGATAGGAGTAGCCGATGGTGGTGGTATCGTTGGAGGAGGTGTGGGCAAACCTCCTCTCTCCCATCGTCCCAAAGTGTTCATAACGTTATCCATAGCGGCACCAAGATTTTGGAGCTTCGCTGACTGTTGTAGGACGCGCATCTCGAGTGATCCAGTTGGTGCCGTCGCTCCTGCTGACTCCATTGTAAGGTGTGTGATTCTGTCACGACTGTCGGTGAGATGCGGTAAAAGAAGTCAGGCGCAGGACACAGAACTCTCGGACACGTACTTTAATCCGATAAGGTTCCAAAAGAACACAGAAATAACTCCACGCAGGGAGGAAATAACCCGCTCACTAAAATGACAACCGTGAAGGGAAAAACAATCACACACAATGTCCTGATGAGAGACGGGTAATATAAGGGAAACAATTAAACATAATGACAAACAGGTGTAAACAATACAGACAAAACTAAACAAACACCGATAACATCGAACGGCAGTAGCTAGTACTCCAGGGACGACGAACGCCGAAGCCTGCCCGAGCAAGGAGGAGGAGCAGCCTCGGCAGAATCCGTGACACCATCAGCGATGTCTGTCAGCACCCCATTCATATAACCAGAGACCGAGCACATAAGATTCACCACCTCCTTACACTTTGTTTCAACATTTATGCCATGTTCTTTTCATGCATATTTCTCTTTGAACCATATACCCAAATATTTGAAAGTAGAAAGCCTACCGATAGGCCGTCCATACAGAGACAACTGTATATTATCAGCAACTTTCTTCTTCGAGAAGAACATACAGCAAGACTTCACCACTGACAATTTAAAACCCTAGTCAATCGACCATCTTTCAACAGCCACTATAGCTTATTGAATAGATTTGGTCACATGAGAGACATTCCTTCTCCTCTTTCAAATAGCTCCAAAGCCAGCATATAGGGAAGCCCCAATGCCCCTACCCACATTCGTAAACACATAGTTAATCATAATATTGAATAGGACTGATAGCACTGCCTTGAAGAATAACATTGTCAACTCCATAGGTATTGGATAAAATGGATCCTATTTTAACCCGAAAATAGAGATTAAATAAGAAGGCCAAACCCCAGTTATTTAACCTCCCACCAATACCCAGTCTTTCCTTCTTCATCAGGAGGCCTTCTCTCCACATTGTGTCGTAGGCCTTTTCAATGTAAAAAAATAAAAATAAAAAGACAGTAGCCATTAGGCTACTTCTTTCATGACCAACGTTTTTTCCACTTCATTGCTCACCTTTACTAATGCATCCAAGGTAGATCTACCTTTACGGAATGCACTTTGACATTGACTCAATAAACATCTATGTTCCAGGAAATAGGATAGTCTGTTGACTATCATCTTTTCCATCAGTTTACACTAGTTAGAGTTCAGTGCTATTGGTCTGTAACTATCAGCACATGAAGGATCCTTTGCAGGCTTTACAAAAGGTTATATTACTACATGTTTCCATCCAGAAAGTATAACCCCCTCACTCTAAATCTTATTAAATAATCCCAGGAGAACATGTATGACCTCATCAGGTAATCAAATGATGTCACCTTCGCAGCGCACATTTATTTCAAAAATAGCCCTAATCAAATCATTTCAGGCTGTCAAATAACAAAGAAAAGCAAAATGTACATGCAAAAACATTATCTTCTTTCATGAACACATCTTCCTTTTTTGAATACACTTGCTAGGGGAAAATATGGTATCAGTAATCTCATTCAACAATCTAATAATTCACCAATAATGTTTTGGGAATATAATTTTAACTACCTGTATGCCAGTGGAGGCTGCTGAGGGGAGGACGGCTCATAATAATGGCTGGAATGGTGACAATGGAATGGAATGGTATCAACCATATCAAACACGTAGTTTCCATGTGGTTGATACCATTCCATGGACTTCATTCCATCCATTATTATAAGCCCTCCTCCCCTCAGTAGCCTCTACTCCTGTATTCTGTTATCAGGGACTTTCTTTGCTGTTATTCTTTCAGTTATGAAATAATAATCAGTATTTCCCTATGTGACCCATAGATGGTAGTCTTGTACAAACATTTTAGGCCACACAACTTGGGACAACATCAGAAGCCTAGAAATATCCAATAACTTTCATTTGGTGTGAATCAATAATTCGAAGTTTTGCCACTGTGAATGAATTGCATTGATATTTTATAGAGAACCCCACCAATCAACAGCACCTCACATATGGACAACTTCATGAATCAGGCCTTTTATGATTTCCACGTGGACCGGCATGCAGCAGTCAGTCAGTCAGTCAGACACGTCATTCTGCAGGTTTATAAAATAATGTGCAGAGACATCTGAGGAATGGTGAGGCTGACTGCTATGTAGCTGTGATGGCCCAGGGTAAATAGGGCTCAGACTAGCGCAGTTAACGTTATAGCTGAGGCTGGGTGTGAAGCAGACAGACTGGGGCAGTTATAGCTGAGGCTGGGTGTGAGGCAGACAGACTGGGGCAGTTATAGCTGAGGCTGGGTGTGAGGCAGACAGACTGGGGCAGTTATAGCTGAGGCTGGGTGTGAGGCAGACAGACTGGGGCAGTTATAGCTGAGGCTGGATGTGAGGCAGACAGACTGGGGCAGTTATAGCTGAGGCTGGGTGTGAGGCAGACAGACTGGGGCAGTTATAGCTGAGGCTGGATGTGAGGCAGACAGACTGGGGCAGTTATAGCTGAGGCTGGGTGTGAGGCAGACAGACTGGGGCAGTTATAGCTGAGGCTGGCTGTGAGGCAAACAGACTGACTGGGGCAGTTATAGCTGAGGCTGGGTGTGAGGCAGACAGACTGGGGCAGTTATAGCTGAGGCTGGCTGTGAGGCAAACAGACTGGGGCAGTTATTGCTGAGGCTGGATGTGAGGCAGACAGACTGGGGCAGTTATAGCTGAGGCTGGCTGTGAGGCAGACAGACTGGGGCAGTTATAGCTGAGGCTGGATGTGAGGCAGACAGACTGGGGCAGTTATAGCTGAGGCTGGCTGTGAGGCAGACAGACTGGGGCAGTTATAGCTGAGGCTGGCTGTGAGGCAGACAGACTGGGGCAGGTATAGCTAAGGCTGGCTGTGAGGCAGACAGACTGGGGCAGTTATAGATGAGGCTGGCTGTGAGACAGACTGGAAATGGGGAAGGCATTGTGTGTGGGGCTGACACTGGATGTGGGGCAGACATGGACTGAGGGTTTGGGGCTAGGGATGTGGGGTGTGGAGATGGGGCTGGAGCATGGGGCTAGGGTAGGCAGGGCTGAGGTTAGGGATGTGGGGCTGGGGAAGGCGGATGGGGCAGGGAGGGCGGGCTGGAGCTGCGGGGTGTGGGGTAGGCAGTGGCGGTGGGAGGTGTACGAGGCAGCAGGCACTTGGTTTGGAGTGAAGGAAGACAGCTCTGTAGTGGTGTGGCATGGAGCTTCAGTCTAGTGCTGGAGGACCAATGTTCATTGTCCTGGCTAGACCCACATAGGTACAAGCCCTGTCCAGCCTTGTCTCCTGGTGGTGGATTTGTAAAAAGGCTTTGAACTTTTGGTGGTGTCTGTGTGACTGTGAACCTTGACCCAAGCATCAAAGGATTATAGGGCAGAAGGTCTCATTTTAATCAGAATCAAATCACATTTTATTTGTCACACATGCTTCATAAACAACAGGTGTAGACTAACAGGTGGAGACTAACAGGTGTAGACTAACAGGTGGAGACTAACAGGTGTAGACTAACAGGTGTAGACTAACAGGTGTAGACTAACAGGTGTAGACTAACAGGTGGAGACTAACAGGTGGAGACTAACAGGTGTAGACTAACAGGTGTAGACTAACAGGTGGAGACTAACAGGTGTAGACTAACAGGTGTAGACTAACAGGTGGAGACTAACAGGTGGAGACTAACAGGTGTAGACTAACAGGTGTAGACTAACAGGTGGAGACTAACAGGTGGAGACTAACAGGTGTAGACTAACAGGTGGAGACTAACAGGTGTAGACTAACAGGTGTAGACTAACAGGTGTAGACTAACAGGTGGAGACTAACAGGTGTAGACTAACAGGTGTAGACTAACAGGTGGAGACTAACAGGTGTAGACTAACAGGTGGAGACTAACAGGTGGAGACTAACAGGTGTAGACTAACAGGTGTAGACTAACAGGTGGAGACTAACAGGTGGAGACTAACAGGTGTAGACTAACAGGTGGAGACGAACAGGTGGAGACTAACAGGTGGAGACGAACAGGTGGAGACTAACAGGTGGAGACTAACAGGTGTAGACTAACAGGTGGAGACGAACAGGTGGAGACTAACAGTGAAATGCTTAAGTTAAATATAAAGATACAAAATATAAGGAGGAATAAATATACAGTGAATAACAAATAACAATAACGAGTCAAAATAACAGGGTTATATATAGGGAGTACCATTACTGAGTCAATGTGCAGGGGTACGAGGTAACTGAGGTAGCTATGTACATATAGGTAGGGGTAAAGTGACTAGGCAACAGGATAGATAATAGACAGTAGCAGCAGCGTATGTGGTGAGTGTGTGTGTGAGTCTGTGTGTATGGATGTGTGTGTTGGGGTGTCAGTGTAAGTATGTGTGAGTGTGTGAGTCCAGTGTGTGCATAGAGTCAGTGCAAGAGAGTTAGTTTAATAAAAAGGGTCAATGCAGATAGTCTGGGTAGTCATTTCATTAGGTATTTAGCAGCCTTGTTTAGAACTCTTATGGCTTGGGGGTAGAAGCTGTTCAGGGTCCTGTTGGTTCCAGACTTGGTGGACTGGTACTGCTTGCCGTGCGGTAGCAGAGAGAACAGTCTATGGCTTGGGTGGCTGGAGTCTTTGACAGTTTTGTGGGCCTTCCTCTGACACCGCCTGGTATAGAGCTCCTGGATGGCAGGAAGCTCGGCCCAAGTGATGTACTGGGCCGTACTCACCACCCTCTGTAGCTCCTTGCGGTCGGGTGCCTTGCAGTTGCCGTACTGAGAGAAAGATTGAGAGAAAGAGTGAAAGAGAGAGAGCAGTTGTTTCCCCCTTGTTATCTGCAACCGGTGAGTGGATCAGGTCTGTGTGCAGGTGCGTGTGTGTGCATGCTTGTGTACTATGTGCTTGTGTCTCTCTGTTTGTGTATGTTTATGTGTGTTCACCCTTGCTCCGGGGTTCTGGTCAGACAGTGTATTCCTGTGGTGGGGCTCAGGCTAAGGGCCCTTAGGCTAGAGTGAGTCAACACGTCTGCTCACAGAGGGGGGCCTGGAAGGCAGCGCTGCCTGGCTGCAGCAGGTCATGACACATCTGGTCCTGGTACGACAGACACCCAGTTTGTTTCCCAAATGGCATCCTATTCTCTATATAGTGCACTACTTTTGACCAGGGCCCATAAGGCTCTTGTCAAAAGTAGTGCTTTATTTAGGGAATCGGGCACCATTTGGGAAGCGCCCCCCAGAGACTGTGCATGTGTTTATGTATCCAAGTTGTACGTCGTAACTCTGCTCACAGAGGGGGGCCAGGAAGGCAGCATTGCCTGGCTGCGACATGACATGTCTTGCCTGATCTTGGTCCTCCTAGTCCTGTCAGGACACCCAAAACCCCAGAGTGTGTCATGTGTTTATGTATCCAAGCTGGAGGGCGTAGATTTCAAAACCCCAAGTAAACAACAAACAAGTATAGTCAATTCAATAGCTTGTTAGTCAGCCTCTCCCTATCTTGGGTTAAGATGTTGACATGTTGAAATGTTGTATTGATGTGGACATTGTTGGATTCTGACATTGTCCCAAAGTCAGGAGGTTGCTCAATGCATAGAAGCACCACAATTGCCCACAATGTTTGTTTCTATGCTGTGGGGTTGTACCTGTTTTGTTTGAAAGTGGCATGTGGTTTACATACTGTATATGCTTTGATTCTGCTGCGGATTTGAGAGTCCTTGTGTTTCAACATGTTGGCCTCTTGAAACCATTATCCCAAGGAACCACAAACTGTACATATGATTGTGTCTTCTTACGTGCATACATGCACGTGTGCTGTCATCTTGGATTACTGTAGGCACTCAGGTGTTCTGACATGTAGCCTTTGTTAAAGACAAAGTCTGTAAATGTTATTCACATGATAAGTGGACTAAGTGACCTATTCAGGAAATATGTCTTTCTTTAGTAATCATTATGCAAAGAGGCCTGGACCCAGTTTCCCAAAAGCATCTTAAGACTAAGTTCATTGTTAGGATCCCTTGGTTCTAACGATGAACTTAGCCTTAAGATGCTTTTGGGTAACCGGGGGCCTGGTATAGAACGAATGGGTACTTTAATTTGCCCCAAATCCTCCTCCATCACCCCCCTAAACCTGGTAAGGAAAACTAGGTCGACAGACAGAAAAATCAAGGGTTACGCAACATCGGAACAACATTTTTATTGCTGTAGCGGTATCCCTCTGGAAAAGGCTAAGTTGTCTCGTAAAAAGCTAACAATTCATTTTCAGATTTACATTTCTGTCTCCCCGAAGCCACCCAACCCTTTTTATAGAGGCCTTTATAAGAATAAGAACTGGTGGAGAGTGATGTTTCTGGCATTATTGAAGTGTTGACACTCAAGAAATCACTTATTTTTGCGTTCCTCGGCACTCAGACCTTGTTAAAGCACTGTAAACAGACTGTTTTCATGAACATTGGTGATCCAGTGTGTTTACTGTAGCTATGTCTAGGGTTGAGCAAATAAGCCATTGCCTGTATGAAAGTGTCCCTCAAGTTGTAATTTCCTCAGGAGAAACGCAGGCTCAAGGCCTTATCCCTCTGTAGTGGTAAGGTGAGTGTGTGGTGTGTGTGTGTGAGCTGCACCTGTAGATGAAGAAACTAATGATTTTTCATGTCAGGACAAATCTCACCCAGGTAGGACATTGGATGTCTCAATGAAACCACCCTTATAATAACTGCTATTACAGAGGAAACCGTTGGGATAAAAAACAATTACCTGATTTGTTGTTGTTTGGTTTCTATGGCACTACTAGAAAGATCTCAAACTCTAGGGTATACACAAGTGGAAGAGAGAGATAGTCGGAGTAAGTTGCAGAAAAAGGCAAGCAGGAACATGTCAATGGGTTTACAGGAGAAACTAAAGTTCTTCATGAAAACATCAACCACATAGACCTCAAGCTGATATAATATGAATAGTCAATGGAACACAAACCAAAATACTTGTGTCAACAACCATGAGGTATTATTTTTATCTTAATTGTTTTGAAGATAGTTTTTGTGTGAAAAAAATAACGATTGATCCATTACTTAATGCAGTGGTTTTGCTTTTGCAATCCAGTAATGTTGAACATCAGCTTACATAACATTGAGTCGAGCCCTAAAAGAAGCCACATTTTTCTCTCATATTTGTAAAGATCATCAGTGCTTACAATAGGCTAGCTTAGTGCTGAAGCAGAGAAAACAGTCAGCTCAGGGCAGAGCCGGGGTTAAAGGGTTGTGATGGCAAACCAAACCAGACCTATTTATCATAAAACCTATAATTTACCTAGCATTACCTGCTCCTGTTAGTCACAAGATGTGGTCATCATGCTGATGGCTGCAGTGGTGGAAAAAGTAACCAATTTTCATACTTGAGTAAAAGTAAAGATTCCGTAATAGAAAATGACTAAATGTACTACTTGAGTAAAAGTCTAAAAGTATTTGGTTTTAAATATACTTAAGTATCAAAAGTAAAAGTATAGCCTCCCGAGTAGCGCAGCGGTCTAAGGCACTGCATCGCAGTGTTGCGGCGTCACTACAGCTGGCGGTGACCGGGAGTCCCATATGGCGGTGCACAATTGGCCCAGAGTCGTCTGGGCTAGGGGAGGGTTTGGCCGGTGGGGGTTACTTGGCTCATTGCGCTGTGGCGGACCGGGCGCCTGCAGGCTGACATCGGTCATAAGTTGAATGGTGTTTCCTCCGACACATTGGTGCAGCTGGCTTCCGGGTTAAGTGAACGGGTGTTAAGAAGCGCGGCTTGGCGGGTCATGTTTCGGAGGACAAAACCAAACGGCACAATTTTCTTGTTTGTTTTTTATTTACGGATAGCCAGGCGCACACTCCAACACTCAGATGTCATTGTACATTTTACAAACGAAGCATTTGTGTTTAGTGAGTCCACCAGATCAGAGGCAGTAGGGATGACCAGGGATGTTCTCTTGATAAGTGCATGAATTTGACCATTTTCCTGTCCTGCTAAGCATTCAAAATGTAACGAGTCAGGATAAATCTATGGAGTAAAAAGTACATAATTTTCTTTAGAAATGTAGTGAAGTAAAAGTAAAAGTAGTCAAAAATATAAATAGTAAAGTTAAGTACAGATACCCCAAAAAACTACTTAAAGTATTTTTACTTAAGTACTTTACACCACTGGACGGAATTCGGTGGGATTCTGGGAATTATCCCTAGTGTTCTGTAACTGACAACGACAGTTTCAGGAAGTCTCATCCATAGAGATCCTATGATTCTATATGTAAATCTATGCTACCCTCGTCCTAATCCTTGTTTTAATAGAGAGCTAACTGAGGGTTCCAAGGTAGAAGTGCACACTAATGAGGAAAAAAGTACACAATACAAATAGTTTTCCTATAGGAAGTTAATGAAGGGTTTGGGTGTTCAAATTTTTACGTAACATGATGTTTATTAATTTATATGACATTATTCGAGAGCACATATGGGGCGTTCACATGCTGTCGGAGTTATTAGAAGTTTGGAGTTCTGACTGGGATGTTTCACTTGAACAACCCTCCAAGTCGTAATTACAAGTGGGAAACTCTGAGAAAATGTTGTTACCTGAGTTGCCGAGTTGTAACGTTTCACCACGACCTTTCACCTTTTCAACCAAAAGATGACAACAAATCTGTTTTTGACAGTTACAAACGTATCAATGCAGATAATGAAGCCTAGCTAGTTTAATAATGAAGCTTAGCTAGCCAACTTTATTATTAGCAATGTTAGCTAGCTTATCAAGCTAGCTAAAATCTTACTGGTTGAAGAATTGGTCAGACTTCAAAAGCACTTCAAATCAAATCAAATCAAATTGTATTTGTCACATGCACCTTACCATGAAATGCTTACTTACAAGCCCTTAACCAATAATGCAGTTTTAAGAAAAATAAGAGTACAGGTTAGTTGAGGTAATTGAGGTAATATGTACATGTAGGTAGGGGTAAAGTGACCATGCATAGATAATAAACAGCGAGTAGCAGCCGCATAAAAAAAAAAGCGCGGGGGGGGGGGGTGTCAATGCAAATAGTCCGGGTAGCCATTAGATTAGCTGCTCAGCAGTCTTATGGCTTGGAGATAGAAGCTGTTAAGAAGCCTTTTGGACCTAGACTTGGCACTCCGGTACCGCTTGCCGTGCGGTAGCAGAGAGAACAGTCTATGACTATGGTGGCTGGAGTCTTTGGCAATTTTGTGGGCTTTCCTCTGACACCGCCTGGTACAGAGGTCCTGGATGACAGGAAGCTTGGCCCCAGTGATGTACTGGGCCGTATGCACTACCCTCTGTAGCGCCTTGTGGTCGGAGGCCGAGCCGTTGCCATACCAGGCGGTGATGCAACCAGTAATGATGCTCTCAATGGTGCAGCTGAGGATCTGAGGACCCATGCCAAATCTTTTCAGTCTCCTGAGGGGGAATAGGCATTGTCGTGCCCTCTTCACGACTGTCTTGGTGTGTTTGGACCATGATAGTTTGTTGGTGATGTGGACACCAAGGAACTTGAAGCTCTCAACCTGCTCTACTACAGCCCTGTCGATGAGAATGGGGGCGTGCTTGGCCCTCCTTTTCCTGTAGTCCACGATCATCTCCTTTGTCTTGATCACATTGAGGGAGAGGTTGTTGTCCTGGCACCACACTGCCAGGTCTCTGACCTCTTCCCTATAGGCTGTCTCATCATTGTCGGTGATCAGGCCTACCACCGTTTTGTCGTCGGCAAACTATTGATGGTGTTGGAGTCGTGCTTGGCCACGCAGTCATGGGTGAACAGGGAGTGCAGGAGGGGACTAAGCACGCACCCCTGAGGGGCCCTCATGTTGAGAATCAGCGTGGCAGAACGGTTGTTGCCTACCCTTTCCACCTGGGGACGGACCATCAGGAAGTCCTGGATCTAGTTGCAGAGGGAGGTGTTTAGTCCCTGGGTCCTTAGCTTAGTGATGAGCTATGAGGAAACTATGGTGTTGAACGCTGAGCTGTAGTCAATGAACAGCATTCTCACGTAGGTGTTCCTTTTGTCCAGGTGGGAAAGGGCAGTGTTGAGTGCAATAGAGATTGCATCATCTGTGGATCTGTTGGGGCGGTATGCAAATTGGAGTGGGTCTAAGGTTTCTGGGATGATGGTGTTGATGTGAGCCATAACCAGCCTTTCAAAGCACTTCATGGCTACAGACGTGAGTGCTACGGGTCGGTAGTCATTTAGGCAGGTTACCTTGGTGTTCTTGGGCACAGGGACTATGGTGGTCTGCTTGAAACATGTAGGTATTACAGACTCTGCTAGGGACAGGTTGAAAATGTCAGTGAAGACACTTTGCAGTTGGTCAGCGCATGCTCGGAGTACACGTCCTGGTAATCCGTCTGGCCCTGTGGCCTTGTGAATGTTGACCTGTTTAAAGGTCTTACTCACATTGGCTATGGCGAGCGTGATCACACAGTCGTCCGGAACAGCTGGTGCTCTCATGCATGCTTCAGTGTTGCTTGCCTCAAATCGTGCATAGAAGTCATTTAGCTCGTATGGTAGGCTTGTGTCACTGGGCAGCTCGTGGCTGGGCTCCCCTTTGTAGTCCATTATAGTTTGCAAGCCTTGTCACATTCGACGAAAGTCGGAGCCGGTGTAGTAGGATTCAATCTTAGTCCTGTATTTACGCTTTGCCTGTTTGATGGCTCGTCTGAGGGCATAGCAGGATTTCTTATAAGTGTCCGGGTTAGAGTAACGCTCTTTGAAAGCGGCAGCTCTACCCTTTAGCTCAGTGCGGATGTTGCCTGTAATCCATGGCTTCTAGTTGGGGTATGTACGGTCACTGTGGGGACAACGTCATCGATGCACTTATTGATGAAGCCGGTGACTGATGTGGTATACTCCTCAATGCCATCGGATGAGTCCCGGAACATATTCCAGTCTGTGCTAGCAAAACAGTCATGTACCTTAGCATCTGCGTCATCTGACCACTTCCTTACGTTCATGTCGGATTTACGACTTCCCACTTCACTTCTCAGCCCACATCACAGCACCATACCACCCTGTATCCCACTGCTGGATTGCCTCTGGTCGCTCCCCTGGATGGGAGACCAGATGCTGCTGGAAGTGGTGTTGGAGGTCCAGTCGGGGGCACTCTTCCCTCTGGTCTAAAGAGATCCCAGGGCAGTGAAGGGGACATTGCTCTGCATAGGGTGCCATTTTTCAGATGGGACGTTAAAACGCATGTCTAGACTCTCTGTGGTCACTGAAGATCCCATGGCAGTTATCGTAAGAGTAGGGGCATTAACTCCGGTGGCTAAATTCCCAATCTGGCCTTTCATACCATCATGGCCACCTAATCGTCTCCAGCTTAGCTCAGTCATCCCCTCTCTTCCCCCCTGTAGCTCTTCCCCAGGTCATTGCTGTAAAAGATAACATGTTCTCAATCAACTTACCTGGTAAACTAAGGTTCAATAAATAAATACAATCCCATGAATGCCCCAATAGGCCATAGGGTGCACATATATATGTAAGATGTTATTATTACGGTGAATTTGAGGCGAGTCCGAGATTGTCAGAATATAGGGGGAATTAAATGTCCATGTTATTTGTGTTTTTAATTAACATCAATTACATCACATTTTAGACAACTTTAATGTGTTATACAGGCTAGTGAGTGGGCTGGTTTGTTTTGGGGTGGAGGAGATAGGGCGCCTTCTTTTTTTGTTTAGGAAAATGACTATACGTGAGGTCGACTGGGCTATCCTGGGTTGGTTCTATACGAAAACATATTGGTGAAAAACATTTAAGAAAATGGCTCTGGGGTTATTTTGCCACTTTAATCTAGGGTAATTGTTGTGTTTACATGTCGCGCTTCGCTGCTGTTCTTATGCAACAGGCGGCTGCAGAGGCACATATGGGAAACAGCTGCGGACTTAGAGAGGAGAGAAGGAACCGACATGAGTGGACCAGGAAGTCCGACAGACCAGAGGACCAGAGAAATGATTCCCTTCTTCAGTCAGATAGAATCAAATCAGCTTGACGCAATTCAAAACAATAACTTTCAACTACATTATTTTCTTAGAAAAGGAGGATCCCCAGATAACGAATTACAGTATTTATAGGACCTTATATTTTGATGTCTCATGACATTAATATATTATATACTATTACCTCAAGTATAGAGTGGAACATTTCAACCAAACAACTGAACATATCTTACCGCTAGATAGCCTACAGTAGGTCAAGTTTAACCCACCTTTATGTCTGTTTTCACAGACTCCAAACAAATCCAGTTTCTCTAGTTACAACCCCACAATCACATAATATACCATAACCCATATCTTGAACCCCCATATATAGTACAGTTTGCTAAGTAAAGCTGAACCCACGTTTTTGTTTGTTTTCCCAGACAGACTCCAGACAGATAGGGTTCTCTAGTCTCACCTCCCTCTATAGAAAGGAAGTGATGATGATGAGGAATGATGTTGTGATTACACTGTTGAAGAAAACCACAGTCTTGCGGAGGTACGGCAGCCAGTGGAATGGAGGTGGTGAAGACTCATCAAAAAATGGTTGTCTACATTTTGCCTACTAAAGCCTGAGAATTAAGAATGTCTCATTCTGTTAATTAAAGCTTTGATACAGTAATTAACCACTGACGTACAGTGTACACTACAGTGTAGCTACTGAGTCACACAGTGTGTGGTAAACTCCTCTTCCTCTTGAGGCTTGTCAGAATGAATATTCCTTTGTGTCATATTTCATAAGTACATTAGTGATATCATGGCTAACTGTTGTTGCTTTTAGCTTGCCCCACCGTAAGCCATACAGTGTCTACATGTATCTTCTCCATCCCTTCTATTGTTGGTGACCTATTCTCTAGGGGTGTGAATGAAATTGGGATTGCCCATTCACCCTCAATGGCACACATACACAATCCATGTTTCAATTGTCTCAAGGCTTCTTTAACCTGTCTCCTCCCCTTCATCTACACTGATTGAAATAGATTTAACAAGTAACATCAATAATGGATCATAGCTTTCACCTGGATTCACCTGGTCAGTCTATATTATGGAAAGAGCAGGTGTTCCTAATGTTTTGTACACTCAGTGCATGTGCACCACGTTATTTATGCCTGCCCCCTCCTCTCTCCCTTGCGCTGGCTCGCCTGGGGCGTATTCATTACGCCGATTCTGTTGCAAAACGTTTCTTAAACGGAAGGAAACTGAACGAAACGGGGAGGGACCTACCTGAAATTGTCCAATAGAAACTCTGTTTGGACTAATGATTACACCCCTGCTCTTTCTCTTCGCTAATGATGTGAGTGTCTGTTCAGTCTTCGGTCTGTTGCGTGTAGCACGCCCCCATTCACATCGACAGAGCTGTACTGGAGCGGGTCGAGAGTTTCAAGTTCCTAATTAACATGGTCCACACACCAACACAGTTGTGAAGAAGGCACAACAACGCCTCTTCTCCCTCAGGACGCTGAAAAGATTTGGCATGGGCCCTCAGATCCTCAAAAAGTTATACAGCTGCACCATTGAAAGCATCTTGACTGGCTGCATCACCGCTTGGTATGGCAACTGCCTGGCATCTGACCGCAAGGCGCTACAGAGGGTAGTGCGTGCGGCACTGGTGCCTAGCTCCCTGCCATTCAGGACCTTCCTGTCAGAGGAAGGCCCTACAAATAGTCAAAGACTCCAACCATCCAAGTCATAGACTGTTCTCTCTGCTACCGCATGGCAAGCGGTACCGATGCACCAAGTCTGGAACCAACAGGAACCTGAACAGATTCTACCGCCAAGCCATAAGACTGACTATCTGCATTGATCCCCCTTTGCACTAACTCTTTAGACTCATCACATACACTGCTGGTATTGCTTATTACAGTGAGGGAAGAAAGTATTTGATCCCCTGCTGATTTTGTACGTTTGCCCACTGACAAAGACATGATCAGTCTATAATTTTTATGGTAAGTTTATTTGAACAGTGAGAGACAGAATAACAACAAAAAAATCCAGAAAAACGCATGTCAAAAATTGTATAAATTGATTTGCATTTTAATGAGGGAAATAAGTATTTGACCCCTCTGCATAACATGACATAGTACTTGGTGGCAAAACCCTTGTTGGCAATCACAGAGGTCAGACGTTTCTTGTAGTTGGCCACCAGGTTTGCACACATCTCAGGAGGGATTTTGTTCCACTCCTCTTTGCAGATCTTCTCCAAGTCATTAAGGTTTCGAGGCTGACGTTTGGCAACTCGAACCTTCAGCTCCCTCCACTGATTTTCTATGGGATTAAGGTCTGGAGACTGGCTAGGCCACTCCAGGATCTTAATGTGCTTCTTCTTGAGCCACTCCTTCGTTGCCTTGGCTGTGTGTTTTGGGTCATTGTCATGCTGGAATACCCATCCACGGCCCATTTTCAATGCCCTGGCTGAGGGAAGGAGGTTCTCACCCAAGATTTGACGGTACATGGCCCCGTCCATCATCCCTTTGATGCGGTGAAGTTGTACTGTCCCCTTAGCAGAAAAACACTCCCAAAGCATAATGTTTCCACCTCCATGTTTGACGGTGGGGATGGTGTTCTTGAGGTCAAAGGCAGCATTCCTCCTCCTCCAAACACGGCGAGTTGAGTTGATGGCAAAGAGCTCGATTTTGGTCTCATCTGACCACAACACTTTCACCCAGTTCTCCTCTGAATCATTCAGATGTTCATCGGCAAACTTCAGACGGCCCTGTAAATGTGCTTTCTTGAGCAGGGGGACCTTGCGGGCGCTGCAGGATTTCAGTCCTTCATGGCGTAGTGTGTTACCAATTGTTTTCTTGGTGACTATGGTCCCAGCTGCCTTGAGGTCATTGACAAGATCCTCCTGTGTAGTTCTGGGCTGATTCCACACCGTTCTCATGATCATTGCAACTCCACGAGGTGAGATCTTGCATGGAGCCCCAGGCCGAGGGAGATTGACAGTTATTTTGTGTTTCTTCCATTTGCGAATAATCGCACCAACTGTTGTCACCTTCTCACCAAGCTGCTTGGCGATGGTCTTGTAGCCCATTCCAGCCTTGTGTAGGTCTACAATCTTGTCCCTGACATCCTTGGAGAGCTCTTTGGTCTTGGCCATGGTGGAGAGTTTGGAATCTGATTGATTGATTGCTTCTGTGGACAGGTGTCTTTTATACAGGTAACAAACTGAGATTAGGAGCACTCCCTTTAAGAGTGTGCTTCTAATCTCAGCTCGTTACCTGTATAAAAGACACCTGGGAGCCAGAAATCTGTCTGATTGAGAGGGGGTCAAATACTTATTTCCCTCAGTAAAATACAAAATCAATTTATAAAATTTTTGACATGCATTTTTCTGGATTTTTTTATTGTTATTCTGTCTCTCACTGTTCAAATAAACCTACCATTAAAATTATAGACTGATCATTTCTTTGTCAGTGGGCAAACGTACAAAATCTGCAGGGGATCAAATACTTGTTTCCCTCACTGTATCTATCCTGTTGCCTAGTCACTTTTCCCCTACCCACATGTACATATCTACCTCAATTTCCTCGTACCCCTGCACATCGACTAGGTACTGGTACCCCGTGTATATAGCAAAGTTTCCGTTACTCATTGTGTATTTATTCCTTATCTTTCTATTCCTTTCCTATTTTTCTCTCTGTATTGTTGGGAAGGGCCCATAAGTAAGCATTTCACCTGTTGTTTACAAAACGTGACAAATAAAATGTTATTTGATTCAGAATATCCAAGAAATTGCGAGATACAGCATTTCATTGCGAGATACAGCTTTCCCACTGGGCACAGACATCTATTCAACATCTATTTAATTGAAATGATGTCGAAACAACATTGATTCAACCAGTGTGTGCCCAGTGGGTTTGATTGCCAATAGATAGGCCTAGTGCACGGTTCCGACTGTATGCCTAGTGGCCGACCTGCCTATACTGTGCCCCTCCCCTTTTTCTCAGTCCCTCGCTAGCTTGAAGGTTGAGAGCTTCAAGTTCCTTGGTGTCCACATCACCAACGAACTATCATGGTCCAAACACACCAAGACAGTCGTGAAGAGGGCATGACAAAGCCTATGCCCCCTCAGGAGACTGAAAAGATTTGGCATGTGTCCTCAGATCCTCAAAAAGTTCTACAGCTGCACCATCGAGAGCATCCTGACTGGTTGCATCACCGCCTGGTATGGCAACTGCTCGGCCTCCGACCGCAAGGCACTACAGAGGGTAGTGCGTACGGCCCAGTACATCACTGGGGCCAAGCTTCCTGCCATCCAGGACCTCTATACCAGGCGGTGTCAGAGGAAGGCCCTCAATATTGTCAAAGACTCCAGCCACCCTAGTCATAGACTGTTCTCTCTGCTACCGCACGGCAAGCGGTACCGGAGCGCCAAGTCTAGGTCCAAAAGGCTTCTCAACAGCTTCTACCCCCAAGCCATAAGACTCCTGAACAGCTAATCATGGCTACCCGGACTATTTGCACTGTCCCCCACCCCCACCCCATCTTTTTACGCTGCTGCTACTCTGTTAATTATTTATGCATAGTCACTTTAACTCTACCCACATGTACATATTACCTCAACTAGCCAGTGCCCCCGCACATTGACTCTGCACCGGTACCCCCCTGTATATAGCCTCCCAACTGTCCACTTTTTTGTTGTTGTTGTTTTATTTTACTTTTTTATAAAAAAAATAATGCATTGTTGGTTAAGGGCTGTAAGTAAGCGTTTCACGGTAATGTATACACCTGTTGTATTCGGCGCATGTGGCAAATAACATTTGATTTGATTTGATATTACAGATGCAAATGTTTGTGTTCTCGGAAGTACGGCAACTAATCAGTCTCCTCAGTCCCAAAACTACAGAATCTTAGGAGTTGGACAAGCAAGGAGTCGAGGAATCAATTATTTTGGAGTCGACTCTCCACCACTACGTCATCGTCGTTAACAGTTGGAAAAATGGCAGAGAAAGGCCAGCGACAGCAGCGAAGTCCTGTATGGCAATACTTTGACAAGTTAAATGACAAGCAAATGCAAACTTTGTGAGGTGGAATTGAGGTACAGTAATACAGGTGCAATGCTTAACCAGGGTTGCACCGTGAGACCCAAACCGTTGCTGGCAGCAGCGCAGCTGCATTGTTAATTCACGTGGAATTTTATTAATTTTTTGTATATTTTTAACGGAAAACAGAAGAAAAAATGGCAGTTTAAATGTTAAGAAATGTTTTCCATTTGTCACATCCCTACTATCAGCCTCTTCGCCCATCTGCCTCGACTCAGGCAGGCAAGCCTTTTTGTAAACATTGTTCAATTACTTTAACAATGCTGTGGCTTTGGAGAGAAAACTCAAAACAGACACAGGTCCAACCTAAAATAGCATCGGTATGGAAATCCGCAGGATGGGGATGGTCTCCCCGTCATAATGCCCAATATCATTGGACTCTGCTCCACTTGTCCTAATGCGGGCTGGAGCCCCTCCACCCACTCAACCGGGTTTCCCTGACGTAGACAGGCTCTACAATGTCACAACGAGTCACAACGCGGTGGTGTGGTGGTGAGACACTCTGTTGACACAGACGACCCAATGGTTTTTATTCAATGAATGGCACCTAAGAATAGCGTTGCTGAAAACTGAGGGGGAGGCAAGAACGCAGTGACATTTATTAGTGACTCCTCCATAAAGAATACTGGGATTTTGTTCTGAGAGAAGAAACTATTAATTTTGTACTGGTTGCATAATACCCCTTTCCCCTAGTTGATGCTATAGTCTGGAGACCCATTCTACAGGAAGTGTATAGGTTATGGTCATGGTTATAGTATCTACACAGAACCAAAATAAAATATCATATACATTTTCCATAAGCACAAAAAGCTTATTTCTCTCAAATTTTGTGCAGAATTTTGTTTACATCCATGTTAGTGAGCATTTCTCCTTTGCCAATATCATCCATCCACTTGACAGGTGTGGCATATCAAGAAGCTGATTAAACAGAGCTGTTGCCAGAGAATTTAATGTTAAATAAGCCGCCTCCGTCATTTTAGAGAATTTTGCAGTACGTCCAACCAGCCTCACAACCGCAGACCACGTGTATGGCGTCGTGTGGGCGAGCGGTTTGCTGATGTCAACATTGTGAACAGAGTGCCCCATGGTGGCGGTGGGGTTATGGTATGAGCAGGCATAAGCTACAGACAACAAACACAATTGCATTTTTTATCGATGGCAATTTGAATGCACAGAGATGCCGTGACGAGATCCTGAGGCCCATTGTCGTGCCATTCATCTGCCGCCATCACCTCATGTTTCAGCATGATAATGCATGGCCCCATGTAGCAAGGATCTGTACACAATTCCTGGAAGCTGAAAATGTCCCAGTTCTTCCATGGCCTGCATACTCACTAGACATGTCACCCATTGAGCATGTTTGGGACGCTCTGGATCGACGTGTTCCATTTCCCGCTAATATCTGATAAACTCTATGCGAAGGAGATGTCGCGCTGCATGAGGCAAATGGTGGTCACATCAGATACTGATTGGTTTTCTGATCCACGCCCCTACCTCTTTTTTTAAGGTACAGTATCTGTGACCAACAGATGCATATCTGTATTGCCAGTCATGTGAAATCCAGAGATTAGGGCCTAATTAATTGATTTCTATTGACTGATTTCCTTATATGAACAGTAATTCAGTAAAATCTTTGAAATTGTTGCATGTTGCATTTATATTTTTGTTCAGTATATATGGTTATATACAGTGGAGGCTGCTGAAGGGAGGACGGCTCATAATAATGGTTGGAACGGAGCAAATGGAATGGCATCAAACACATGGTTTCCATGTATTTGATACCATTCCACCTATTCCACTTCAGCCATTACCACGAGCCCATCCTCCCCAATTAAGGTGCCACCAACCTCCTGTGTTTATATAGTATCACACACCCACACACACAGGTAAGTGCAGTCTCTTTGAATAGGCAAGGCTCTATTGCAGGTGCCAGGACAGCAGGGTGGTAAATACTTTTGGAGCATGACACTCACAGTGGCATGTGAGACAGGTCTAGAGTCTGGAGCCTGAGACGGACAGAGGCCTCACAAACGCACACACACACACACAGACACACACACACACTCCCCCTGTCTCATCTTCAGGGACCAGCCGACTGCACGCAGAGGGAGGGAAAGGGAGGGACGGAGTCCAAACTCAACGAAAGAGGGAGGCAGAGAGTGGCAGCAGGGAGGAAAGGGGGAAGGAGTGAGGAAAGGAAGGGAGGGAGAGATGGAGGAAGGGCGAGCAAGCAGCGGAAGACAGAACCCTGTTATAATAGCTTGCGTCGGCTGACACATCTGAATTTATTTTACAGCCTGCAGCTGGAGTCAAGCCACACATCTTAACACCGCTTATAAAAAAACGACAAGAAAAATAAAACATATTTTGGTTTCTTAATCGGTTTCAGCAGCCGAAAGCCAACCCCTCCCCTGGTTGATGCTGCTGGTCGGATGCTATATATATCCCCCTAGCCTAGCGCTCCAGCCCCAACGTAAGAGCCCAAAATTACACCATTATTTAGACTAGACTCTTTTCCCTCTGGAGGAGAGGAGGAGGAGAAGTGGAGAGGAGGAGGAGAGGAGGAGGAGGAGGAGGAGGAGGAGAAGCGGAGAGGAGGAGGAGAGGAGGAGGAGGAGGAGGAGAAGCGGAGAGGAGGAGGAGAGGAGGAGGAGGAGAAGCGGAGAGGAGGAGGAGAGGAGGAGGAAGAGAAGCGGAGAGGAGGAGGAAAGGAGGAGGAGGAGAAGCGAGGAGGAGGAGAAGCGGAGAGGAGGAGGAGGAGAAGCTGAGAGGAGGAGGAGAGGAGGAGAGGAGGAGGAGAGGAGGAGGAGGAGAAGCGGAGAGGAGGAGGAGAGGCCAGAGGTTAACTACCACTAGCAGGGCCACCCTCTCCTCCGCCTCCTCCCTCCCTCCTCTCCTCCTCATCTCTCGCTTGGCCTCCGCCTCCGACTGCTAGAACCCCATAGCTACTATACGCCGTAACCGCAAGTGGCCCCAGTCCAGCGACAGCCTACCATTGGCTCGTCCCGACCTTCAGTCTCTCCCCATTGATGTAAACAGCTGGTTGGTGCTGTTTTCTGTCTGGTGTTGTGTTCTCTTTTCTGGACCAGACGGTCATTATAGAGGTGTATTGTATGTTTGTGTACAGACATACACCTTGGGCAGTGGGGCTCAGTGGTTGGTTTACACAGTCTGGCATATATCATGAAGATTGTGTAAGTGTGTGGTGTGTGTGTGTCAAATTTGATTTGATTTGTGTGCACACTCGGTTCGCAGGATTGCAACACCTCCAACACCTGACCTCCTCCACTTTCCCGTCTCTCTCCAGCTGCAACGTCTTGCTATAAAGCCAAGTCTACCATAGAGTTTATTTTGGACACAACGGTAGCATTAAGCATTCCTCTGGACTCCAATATGATTGGCCGAGAATGAGAGTTAACGTTGTTAACGTTGACCAATTAACTTTTATAGAGGGCAGTTACAGACAGACAACAGACCAATTTCACACTGCTTGCCCATGAGACACAAGCGGTATGTGTGAACTTGGAAAGCGAAGTGGCAGTCAGCTACATACACTACATATTGGGCCCCTTAAAGTTGCACAAATCCCCCAGAAAATATATTCCCCGATTTGTCCAATGTACCAGACGTTCTTTTGCTACTGTTAAATTACCAGAACATACTCCTCTGTCTGGTCTGGAGTTGATTAGTTGACAAGTTTAGCCACCATTTTTCTTTTATTCCCTCGGATGAGTGTGTTTTTAATCACAGATGGGGCCAAACACAGGTTGAGGCCTAACTTCTCCATAAGTATCACTTCTGAGCAATTGCCAGTGTGGAGAACAGGGAAATAAACATCAGACAGACCAGTGTTATGGTCTCTCTCCAGGCCCCCCTAGTTGTGGTGGTGTGTGCCTTGTTATTGCCATTGGTTGACTCGGGCCATTTCTTTCCCAGTAAGAACACTCCACTTAGAACTCTGAGTTCTGGAACTCTGAGACATAACTGAGACAGGTCGTTTTTAGTTCTTGTTTGGTACTGGTCTGTCTGGTGGGTTCAACGGCTGGTAGGGTTTAGGGTTGAACTTTAGGGTTGAGCATATATTTGTCTCTCTTTGCTTGATGGTCCTGTCAGAGATAATGGTATGTTGGCCCTAGTCACACTGATTAAACTACACTATACCCAGATAGCACATAAAACCTTCTGACAACCATATGTTTCTTACAGCTTGGTGAGAGCGTGGATGTCCTATAATTATTTCATTATCTCAAATTGTTCCGAGAACGTTAAGAAAACTTTCCATAAAAACCACAAGAAAACGTAATAACGTTCTAAGAACGTTCCAAGAATGTTATTTAAAAACATATACATTCCGTTCTCAGCATCACCAAAACTCTCTCTATCCTCTATCTTGTTAAGTGTGTTCAGGTGTGTTGGCCGCGCCCACTAATTGGCCACACCTGATCTTAATGAGAGCTTGTTTCCTTTGAAATGGGGTCTGTTTGAATAGACTAAAATGAACAGCTTTGTATGTATAGAAAAACATGGCATGCTAGCTCCATTCTGGTGGCATAGTGGACTAATTCCATTGATGGAGAACAGAAGATTATAGGTTCAAATCTCACTGATGCTGTGTCACACTCTTGGCATTTTCTCAACCAGCTTCATGAGGTAGTCACCTGGAATGCATTTCAATTAACAGGTGTGCCTTGTTAATTTGTGGAATTTCTTTCCTTCTTAATGCGTTTGAGCCAATCAGTTGTGTTGTGACAAGGTAGGGGGATATACAGAAGATAGCCCTATTTGGTAAAAGACCAAGTCCATATTATGGCAAGAACAGCTCAAATAAGCAAAGAGAAACGACAGTCCATCATTACTTTAAGAAATGTAGGTCAGTCAATACGGAAACTTACGTTTCTTCAAGTGCAGTCTCAAAAACCATCAAGCGCTATGATGAAACTGGCTCTCATGAGGACCACCACAGGAAAGGAAGACCCAGAGTTACCTCTGCTGCAGACGATAAGTTCATTAGAGTTACCAGCCTCAGAAATCGGCAATTAACTGCACCTCAGATTGCAGCCCAAATAAATGCTTCACAGAGTTCAAGTAACAGACACATCTCAACATCAACTGTTCAGAGGAGACTGTGTGAATCAGGCCCTATCGAATTGCTGCAAAGAAACCACTACTAAAGGACACCAATAAGAAGAATAGACCTGCTTGGGCCAAGAAACATGAGCAATGGACATTAGACCAGTGGAAATCTGTCCTTTAGTCTGATGAGTCCTAATTTGAGATTTTTGTTTCCAACCGCCGTGTCTTTGTGAGACGCACAGTAGGTGAACGGATGATCTCCGCATGTGTGGTTCCCACCGTGAAGCATGAAGGAGGAGGTGTGATGGAGTGGGGGTGCTTTGCTGGTGACACTGTCAGTGATTTAATTAGAATTCAAGGCACACTTAACCAGCATGGCTACCACAGCATTCTGCAGCGATACGCCATCCCATCTGGTTTGCGCTTAGTGGGACTATCATTTGTTTTGGAGTGCTGCATCAGATAACCTGGCCTCCACAATCACCCGACCTCAACCCAAATGAGATGGTTTGGGATGAGTTGGACTGCAGAGTGAAGGAAAAGCAGCCAACAAGTGCTCAGCATATGTGGGAACTCCTTCAAGACGGTTGGAAAAGCATTCCAGGTGAAGCTGGTTGAGAGAATGCCAAGAGTGTGCAAAGCTGTCATCAAGGCAAAGTGTGGCTACTGAAGAATCAAAAATCAAAAATATATTTTGATTTGTTTAACACTTTTTTGGTTACTACATGATTCCATATGTGTTATTTCATAGTTTTGATGTCTTCACTATTATTCTACAATGTAGAAAATAGTACAAATAAAGAAAAACCCTTGAATGAGTAGGTGTGTCCAAACCTTTGACTGGTACTGTATATGGTATTAACACCATATTGTCCTGTCTATATATACAATATCCTCATTCCATGGAGTCAATTGGATGCCTCTAACTACTTTGTCATGTTTTAGAGAATTGTAGTGCTACATCTTACTACTGTACCTGTATGTGACAACAGAAAGCATATAGCATATGTGACCATAGACTACGTTACCCACACACACCAAAACAGGGATGACCCAGTAATTAGGAAGATGGCCTTTCATGATAAAAGCTCAAACTTCTCAGCATTTACCGTAGTGGTACTGGTGGTCAGGGAGATATCACTCTCCTCTAAACCCCTCCCCCTGTCTCTATCATGCTGTTGCCTTATCAGCGATGTCACAGAGCAACCCAGAGTGGAACGAGTCACATATGAGAGGAGGGATCTCAAGCACAACAACTATGACACATCTTTGACCTTGGTTAAGGAAGACACTGAAAAGGGGGCCAATGAAGAATATGAGCATTATGTCAGTTTCACTCAATACATTTAGTATATTTATTTTTTATTCTATAGGCCAGAACACGTCTTAACACCTAAAGTTGCATTTAATAGAATATATCTAATTCAATATTGAATTGAATTAGATATTCAATTGGATTCTACACAGACTCCAAGGGAGAGACTACTGGGTTATGTTACCCCCAAGTTTCACACCATGGACAGACAAGTGATCTTGAGAAGAACTGATATGTTTATGACGATGATGATTCACTTTGAAGAAAAATAGAGTCGTATTTGCTTTCACGCTCTTTGCACGTGGCTAGACACAGCAGAGGGCATGGTGGGTTGCTTCTACCATACCATCCCTCCCTCCATCCCTCCGTTCTTTCCATGTTTCTCTGCTGTGGTGTCGGTATTACCACCAGACACTGTCATACTTTCCCCGTGCACCAGATGAACTTTCCCTTGGGTCTTGACCAGGGTGATGGTCATCAGTTAGTGGGTCTGATGTTAGACTACTGTACCTATTAGCAGACTACAAAGACCCTTAAAGAGCGAGAGACACAGACAGTGTTTTTATTGGGTTTTAGTAGAATATTCCATGAGGTTCCGATGGGGATGGATGTCTGTTGGGGTCAGAGTTTGTGGTGAGTTTCTTGAAGGCTTGGCTGAGGTTCGGAGGAAAGTGAAGTGCTGCAGGGTTACTCATCCTCACATCTGGCACTCTCCTCACACAACAACTGTCCCACACACTGCCCACACACATACGCATGCACACACACATGCACGCACGCACACACACACACAGACGCACATGCACGCGCACACACACACACAGACGCATGCATGAACAAGCACACGTGCACATACACTCACACACTCCCCCAAGTTCCCCATACACACTCTCCAACTCCTCAC
Organism: Coregonus lavaretus; assembly: GCF_964263955.1. Classification (NCBI taxonomy): domain Eukaryota; kingdom Metazoa; phylum Chordata; class Actinopteri; order Salmoniformes; family Salmonidae; genus Coregonus; species Coregonus lavaretus. The sequence continues at coordinate 503,121 of NW_028157844.1, read as the reverse complement.
ACACACTCTCCATAATCTCCTCTCAGAATTCACAATCCACACCCCAAAAAGAAATCAGTGAGTTGCTGCATTCCACACTACATCATGGACTGCTATATAACTCAGAAATGACACTCTCTCTCTCTGTGTGTCAACTCCATGGTGCTGGCTGGGCCACTGAGAACCTAGTGTTGCCTGTGTGTGTGGTCAGCTAGAGTGGCATAGCACGGCTATGAACTACACTCAAATAAATAATCACTGTGTGTTTGTGTGTGTGTGTGTGTGTATATATATATATATGCGTGTGTGTATATATATATGTGTGTGTGTGTGTATATATATGTGTGTGTGTATATATATATGTGTGTGTGTGTTTATATGTGTGTGTGTGTGTGTCTCATACTTTGTACATAGGTGTCCGCTCTTGCTCAGTGTTCCTCACCTCCATGCTGGTAGGAAATGCATAGCATTCCCATGGACCTTTGTTTACATAGATGTCACACAGCTGGACATACATATCTAGGTTATTAGGACAAGCAAGGGGCCAGGATAAGGAATGAACTTTGAACTCTGCAAATCGCACCTATTTAACTGTGTCAATGCAAAAACAAACTCCTCGTGGTCACAGAGGGAGAGAAAGCTGCTACTTTACTACAGGGAGAGGACGGGTGTCGAGGGGAGAAAGGGAGAAAGGGAGAAGGGAGAGAGGGAGGAGAGGAGTGTTTCTGGGTGTGGAACAGACTGCCATCCTATCGAGGGGGGAGTAGCAAGTTGTGGTGTTTTGATCAAGATCCAGCAGACGCTGGAGAAAAGGAGGGGAGAGAGAGAGAGAGAGAGAGAGAGAGAGAGAGAGAGAGAGAGCGAGAGAGAGAGCGAGAGAGAGAGAGAAATATTTCCACCCACCTAACAGGGAGACACACTCATAAACAGCAGAGACACAGAGAGGGACTCAGAACTGCTGGAGGAGCACAGAGAGAGCACAAGGTGTCAGAGAGAGCGAGGAGAGGAACACTTGACTTGAACACTAGAACACTTGAGTGGCTTCACTAACAGAAGAAGCCTTCTACAAAGACAGACACAGTGTACCTTAATACAGAGATACACACAGTGTACTTTAACACAGAGACACACACAAAGTGCCTTCACTAGAGAGAACTCTTACACAGACACACTTGCAGAGTGCCTTCACTGAGGAGAAGTCTCACACTGGCTCACACTGAGTGACTAGCCTACACCTGCCTAGCCTGAGAGCAGCGATATTTTACCTCAGAAAGAGGAGTCTTACACACAGACACTCTCTCTCACTCATACAGTACCTGTGCCCATCCTGAGAAGGGATATTGTACTCCAGAGAGAAGTGAGGAGGAGGAAAAGGGGAGTGGATGGATGCCTTTTGTGAACTCAGCGGCCTGGATCCTCTATGGGTGAGTGCATGATGGACCTCATGTTCAAAAGTAACTACAGACTCAACCCTTGTTTGAGAAAGTACCGGTAGTCAACTATTTAGAATACAGTGCCTTCAGAAAGTATTCACACCCCTTGAGTTTTTCACAATGTTGTTGTGTTACAAAGTGGGATTAAAAGGGATTTAATTGTCATTTTTGGTCATCAATCTACACAAAATACTCTGTAATGTCAAAGTGGAAGAAAAATTGTAACATTGATAAAAAATGTATGACAAATAAATGTGACACTCTGGCTCTATGGACGTTTATATTGAGCCAGGGTTGTTCATTTTCATGTGTTTGGGTGTATTTCATTTGGTGGTGTTGGGGATGGGTGAGTTTCATTTTGTTTGTGTCATGTGGTGATTGGTCGATGACTCCCAATCGGAGGTAACGAGTGTCAGCTGTCGGCTCGTTATCTCTGATTGGGAGCCATATATATTCTGTATGTTTTCTCCTTTGTGTTGTGGGTTATTGTTTCTTTGTTGCTGTTAGTCGTATTTCAGTTTAGAACTTCACGTATCGTCATTTGTTGTTTTCTTCGTGGTTGCTTTAAGTTAATAAAGTCATCATGTTCACTCGCAACGCTGCGCATTGGTCTCCTCCTTCAGACGATCGTGACAGAATAACCCACCACAAGAGGACCAAGCGGCGTAACAAGCGGCAACAGGACCTACCTACGCAGGATTTATGGAAGCCTCCTAAGGACTTTTGGACATGGGAGGAGATTCGGGCTGGAAAGGGTCCTTGGGCACAACCGGAGGAATATCACCGCCCTCGTGAAGAGCTGGAGGCAGCTGCAGCCGAGAGGAGGTGGTATGAGGAGGAATATCACCGCCCTCGTGAAGAGCTGGAGGCAGCTGCAGCCGAGAGGAGGTGGTATGAAGAGGAAGCGCGGAGTCGAGGCTGGAAGCCCGTGGTTACTCCCCAAAAATTTTTTTGGGGGGGGCACATGGCTTGGGCGCCTGGGCAGCAGGAGGCTGCCACAGGTAGAGCTGGAGAGAAGGCTATCGGATTACGGGAGCCATTGGCGAGTAGAGGGAGGGAAGTTGTTGTGGCACGGCATGAGAGACTGAAGTGTGTTCCCAGTCTGGTCCGGTCCGTTCTTGATCCCCAGTTAAGGCCAGTGGTGGGTGTTCCCGGTACGGACCGGTCTGTTCCTACTCCACGCACCAGGTCCACGATGTGCGTCGCCAGCCCGGCCCGGCCTGTTCCGGCCACTCGCACCAGGGATAAGGTGCGCGTCGCCAGCCCAGCCCGGCCTGTTCCTGCTCCACGCACGAATCCTACGGGGTGCGTCACCAGTCGGCCAGAGTCTGCCGTCTGCCCAACGGCGCCTGAACTGGCCGTCTGCCCAACGGCGCCTGAACTGCCTGTCGGCCCTATGGCGTCTGAACTGCCCGTCTGTCAAGCGCTGCATAAGCCGCCCGTCTGTACTGAGCCTGCAAAGCCGCCCGTCTGCCATGAGCCTTCAGAGCCGTCCGCCAGATCGGAGCCGCTAGTGCCTTCCGCCAGACAGGAGCCGCTAGAGCCTTCCGCCAGACAGAATCATACACCTGCTATGGAATCAGCAGGAGCCGACGCAGCCCATATCAGACTGGAAGCTCAGGTTCGGAACCAGAAAGAGCAGCTCCTGCAGATGGGAGCCGCCCTGCTGGAGGTGATGACTGCAATCCGAGGCTGGGGTCCGCCTCCACCGCCAGCCTCCCAGCCAGCACCATCAGCCAGCCATGAGCAGCCAGATCTGTCAACCAGCCATGAGCAGCCAGACCCGTCAGCCAGCCATGAGCAGCCAGATCCGTCAGCCAGCCATGAGCAGCCAGATCCGTCAGCCAGCCATGAGCAGCCAGATCCGTCAGCCAGCCATGAGCAGCCAGATCCGTCAGCCAGCCATGAGCAGCCAGATCCGTCAGCCAGCCATGAGCAGCCAGACCCGTCAGCCAGCCATGAGCAGCCAGACCCGTCAGCCAGCCATGAGCAGCCAGACCCGTCAGCCAGCCATGAGCAGCCAGACCCGTCAGCCAGCCATGAGCAGCCAGATCCGTCAGCCAGCCATGAGCAGCCAGATCCGTCAGCCAGCCATGAGCAGCCAGATCCGTCAGCCAGCCATGAGCAGCCAGATCCGTCAGCCCGCCAGGATCCGCCAGATCCGTCAGCCAGCCAGGATCCGCCAGAGCTGTCCAGCCAGGATCCGCCAGAACCGTCTAGCCAGGATCCACCAGAGCCGTCCAGCCAGGATCCGCCAGAGCCGTCCAGCCAGGATCCGCCAGAGCCGTCCAGCCAGGATCCGCCAGAGCCGTCCAGCCAGGATCCGCCAGAGCCGTCCAGCCAGGATCTGCCAGAGCCGTCCAGCCAGGATCCGCCAGAGCCGTCCAGCCAGGATCCGCCAGAGCCGTCCAGCCAGGATCCGCCAGAGCCGTCCAGCCAGGATCCGCCAGAGCCGTCCCGCCAGGATCCGCCAGAGCCGTCCAGCCTGGATCCGCCAGAGCCGTCCCGCCAGGATCCGCCAGAGCCGTCTCGCCAGGATCCGCCAGAGCCGTCCCGCCAGGATCCGCCAGAGCCAGCCAGCCAGGATCCGCCATCTAGTCAGGTACTGCCCCTTAGCCCGGTGCTGCCCCTTAGTCCGGTGCTGCCCTTTAGCCCGGTGCTGCCCCTTAGCCCGGTGCTGCCCCTGAGTCCGGTACTGCCCCTTAGCCCGGTGCTGCCCCTTAGTCCTGTACTGCCCTTTAGTCCGGTACTGCCCCGTAGTCCGGTGCTGCCCCTTAGTCCGGTGCTGTCCCTTAGCCCGGTGCTGCCCCTTATCCCGGTGCTGCCCCTTATCCCGGTGCTGCCCCTTAGGCCGATGCTGCCCCTTAGTCCGGGGTTGCCCCTTAGTCCAGGTGGGGTTAGGTGGAGGGTGGTCATTAGGAGGAGGCTACCGAAGCAGGTTGTGACTGTGGTGGGGTGGGGATCACGACCGGGGCCAGAGCCGCCACCATGGACAGACGCCCACCCAGACCCTCCCCTAGTCCTGATGTTGGTGCGCCCGGAGTTCGCACCTTTAGGGGGGGGTACTGTGACACTCTGGCTCTATGGACGTTTATATTGAGCCAGGGTTGTTCATTTTCATGTGTTTGGGTGTATTTCATTTGGTGGTGTTGGGGATGGGTGAGTTTCATTTTGTTTGTGTCATGTGGTGATTGGTCGATGACTCCCAATCGGAGGTAACGAGTGTCAGCTGTCGGCTCGTTATCTCTGATTGGGAGCCATATATATTCTGTATGTTTTCTCCTTTGTGTTGTGGGTTATTGTTTCTTTGTTGCTGTTAGTCGTATTTCAGTTTAGAACTTCACGTATCGTCATTTGTTGTTTTCTTCGTGGTTGCTTTAAGTTAATAAAGTCATCATGTTCACTCGCAACGCTGCGCATTGGTCTCCTCCTTCAGACGATCGTGACAATAAAACACTAATGTTTAGATAAGTATTCACCCCACTGAGACAATACATGTTAGAAACGATTACAGCTGTGTCTTTTTGCACAAGTCTTCAAGCTCTGTCAAGTTGGTTGTTGATCATTGCTAAAAAGCCATTTTCAAGTCTTGCCATAGATTTTCAAGCCAATTTAAGTCAAAACTGTAACTAGGCCACTCAGGAACATTCAATGTCGTCTTGGTAAGCAACTCCAGTGTAGATTTGGCCTTGTGTTTTAGGTTATTGTCCTGCTGAAAGGTGAATTCGTCTCCCAGTGTCTGTTGGAAAGCAGACTGAACCAGGTTTTCCTCTAGGATTTTGCCTGTGCTTAGCTGTATTCCGTTTCTTTTTATCCTAAAAAACTCCCTAGTCCTTGCCGATGACAAGCATACCCATAACATGATGCAGCCACCGCCATGCTTGAAAATATGAAGAAAGGTACTCAATGATGTGTTGTGCTGGCTTCCTTCTTTTCACTCTGTCATTTAGGTTAGTATTGTGGAGTAGCTACAATGTTGTTGTTCCATCCTCATTTTCCTCATATCACAACCATTAAACTCTGTAACTATTTTTAAATCACTGTTGGCCTCATGGTGAAATACCTGAGCAATCCCTAACTGGGTATATTGATCCACCATAAAAAACCTAATTAATAACTTCACCATGCTCAAAGGGATATTCAGCATCTGCCAATAGGTGCCCTTCTTTGCGAGGCATTGAAAAACCTGTACTCCAGCACTTTGGATTTGATACAATGACATTTTTTTTTACATTTTACATAATGACCATGGAGGTTAAAGTGTAGAATGTCAGCTTTAATTGGAGGGTGAACCGTTTAGAAATTACAGCACTTTTTGGACATAGTCTATTAAAGTAGTCAACAGTTAAGTATTTGGTCCCATATTCCTAGCACACAATGACTACATCAAAAATGCTAACCTTCCCTGTTATTGGTAACGTTGAGAGGTTAGCATTAGAGGTCTTCACGGGTCCAAAACGTTGGACCCGTTCCGAAATGGTCCCAAATGGACCCGTTCCCACCCGGACCCGATATGCATAAATAAAAATATATCATATAGAGATCCGTTCCGAACTGACCTGAGGACAACTAGACCCGTTCCGTATAGACCTGGTAGAATCCTGAACCGGTCCGATCCGAGTGATGGAAGCAGCAGAAAGTCCTTTGTTAAGCTACTTTATTAATCGAAGCTGATAAAGCGCGAGAGGAGGGAGAGAGTGGTGCAGCTCTACCAGACTTACTGTGAGCGAGTGACACAGGGAGCAGGGAGTGAGAGACGAGAGTCAGCAACCAACCAACAAGCCGACTCGCACTATAGTAGAATAATAGCTGCCATAGCTATGTCAGTTATCATCAAACATGATTATGTAGTATCTGTCTTGACTGCATCAAATTTGGAGAAGCCAGTTAAGATAGCTAACGTTAGCTAGCTAGGCTAATTGAGGCTGCAGTGCATGCGCTTTCTCATCTTACAGTTACAAATAACAACAACTCCATTCAGAATAAGTAGCAGCCTACCTGTTGGCTCTTGGTCGTTGTAGCCTATCCTTCTCCTTTAACTTGTAATTCTTCCATTGATTTGATATTGCCTAACTTTTGCCACACACAGAGGCTCTATGACTGCAGCCTATTGCTGCTTTGTTGACTTATGAGTGGCCAACAACAACAACAACAACAACAAGCTACACGCTCCACTCTCGTGAAAAGCAAGAGCAGCAGCATAAATTAGAACATTTCTCTCTCTCTCTCTCTACTGCAGCAGTCGCGTTCGGATCTGTACGGGCGCTTCCAGACAAGTCAGTTAAAATTACACATACACGAGACCCGTGACAATCATATCAGATCCGACCCAGACCTGTGACATTATTTAGAATTCTGGATCCGGACCCGCTTGGGTCCCGGATCGGGTCTCAGGTATTCGGGTACAGGTGGATCAGTGAAGACCTCTAGTTAGCATGTCTTGGGGTATGATCTAAAGCTTCAAGTTCCTCGGCGTGCACATCACTGACAACCTGAAAAGGTCTATCCACACAGACAGTGTGGTGAAGAAGGCACAACAACCTCAGGAGGCTGAAGAAATTCTACAGATGTACTATTGAGAGCATCCTGTCGGGCTGTTTCACAGCCTGGTACGGCAATTGCACCGTCCGCAACCACAGGGCTCTCCAGAGGGTGGTGTGGTCAGCCCAACGCATCACTGGGGGCACACTGCCTGCCCTCCAGGACATCTACAGCACCCGGTGTCACAGGAAGGCCAAGAAGATCATCAAGGACCTCAGCCAACTGAACCACGGCCTGTTCACCCCGCTACCATCTAGAAGGCGGAGACAGTACAGGTGCATCAACGCTGAGACTGAAAAACAGCTTCTTTCTCCAGGCCATCAGACTGTTAAATAGTCACAACTAGCTGGCCTCCGCCCAGTACCATGTCCTGAACTTAATCACTCTTACTAGCCGGCTACTACCCGGTACTCTACCCTGCACCTTAAAAAGACTGTTACACTATGTACATAGTCATTGAATACAGTATGTATACACTGTATTCTAGTCAAGGCTCATCCTATATAACTACTGCTGTACACACTTTTTCTGTTCATATAATAATATAATAATATTCCATTTAGCAGACCATATGGTCTACTCTATACACACCATCATATACATAGTATATTTCGGACTATGTCATTGTTCGTTTTGATATTTCTTAATTCCTTTCTTCTTATTTTTTGGATATGTCTGTATTGTTTTGTGTTGTTAGGTATTACTGTACTGTTGGAGCTAGAAACATATGCATTTCGCTGCACCTGCGATAACATCTGCAAAATATGTGTAAGCGACCAATAAAATTTGATTTGATTAGTTCTGGACCTCACTGTAACTGTTCTCGATATGGTCTGAAACCCAAAATACTCTGAAAGGATGACTGCTTCTACCAATTACTCTCAGGTAGTAGGCTATAATTGGTACTGTAATATACGCTACATGACCGAAAGTATGTGGACACCTGCTCGTCGAACATCTCATTCCAAAATCATGGGCATTAATATGGAATTGGTCCCCCCTTTGCTGCTATAACAGCCTCCACTCTTCTGGGAAGGCTTTCCACTAGATGTTGGAACATTGCTGCGGGGACTTGCTTCCATTCAGCCACAAGAGCAATAGTGAGGTCAGGCACTGATGTTGGGTGATTAGGCCTGGCTCGCAGACGGCGTTCCAATTCATCCCAAAGGTGTTCAATAGGGTTGAGGTCAGAGCTCTGTGCAGGCCAGTCAAGTTTTTCCACACCGATCTCGACAAACCATTTCTGTATGGACCCCGCTTTGTGCAGAGGGGCATTGTCATGCTGAAACCGGAAAGGGCCTTCCCCAAACTGTTGCCACAAAGTTGGAAGCACAGAATTGTCTAGAATCTCTTTGTATGCTGTAGCGTTAAGATTCCCCTTCACTGGAACTAAGGGGCCTAGCCCGAACCATGAAAAACAGCCCCAGACCATTATTCCTCCTCCACCAAACTTTACAGTTGGCACTATGCATTGGGGCAGGTAGCATTCTCCTGGCATCCGCCAAACCCAGATTCATCCGTCGGACTGCCAGAGGGTGAAGCGTGATTCATCACTCCAGAGAACGCATTTCCACTGCTCCAGAGTCCAATGGCAGCGAGTTTTACACCACTCCAGCCAAGCTTGGCATTGCGCATGGTGATCTTAGGCTTGTGTGCGGCTGTTCGGCCATGGAAACCCATTTCATTAAGCTCCCGATGAACAGTTCTTGTGCTGACGTTGCTTCCAGAGGCAGTTTGGAACTCGGTAGTGAGTGTTGCAACCGAGGACAGACAATTGTTACGCGCTACACACTTCAGCACTCGGCGGTCCCATTCTGTGAGCTTGTGTGGCCTACCACTTCGCGGCTGAGCCGTTGTTGCTCCTAGACGTTTCCACTTCACAATAACAGTACTTACAGTTGACCGGGGCAGCTCTAGCAGGGCAGAAATTTGCGAACTGACTTGTTGGAAAGGTGGCATCCTATGACGGTGCCACGTTGCCAATGTTTGTCTATGGAGATTGCATGGCTGTGTGCTTGATTTTATACACCTGTCAGCAACGGGTGTGGCTGAAATAGCCAAATCCACTAATCTGAAGGGGCGTCCACATACATTTGTATATACAGTGTATCATGCAATTATTGTGGCAGGACGATGTATTGTTCTACAGGGCTAAATGCATCTTGGCAGAGTAATGTGTACTGTGCAGGATTGTCTTTTTGACTAACGTTCTGCCAACTTACTATAAGGTGCTCATTGGTGGTTGACTTTATTGTCCTGAAAGAGTTCAGTTCACACTGACCCAGCACACACTGACACGTCCAAACGTACAGGGCGTAGAGTAAGTTCAGAGTTCCGGCATACGTTTCCGAAAGGTTACGTTCAAAGTTAGGTTACTGAAGCCTTTCCAGGTAGACTTCTCTGCGGTACAAGGAAGGTACAGTTGCACAGTGTCTGCACTGACCTTTCTCGAATGACATTAGAGCCGTAGGTACCTATGTACAGTGGGGAAAAAAAGTATTTAGTCAGCCACCAATTGTGCAAGTTCTCCCACTTAAAAAGATGAGAGAGGCCTGTCATTTTCGTCATAGGTACACGTCAACTATGACAGACAAAATGAGGAAAAAAAATCCAGAAAATCACATTGTAGGATTTTTTATGAATTTATTTGCAAATTATGGTGGAAAATAAGTATTTGGTCAATAACAAAAGTTTCTCAATACTTTGTTATATACCCTTTGTTGGCAATGACACAGGTCAAACCTTTTCTGTAAGTCTTCACAAGGTTTTCACACACTGTTGCTGGTATTTTGGCCCATTCCTCCATGCAGATCTCCTCTAGAGCAGTGATGTTTTGGGGCTGTCGCTGGGCAACACGGACTTTCAACTCCCTCCAAAGATTTTCTGTGGGGTTGAGATCTGGAGACTGGCTAGGCCACTCCAGGACCTTGAAATGCTTCTTACGAAGCCACTCCTTCGTTGCCCGGGCGGTGTGTTTGGGATCATTGTCATGCTGAAAGACCCAGCCACGTTTCATCTTCAATGCCCTTGCTGATGGAATGAGGTTTTCACTCAAATTCTCACGATACATGGCCCCATTCATTCTTTCCTTTACACGGATCAGTCGTCCTGGTCCCTTTGCAGAAAAACAGCCCCAAAGCATGATGTTTCCACCCCCATGCTTCACAGTAGGTATGGTGTTCTTTGGATGCAAATCAGCATTCTTTGTCCTCCAAACACGACGAGTTGAGTTTTTACCAAAAAGTTCTATTTTGGTTTCATCTGACTATATGACATTCTCCCAATCCTCTTCTGGATCATCCAAATGCACTCTAGCAAACTTCAGACGGGCCTGGACATGTACTGGCTTAAGCAGGGGGACACGTCTCGCACTGCAGGATTTGAGTCCCTGGCGGCGTAGTGTGTTACTGATGGTAGGCTTTGTTACTTTGGTCCCAGCTCTCTGCAGGTCATTCACTAGGTCCCCCCGTGTGGTTCTGGGATTTTTGCTCACCGTTCTTGTGATCATTTTGACCCCACGGGGTGAGATCTTGCGTGGAGCCCCAGATCGAGGGAAATTATCAGTGGTCTTGTATGTCTTCCATTTCCTAATAATTGCTCCCACAGTTGATTTCTTCAAACCAAGCTGCTTACCTATTGCAGATTCAGACTTCCCAGCCTGGTGCAGGTCTACAATTTTGTTTCTGGTGTCCTTTGACAGCTCTTTGGTCTTGGCCATAGTGGAGTTTGGAGTGTGACTGTTTAAGGTTGTGGACAGGTGTCTTTTATACTGATAACAAGTTCAAACAGGTGCCATTAATACAGGTAACGAGTGGAGGACAGAGGAGCCTCTTAAAGAAGAAGTTACAGGTCTGTGAGAGCCAGAAATCTTGCTTGTTTGTAGGTGACCAAATACTTATTTTCCACCATAATTTGCAAATAAATTCATTAAAAATCCTACAATGTGATTTTCTGGATTTTTTTTCCTCAATTTGTCTGTCATAGTTGACGTGTACCTATGGTGAAAATTACAGGCCTCTCTCATCTTTTTAAGTGGGAGAACTTGCACAATTGGTGGCTGACTAAATACTTTTTTCCCCCACTGTATGTGCACTTTGGGCACATAGGTACACAGGAATAACCCTTGAAAGACCTTAGGCTAGGAGGTTCCAATGTCCATACTAGCATACCACTTAATGAAACAATATTGGACATGCATTCTAATCTAAGTAGAGTGCTGGCTCTAATCTAAGTAGAGTGCTGGCATGGATATTGAAACAGCACTGAGTACAAAAATTGGAGTCGCAAACGTGTAAGGATCCTATGTGATGCTATGCATGTGAATCAGTCAGTATGTGGACAGCTGCCGGTAATCCCTAATAGTACTGAATAGGAGCAAAGCTCCACATTCTGCACCTTGATTCGGAAAATTGGAGAATGGCCCTGATCCAGGTAGAAATCCATTAGTCAATCCCCCTGTCCTCCCTCTCTCTCTTCCCCCCCCCTTCTCTATCACTCAGACCTGCTATTCACATGCCAGTCTTATTCAGATACACGTGAACTATCGTTGATGTAAGTGTACTTTTATTCGAAAATTGGAGAATGGCATTGATCCAGGAAGAAAGGCATCAGTCAATCACCTGTCATCACTCACTCTCTTTCTCGGTGCCTCTCTTGCTCTCTCCTCTCATCAGTCTTATTCAGGAATACACTAGTTGAGATTTCATCCATAGAACAGTCTGCTACTTCTAGAACAATCTGCTACCAAGTAACATGCCATAACCGTTATATTGCCAGCAAAGCTAAAAGAACATGACCATTATCAGTCTACGTACCTTCAGATTTCACCAATCTGATACTAAACTCAGCAAAAAAAGAAACGTCCCTTTTTCAGGACCCTGTCTTTCAAAGATCATTCGTAAAAATCTAAATAACTTCACAGATCTTCATTGGAAAGGGTTTAAACACTGTTTCCCATGCTTGTTCAATGAACCATAAACAATTAATGAACATGCACCTGTGGAACAGTCATTAAGACACTAACAGCTTACAGACGGTAGGCAATTAAGGTCTAAAGAGGCCTTTCTACTGACTCTGAAAAACACCAAAAGAAAGATGTCCAGGGTCCTTGCTCATCTGCGTGAACGTGCCTTAGCCATGCTGCAAGGAGGCATGAGGACTGCAGATGTAGCCAGGGCAATAAATTGCAATGTCCGTACTGTGAGACGGCTAAGACAGTGCTACAGGGAGACAGGACGGACAGCTGATCGTCCTCGCAGTGGCAGACCACGTGTAACAACACCTGCACAGGATTGGTACATCCGAACATCACACCTGCGGGACAGGTACAGGATGGAAACAACACAATCCCTCCATCAGTGCTCAGACTGTCCGCAATAGGCTGAGAGAGGCTGGACTGAGGGCTTGTAGGCCTGTTGTAAGGCAGGTCCTCACCAGACATCACCGGCAACAACGTCGCCTATGGGCACAAACCCACCGTCGCTGGACCAGACAGGACTGGCAAAAAGTGCTCTTCACTGATGAGTCGCCGTTTTGTCTCACATGGGGTGATGGTCGGATTCGCGTTTATCGTCGAAGGAATGAGCGTTACATCGAGGCCTGTACTCTGGAGCGGGATCGATTTAGTGATGGAGGGTCCGTCATGGTCTGGGGCGGTGTGTCACAGCATCATCGGACTGAGCTTGTTGTCATTGCAGGCAATCTCAACGCTGTGCGTTACAGGGAAGACATCCTCCTCCCTCATGTGGTACCCTTCCTGCAGGCTCATCCTGGCATGACCTTCCAGCATGACAATGCCACCAGCCATACTGCTCGTTCTGTGCGTGATTTCCTGCAAGACAGGAATGTGCCCAGATCTCAATCCCATTGAGCACGTCTGGGACATGTTGGATCGGAGGGTGAGGGCTAGGGCCATTCCTCAGAAATGTCCTGGAACTTGCAGGTGCCTTGGTGGAAGAGTGGGGTAACATCTCACAGCAAGAACTGGCAAATCTGGTGCAGGTCATGAGGAGGAGATGCACTGCAGTACTTAATGCAGCTGGTGTCCACACCAGATACTGACTGTTACTTTTGATTTTGACCCACCCTTTGTTCAGGGACACATTATTCAATTTCTGTTAGTCACATGTCTGTGGAACTTGTTCAGTTTATGTCTCAGTTGTTGAATCTTGTTTATACAAATATTTACACGTTAAGTTTGCTTAAAATAAATGCAGTAAACGTTTATTTTTTTACTGAGTTTATATACAACGGTGGCCTACCTAGTCTCGTGCCAGCAGCATCTTTAACAAAGTTTCCAACGTGGGACAAGATGTTCAGAACATAAAATAAAATGTTGTGAATGGGGAACTCTGGAACATCCAGATAAAAACATTTACAGAAGGTGACAGTTAGCAAACATAATGGATATATAGTAATGTTATGGCAACGTATGTCCCTGGGCCCGGGGCCTTTCTCTTCAGAGTAGTGCGGTTACATCAAAAACATCATCTTACTTTGGTAACAGTTCTTTTCAAAGAGCTGAATGGTGAAAATATAATTATTTTATCCCCTATCAATCAAATGTTATTATCTTGCATTGTGGATAACGGCAATTTAACGTATAGAATCCTGCATTCAGCAAGAGAGGTGTGGTTCAGACAACACCTACCCTGCAAGCTGGAGGGATTGTATTGAAACCTTGCAATTCAACATGTTTTGAATCAAAACTACTCTGCAATTTGGGAGACGTGACAAAGGCAGTGATGAACAGTTCTCTAAATGACAATGTTTTTGCAGAATCTATCTTCACTCTGGACAGATCCAATTTAGCTAACACATACACTCCATATGCCAAATGGTTGAGATCTTTGGACAGATGTATGCTTGCGGTGACGTAAAGTATTACAGTAAAGAATTGAATGATATAAAAAAGGAATCAGAATGTATAATTTCTCTCAGATAACTGAACGGTGCACAACACAGTCCATGCAGGCTGTCTCTGCTCAGTTCACATCACTACGTTTGATAGGTAAAAATAGACCTTCCATTTCCATCCAAACCAAAATGCTGAGCAAGGTGACCCAAAAAAACCTTTGGAGTTTGTTTGACAACTTACGATTCTTATATAAAAGTTGTAAAAGCGTTTGTTCACAGGCCTAAATTGACAACAGGAGCCAAGGAGAGACTGTGAAAAAAATTCCCACTCATTGGGTCAATAGCCATCTAGCACTTCACTTCAAGAATATCTGTTACACAGAGAAAATATACAGTAGCTGGATGAATTTCCTCACGCATGATCTGGAGTATTTTATGTAGTAGGAGCAGAATTGCCCCTTGTGGGATAGATAAACGAAACTGAAATGAATAACACATTTGTTACAGTATAGTACCACATTTGGTGTTGTTGTTGCGTAATGACCCTACATGCATCTGTTATGAATTGTGGTTACTCTCCTTTATACCCTTGGGAGTCTGCCTTGCCCTGCTGCTACAAGCTACTGTGTGTGTGGATGATTCACAATGCTCCGAGTCTGCAGTGCCGCCGCTCAACAAGACCGTAGTAGTTAAACCCACTTCCTCTCGCGACTCTGCAGGCCCCTCTAGCTCCTCCAAACTGCAGACTGCAGCCAGACACCCAGCCCCTCGTTAGTGGGCTTAGAGGTGATAAACAGGGAGAGGTGAGAGAACTACAGAGCACTTAGAGGCTAAGAGTATTTTGGTGCTTTTACAGTCAGACTTCTTTCCTTTTCAGTCCACCGTCGCTGGGGCTGCAGGCAGGCATGATGCAATCTCAAAATGTGGATTTGGCAACTTCGGCCAACAGTACACACAAACAGGATACATCCCACTGTCGTCTAAGTGGATTTGTATCGTCATCATGTACTGTAATATTTTGACTGACTTCGCCTTTCCAAAGGGGAAAGTTTTTTTAACGTGCTGGAGCCGTGGGTAAAAAAAATTCCAGGACTGACTCAGCTCTTTAGAAAAAAAGAAGAAAAACTCCCAAGCTCCAACCATTCAACCAACACACACAGATTATGTTGACTTGCTGTGGTTTCACTCTCCATTGCCTAGATACACAGACTGGGACATTATACTGAAGCCAGCGTCCAGTTTCTCTGGACTGGACTCAGCCCTGCTTCAAGCAGTTTATGTAACAATCCTTGCCCTCAATAATGTGTCACTAGGCTAATACCCTGACAGGAGTAAACTGTTAGACTAATATATCAAATTGACGTTCATCAAGTTGATAATACAGTAGGCAAAGCTTGGAGGAAAATTGGTTGAGTTCTATTTATTTGAACACAGCCAATTTAGAGACTGAATGAGAAATTCTGTACCTAAAATGAACTCATGAGAACAATGGACAATCCTCCATTTCATAAATGTAAATCTGTATTGAGTCAAGAAAGAAATGACTTCTACTCAGTGCAGAGAAAGGTGCAGAAACCTCCTCCTCCTCTCTCTACCATCCTAATTTTACACTGCATATCATTAATGGGTCTATCTTTGTCTTTCCCAGGACTGGAATCGAACGTGGTACACGGACAAACCGGACCTGACAGAGTGCTTCCAGAACACGGTGCTGGTCTGGTTCCCGTGCATCTACCTCTGGCTGTTGGCGCCCTTCTATGCCCTCCAACTCTACTGCCATGACTGTGGATGCATCCGAATCTCTACTCTCTGCACCGCCAAGATGGTGAGCCAACCAATAGAATCCCAATATGGTCAACGGTCGGTCCAATAATCACAGAACATTGACTTGAATTGTCCATTCTAGTCATTCGATCTCTATGAGCCAAACCAGCCTGAGTTTATAAGCACATCCAGATGCAGGGTACAAAAAGTAAAGTCATGAAAGAAAAATAGATACCCAGTACCCACACACCGTTGGATGCTCCTGTAGTGTTATTCAGTGCAACGTTTCGACCCGAAAGTCCAACCAGCCTGCGCCAACCAGTCCTGAGCCTTAAGACCAGCCTTAAACCAAACTGCAAGAGTAGACATTAACATTATACAAGACCAGACGAGTGTTCGAGTGCAGCGACCATATCTGCCATAAAATAATATGAGTGTGAAGTACTGTGAAAATCAAGCACCATGTGGTGTGTTTATATAGGGCCGGCCGGGGACAATTTCATGCCTCAGCGAGCAAGAGGAGGGGAAATCAGCCTTGAAGGTTTAGAGAGTTTAATCAAGAAAGCATGGAGAGTTTACAGGACGGACGTAAGAGTTTATAGGATGGCATACATGGCACTCCAAGAGGGTTACATGTACATTTAAATGTCTTGGTCCCTTCTCACTTTTCACTGCTATGTTCTATGTGGTTATACTTCAGTCTGTATAAAGTATATAAAATACTTACAATATGGAGACATGCGGCTTGACAATATGGATTGACAGTTCCAGAATCTCTTGAGAGTCTATGTCCAGATTGTCATTTAGGTGCTGAAGATGCATTTTTCTGGTTTCCCCAGTAACCAAAACGTTTAAATCGATCACAATGACAGTACTGTAGAACTCACTCTCCTTCTTACCTCCCTGTGTCTGTTCATCCTCCAGGTGCTGGGGTTCCTCCTGGCCTCCTTTGGCTTCGTGGAGTTCTTCTACATTCTTCTGGAGCGGAGTCATGAGATCCAAAACCACATGGTCTTCCTCCTCAGTCCCATCATACGCAGCTTGACTGTGGTAAGTACTGTAACTATCAGCCAATGTCTTTGTATCAGTTTCTGTCTTGTCTCACCCTCTTTCTTCACCATTGCTCTCTCTCTCTATCTACTGTTTACCTCTCAGTATCTGCTGTTGACTTCTCTTCCCTGACAGCAGATCCTGGGCAGGGTGCTTCCCCCCCCCCCCCCCCCCCCTTTATTTAAGCAGGTGAAATGCATTATATATTTTTTTTATGCACCCCCAGGATCTGCTGTCAAGGAAGAGAAGTCAAGCGGCGATACTGAAACATTGTAGATGGAGAGAGCAATCGTGAACAAAGAGGGTTCCTTGACAGCAGATCCTGGGGGGTGGATGCGTATAGTAGCAGCTTGAGTCGTTTACTCCTGATTTACTCTGAGAGGGCAGGGACTAAGTAACACACTCCATGACCTCTGTCGATAAACACTTGCGTGACAGCTTTTACTAATGACTCATGATTACAAAGACATACTGTACTCTACTCTCAAATCATCCTCCCCACTGAGATTTACAGTACTGGGATCAGGATGAGAAGAACGTCGGTGGAGAGCAGTGCAGTGCACTATGGGTGGCCCAGCTAGATAGAATAAAGTCCTGTTTACTACTGTGAAGGGGAGTATATCAAGGGGTTGGGGATAGAGGAAGGGAGGAGCGGAGGAGGCCGGATGTAGGGCAGTGTGCCTCCTGTAGCTGACTCACAGAGCCATGACCCCCCCTACCCACAAACCCCCTCTCCCTACCCACAACTCCCCTCTCCCTCAGAGGCCGAACACAAGTGCTGCACAGACTCAGTCCCTCCAAATCAGACAGCCTGGCCCACCTGTGGTCACCTCAGACTCTTAGGTCAATATCAGCGACTGTTTGGGTGAAGAAATACTGAAAGCATCTCTTGTACCAGGTATACTAGGCATCCATTTTGAAAAGGTAACTTATTATCATATTATGGACCCGGATTTGAAATCCAAGACCTTGCTACAGTTAACCAGCCATGATATTTACCGTTGATTGCTAAATAAATAAAAAGCCAAGTCCAATCATTTTCTGGACATAGAACCATAATGGCCGCCACCACCCCCTGGTTTCCCATACGTAAAGCTAAGGAACACTGTGTCCGAAAGAAACTAAGTTGTTTTTCTTGACCCATATACAGTCAATGTACGGGAACTTTTTCACCAGACTCACCCCAGTTCGTGGTCATGGTCGCTCTCCCTTCCTACCATGAGAGCTGCTTGCAAGGCACGCCATCTGCTGTAATCAGCGACACCATGACGCAGAGTTCTTTTTCCGCCCCAATGCCCCAGACTTCCAGTATAATTACTAGGTAGGGCATTGAGTTAGGTTTTAGTAATGGACTTAGTTCCACCCACTGACTTCCATTCAAGGCAATGGGTTCCTCTCAGAAGGGAATGGCCATTTCTTGCTCGCAATGTGACTAGTTAGGCAACAGGCCAAGCAGCATAGAAACTGGAAAATGAACCTGACAGCCAGCATAGATATTTTTCCATACAGTGTTTCTACCTAGCCTGGTCCCAGATCTGTTTGTGCTGTCTTGCCACACTATGACCTTAGGAGTTGTCAAGGTAGCACAAACCAATCTGGGACCAGGCTAGTTTCTATGGTGTCGTTGATCTATCAAGAGTTTTATACTGGGAATTATGAGGCTGGTGGCTGTTTCTTTGCCTGCAATGTGGCTAGTCAGGCAATAGGCGTAGCAACTGAAAATGAACACAACAACCACCATATTTATCTCTACTATATACAGTGTTTCTATGGTGTTGTTGATCTATCAAACGTTATTATAATCACGGCTGGTTGCTTAAAAACAGGACAGTTCAGTGGTTTTGATGGCTCATCCATCCCGATCCGATGCAACCAGTATGGTATCTTTTATGCAACTCTAGAACCACACTCTCCTTTTAGTGATGAGCTGGCGAGGCAAGATGAAGTCTCAACTTGACCAAACTACAGACAGTCAGAGATAATTACAGCCAAAACACAGTCCGTGGAAAGACAAGGGCTTTTTCGGACAGACAGTGGTGCCCCAAAACATGGAATCAGTCCTGTTTTATCTACTTATTTTACTAAACCTTTATTTAACCAGGCGAGTCAGTTAAGAATTGTATTTTATTTACAATGACGGCCTGTTTTCGAACAAAAATAGAACAGTTCAAAGACGTTTTTGAATGAGAGAAAATAAATATAGTGCAATTAAGGCAAAAAGCAATGCATAGATGGAGGGATGGAAGGAAGGAGAGGTGGAGGACATAGTATTATACATCTGTTGTTTTATTGAAGGAAGTCAGCAGGATAACAGCTGCGTCTGTGGTCAGGGAAATCCCAATCTAACCTCTTTCTCCAAAACCAACAAAAGCCAAATCCAATCCTTACAAATGTTTTCTATTTAGCCATTGGTTCTTCTCAGTGTTCTTCTCAGCCCCTGAGAGACTACTGGGAATGATAGTGAATGCTGATACAGAGGATTTATTGAGGGATTAATTTTCATCTTCAAAGTAATAGTAGTTCAGTTTCAAAGTAGACTTGCTTGCCAGTCCCCAGTCGGGGGTCTCTCCTTTCAAAGCACTCGCTTGACTTTTACTGTCCATTGTAATGCAAGTCATACGAAACTCACTCTCTCCCACTCTCCCACTCTCCCACTCTCCCACTCTCTCACTCTCTCACTCTCTCACTCTCCCACTCTCCCACTCTCCCTCTCCCTCTCCCTCTCCCTCTCCCTCTCTCCCTCTCTCCCACTCTCCCACTCTCCCTCTCCCTCTCTCTACCTCTCTCCCACTCTCCCACTCTCTCACTCTCTCACTCTCTCACTCTCTCACTCTCCCACTCTCTCACTCTCCCACTCTCTCACTCTCTCCTCAGGTCCTGGCCATTTGCATCATCCATTTGGAGAGGATACGAGGCTGTCGTTCCTCCGTCTTCCTCTTCCTGTTCTGGGTCCTGGCGGTGGTGTGTTCCCTGGTGCCCCTAAGGGCAAAGATCCAGCTGGTTATGTACGAGGTACGGTAGTAGTAGTAGTAGTAGAAGATTACTTTACTGTCCATTGTCTATAGGAGAAATAGCATGTGTAATGACACAGGCACTAAGATACTCAATATCTGCATGACTGATGTTACAAGTAGTCAAAATTATTCTCACAAGCTATAACCGAATATGAATGTAGGTTAATAGAGACTATTGTCAAAATAGTCATGACACACAGTCATTTTGTAACATAGGAAACAATTTACTTGGATGGATATGCTACTTCTACATCCTGACTGTTATGTCTGCTTAGGTTTGTACTCAGTGACCCCGCAGAACCAGAGTTTGCCTGAAGGGTTGTCTAGGGTCTAGGGTTGTCTACCCATAGTCTAGATTTAGAGACTAGAGATCGCATAGCTTGATATAGAGATGCTGTTGTGTCTGCTATGCTTTATTCGTAACTCCACAAAATTAACCAAGGGTTTTCTAGTCTAGACTTTGCATTACTTGGGTATAGACGCATTGCCTCCCCAAAATCGACAGAGGAAACCCTGCAGTTTTGGCAGGGTGGATGACAGACACCGCCAACTCCCTAAAGCCTGTGTAGATTGCTAGACTCCCCTCCTCTCATCCGGTGTCTCTTCCTTCCAGACACCGCAATCATTGTCCTCATATTTGTCCTAGCGGTAACAACATTTGCATTTCTAGAAACATCCGTATCACATCCTTATCGCCTCCAGTATGACATTACCACACGTAGTGTTTAGGCCAGAGCTAACGACAGCTCTGAGGTAAAACCAATAATGATGGTGAGACAGAAACACAACATGGCAGCCCAGGGTCAGACCAGAGGCACGTCAGCACCACTTTTATGGGCAGGAGCAGCCAGCAAACACTGTCTAGGACCAACCTACTGGGAAATACACTATACAGTGCATTCCGAAAGTATTCAGACCCTTTCACTTTTTCCACATTTTGTTATGTTACAGCCTTCTTCTAAAATGGATTAAATTGTTTTAATAGGGACGGACCGACCTACTGGGAAATACACCATATATACAAAAGTATGTGGACACCCCTCCGAATTTGGGGATTCGGCAATTTCAGCCACACCCGTTGCTGACAAGTGTATAAAATCGAGCACACAGCCATGCAATCTCCATAGACAAACATTGGCAGTAGAATGGCCTTACTGAAGAGCTCAGTGACTTTCAATGTGGCACCGTCATAGGATGCCACCTTTCCAACAACTCAGTTCGTCAAATTTCTGCCCTGCTAGAGCTGCCCCGGTCAACTGTAAGTGCTGTTATTGTGAAGTGGAAACGTCTAGGAGTAACAGCGGCTCAGCCGCGAAGTGGTAGACCACACAAGCTCACAGAACGGGACCGCAGAGTGCTGAAGTGCGTAGCGCATAAAAATCATCTGTCCTCGGTTGCAACACTCACTACCGAGTTCCAAACTGCCTCTGGAAGCAAGGTCAGGACAAAAACTGTTCGTCGGGAGCTTAATGAAATGGGTTTCCATGGCCGAGCAGCCGCACACAAGCCTAAGGTCAACATGTGCAATGCCAAGCGTCAGCTGGAGTGGTCAAAATTTCACCGCCATTGGACTCTGGAGCAGTGGAAATGTGTTCTCTGCAGTCATGAATCACGCTTCACCATCTGGCAGTCCGACAGACGAATATGGGTTTGGCGGATGCCAGGAGAACGCTACCTGCCCCAATGTATAGTGCCAACTGTAAAGTTTGGTGGAGGAAGAATAATGGTCTGGGGCTGTTTTTCATAGTTCGGGCTAGGGCCCTTAGTTCCAGTGAAGGGAAATTTTAACGCTACAGCATACAATGACATTCTAGACCATTCTGTGCTTCTTTGGGAAGGCCCTTTCCTGTTTCAGCATGACAATGCCCCTGTGCACAAAGCGAGGTCCATACAGAAATGGTTTGTCGAGATCGGTCTGGAAGAACTTGACTGGCCTGCACAGAGCCCTGACCTCAACCCCATCGAACACCTTTGGGATGAATTGGAACGCCGACTGCGAGCCAGGCCTAATCGCCCAACATCAGTGCCTGACCTCACTAATGATTTTGTGGCTGAATGGAAGCAAGTCTCCGTAGCAATGTTCCAACATCTAGTGGAAAGCCTTCCCAGAAGAATGGTGGATGTTATAGCATAAAAGGGGGGACCAACTACATATTAACGCCCATGGTTTTGGAATTAGATGTTCGACGAGCAGGTGTCCACATACTTTTGGTAATGTAGTGTCTGTGTATTATCCACTCAACACAGACACATACACCGGGTGAACAAAACATTAAGAACACCTTCCAAATATTGAGTTGCATCCCCTTTTCCCCTCACAACACCCTCAATTTGTCAGCGCATGGACTCTACAAGGTCTCAAAAGCGTTCCACAGGGATGCTGGCCCATGTTGACTCCAATGCTTCCCAGAGTTGTGTGAAGTTGGCTGGATGTCCTTTGGGTGGGGGGCCATTCTTGATACACACAGGAAACTGTTGAGCGTGAAAAACCCAGCAGCGTTGCAGTTCTTGACACACTCAAACCTGGGACCTACTACCATACAACCTGTTCAAATATTAAATATTTTGTCTTGCCCATTCACCCTCTGAATGGCACACATACACAATCCTCAATTGTCTCAAGGCTTAGAAATCCTTCGTTAACCTATCTCCTCCCCTTCATCTACACTGATTGAAGTGGATTTAACAAGTGACATCAATAAGGGATCATAGCTTTCACCTGAATTCACCTGGTCAGTCTATGTCATGGAAAGAGCATGTTTCGTACACTCAGTGTATAGACAGACACATTTTCATACACAGAAGCACACATATAGTGTAAACGTGCACACACGTGGCCACCACCAGCACTGATCATTTGGACAAACTTTGATACAGGTCTTCTGGTAGACTAGCAACAACATTATAAGACAGTTCCTGTATCTCAACATAAAGTGTCTCAATGTAGCGCAGAGACATTTTAGTGCAAAACTAAAAAGTCTGAGTGTACAGAGTTCATGTTTGGTTTGGTTTTGCAGACCCAATTCCCTCGGCTCGTTGGTCAGACCAACTGACCTATGTTACCACCCACTCCTAGCCCCATACCATCCTGACCCTGTTTTCACTGTGCGGCCGGATCTAGTTTGGTCTCCCTATCTCCACTCTGGGCGAAACATAGTGTGAGGTTGTCATCAACAACTACAGGAAACGGAGGGCCGAACATTCCCCCATTCACATCGACGGGGCTGTAGTGGAGCGGGTCGAGAGCTTGTGTCCACATCGCTAAGGACCTATCATGGTACAAACACACCAACACAGTCATGAAGAGGGCACGACAATGCCTCATCCCCGTCAGCAGGCAAAAAAGATTTGGCATGGGCCCTCAGATCCTCAAAAAGTTATACAGCTGCACCATTGAGAGCATATTGACTGGCTGCATCCCTGCTGGTCTCTTATAAGTTAAGAATAACATGTGAAAACCACATTTGACATACGTGGTTAATATCACTGTTTTGGCTGTCTTCCATTGAGAGTGAGAGAGTGAGGGAGGGTTGTTGGTTTGTTTCTGCTTCACCCATAATCTCTCTATTTACAGATATGGGTCGTCGCGTGACTGCAGGGAGCTTTTTACTATTGCTTCATTTATATAAAGCGACATATTAAAGACTTTGGTTTTTCACCATTTGGCTTTACGGTTCAAAATAAGCTTTATTGAGGCTGTCTGTGATCGTGGCATATAACCATATCCTGTCCTATATAGTGTGCCTTATGTTGAGTTCAAGTATGGGAAATCTTGAAATCTTCATCTGGGAAGAAAAGCTTGCATGTTGACAAACTCAAGCGAACCCACACTGATGAAAAAAAAAGTTCCTGTGCCACAGCAATGCACTTTTCAACTAACGCAATTAATGATACATTGTTTCCTAGTTGTGACAGAGCATTTCAATTGAAACATGATTTCCTTGATGAAAGAAAATGTTAGTTTTGTTTTTGACATAGGTTTGCCACAGTTACAATGTCGTGTGTAACCAACCCATTTCCCTATGTCTTAAAACTTAAGACATGCATGTCTCAGTAACCCACAAATAGTTACACAACTATATGTTGCAGGAGAAATGCAATGACAATGATAATGTTGCCAATCATGTAATATTGACTGTTTTCTTTTTTAACAGGGTATCACCACCGATATCGTGAGATACATAGCGTTTTTCTCCTACTTCTCACTCCAACTGGCCCAGCTCTTCCTGTGTTGTTTCGCTGACCAGCCTCCAGAGGGAAAAACCGTCCTCGTCAAGGTAGGCATTAGATCAGAACGTGGGCTATATTTCATTTCCGTCAAAATGCTCTCTCCTTCCAAAACAACATGAGAGAATGCTTGGGCTGAGACTGGGATTGAGAATAGAAGCCATCTTGTGGTTTTCGACTTTCGTTGTCAACACACTCTCCCTTTTGGTGGAAGCTCAAGTGATTCACTTCCTCTCTCTGCCCACTTTCCTATGAGGACAGTGTGAATGAATGAATGTGTGTGTGTTGTCTACTCTGTCCATTCCATACATATGACTCACACACCACCGCTGTACATGAACCATGCTACGACCATTACTCCACTACTACACCAACGCAGTTGTGTATTTATGCGGTTTAGGGAATCATACTCTCTCACGGTCGGTCCAATAACAAAAAAAGACTGAAGAATCATGTTCCGACCAAAAAACCACAGTGACTATAACAACTCCAGTTCTAATCAACCTGACTTTGGTATTGGTAGCTACAGTGAAGCCTATATAGTTCATGATATGACATGATACTGTGTCTTGAGAGAAAAACAAGAAAACAAACTGTCGCAAAAAAACTCCTAATGTCGCTCAGCATCTGTCCTGGTCAGCCAGCGGTAGTGAGGTTCAGAGGACCGGAAGCCACAGCCTGGTGCAAGAGCCACACCCTAGTGTGTTTTCTCTGCTCTACCCACATCTTGGTCAGAGATTCTCATAGTCAGTCACAACAAGAGAGAAAGAGAGAGCGAGAGAGAGAGAGAGAGAGAGAGAGAGAGAGAGAGAGAGAGAGAGAGAGAGAGAGAGAGAGAGAGACCTCCGGTGAGGGGGCGGTAAAGGGAAGAGAGGTGGTCAAAGATCGAGTGAGAGCACAAATTGGTAGTGTGTGTGTTCAGCGTGGTGCCACAGTGACGACACATTTCCATCCAGCATGGACCTCAAATTCTCCTCCCAACCCTAGCTCCAACACTAACTCTTTACTCCTGTCCACAGTCTTCAGCTATTTACACATGCAGTCTCCACTGAGGACCACCTCACTGTATCATGCTGTTTAAACTCATTAGCATCCAGTAAATAGACTCCACAAGTACATCATAGAACCATTACAGTCAGCCACAGAGGAGTCCTATGTTTTACCAAAGCCTTTAACCATTGCGAGGTTTACATGGTGGTCAAAGTCAGTGACATTCACCCTCTAATCTGTTTCAGAACCCATGTCCAGTCAAGGATGCCTCTTTCCTGTCGAAGATCCTCTTCTGGTGGTTTACTGGGTAAGATGGTTTAATGAAACTCTCAAACAACATGTTGACTTGTTTGAAAAACCTTGTATACTGTAAATCCTATAATGTACGTGTGTGTTTGTGTGTAACTTATACACTGAGTGTACAAAACTTGAAGAATACCTGCTCTTTCCAAGTCATAGACTGACCAGGTGCAAGTCAATTTGTACACTCAGTGTATCATCTATGCTCCCTCAGGCTGGTGATTAAAGGCTATCGTACCCCTCTGGAAGCTGAAGACCTGTGGAACCTGAGGGAAGAGGACACATCGGACAAGATCATCTCTGATCTGGAAGAGGAGTGGACAACAGAATGCGCCAAACTGCAACAGTAAGAACCAATTACAATATGCATACTCTCGCCAAACTAATTCTGTAGCTTCAGAGGCTCAGGAATCAATCAACTTAATTTTATGACATTGACATTGACATTGTGGTTAAACTTCAGAAGAGTGTCTGCCTAGAACTCTAGATGATCAAGGTCCCTTGAGGAGCTTGTGTAGTTGTAATCGAAAAACAAGCAGTCTCACTAAGGGACACTTAAGTCCGAAAATATGTCAAAAGAAGTCCCCTAAGGACAGCATACTGTAACGTCAAGACACTAGCCCTGTGTCAATTCCAACGCTTGTTAACACACACAAGCTTTGAAGATCCCGTTGTTAAATTCCAAAACCTTGCGTTAAGTGCTCCTCTACTCACGTGTGAGCAGGATAATGCCTATTTCAACTGCTGAAAAGTCTTCACTTTTTTGCATCGGAGATGTGTCAAATTAACAACAACGACTGTTGTTGATTTTTTTTCATCCTTTTGTCTATCTGTTTCCCATTTTAAAAACGGTGCTATTAAGGGCCATCTAACACAGATGTCCTCTCTGTCTCTTTGTTTTTCCAGGCAGGAGAAGGCCATGGCGGCAGGCGTGGCGCAGGGCACCAGACTGCCCGACCAGGCCCAGATACTCAGGAAGCTGCAGAAGGAGCAGAGCTCCGGCTTCTGTCTGCTGAGGACACTGGCCAGGAACTTCGGACCTTACTTCCTTACTGGGACCATGTGCATCATCTTCCACGACTTCTTTATGTTTGCCATCCCTCAGGTGCTCAGGTAAAAACGGCTAAGGGTTTGACGTCAATTCTACATAGGAGACTCTGAAGCATTGCGAAGGCTTTTATAAAGAAAGGAACTCCCAAAAATCCATGGTATCACATCGTAAACAAAGCCATCGTAAACTGGGCAGCACTTGACACAACAATCCCTTGCAAGTCAGACAGCTTCCACGTCTATTTCCAATGCCCTTGACATTGATATACATACTAAAACGACTGAATTTGGCAACCTTAAAACTGGGCCCGCCATGGTTGACCCCATCTCCGGCACCCAATGCCAGTCTAGACAGGAATCTTGTTGTTGTTGCACAACCATGGCTTGGTGGAAGTGTTAATTACGGTCAAGAGAAAGGAGTCCGAGACCACAGCTTTCTGCCCCGACATGGAGAGTCCAGGACGTTAGCTAAGCTTAAGGTAGCGAAGAGAAGAAAGGAAGGAAAGAAGGAGAGAGTGAAGAGAACGCTCTAAATGGCAGAAATGCTGAGGTTGCACTGGTGGACCACAATAAGAGAGCCGCTAGCCAAGTGTTGAGGCCAGCCCAGCCACAAGAGGAGCACTATTGTGCAACTAGAGCCTGCCTTGTGTCGACCAGCAGGCCCTGCGGCCACACTAATGATCATAGTCCATATAGGGCTGCATGGCAAAGCAGTGAAAGTGAAGGAAACATGACAGGGATACACAAAGCTGACAGAGAACAGTAACTTGTCTCTGCTTATGTCTCCATTAAATGCACTACATTGGCACAGTGTCCATGTTCAGTGTATAGGCTTATGTTTTATAGTGTGAATAAGCCTCTGTTGAGTTGAGTATGCTGCAAAGTCTCCAGAAACAGAATGTATCCACAGGAAGTACTGAATGATATCACCATGTTCTCTCTTTCACCCTTATCCCCTCTCCAACAGTCTTCTTCTGGGCTTCATGAACGAAGAAGACGCCCCCCTGTGGAAGGGTTACTTCTACGCTACCCTGATGTTCCTGCTGTCCTGTCTCCAGTCCCTGTTCAACCACCAGTACATGTACACCTGCTTCACTGTGGGCATGAGAGTGAAGACAGCCGTGATGGGCCTGGTCTACAGAAAGGTACATCGTCGTGCCAACCAGTAGACAGTGGGTGACTGGGTGTGATGTTGTAAACATTGGCTCTTAATGGCAGGCTTGAAATTCAAACTTAAATAAACTATACCTCGACAATTAACATATTATTTTTCCAAGGCCCAAGAAAAAAATGTTGAAAAATACATGTTAATTGTCGAGTTAGGGTTTATTTAAGTTATAAATAGGGTTTTTGGATGTTAAGAAACCTTGAAACCAAGTGTTACATAATCCTCATTTACTGGCGGTTTAACTTGAGGTTGTTCTGTTTCTCCTCTAGTCTTTGGTGATAAACAGTGCATCCAGGAGGACGTGCACAGTGGGGGAGATCGTCAACCTGGTATCAGCCGACACTCAGAAGCTCATGGACTTTGTGGTTTACTTCAACGCAGTGTGGCTGGCTCCTATCGAGATCGCCCTCTGCCTCTTCTTCCTCTGGCAGGTATGGATGGCACAGTAACTTCTGTTTTTGTTGGTACTCATTGATGACGGACATTTGTTTTCTTTGGTACTCATTTATAACAAACATTGCTTGTGATGACTTGTGTAAAACGATGCCATCTTACAGCACCTAGGCCCATCTGCGCTAGCCGGAATTGCCACCGTCATCCTCATCTTCCCACTCAACGGATTCATTGCCAAGAAAAGGAGCAAACTGCAGGTACGGACTGGTCTTATGATGAGATTCATATGCACATCGACCCCAGTCTGGTCCCAGATCTTTTTGCACTGTCTTGCCAGGCTACTTTGACCCCAGGCAGTAGCTGAATCAGAATGTGATTTTGCATGTTTGGTCAGGGATGCCACAGCTGGTTTAGATAGCCGAGGGAAAGCTGTGTGGGCGTGCGGGTTGGATGGATGTCTCCACCATGTAATGCTTATGAAAAACAACCACAGAAAAAAGGGGCTATAAAAGGCTATATTTTTCATTTCTGTTTTTGGCAATAATGGCTGATTTAATTGAACTTACAGTCGTAGAATGTCACTGACCGCTTTCCTGGCCGCTTTGTTGTTTCCTCGTCATAAAACTGCTAAGTGTTAAGAACTGTGTTCAATACTGTAACACAGTAAAATTCTAATTAAATTAAACAAGTACATACTTCTGTATAGTGCTAAACATTAGCTGTTACTTGACAAGTATTTGCAGCTGTAACTGACAACACTATGTCTATAAAATCCAATTAAATCACATTTTATTTGTCACATGCTTCGTAAAACTGACAGTGAAATGCTTACTTACGGGTCCTCTTCCAACAAAAAAAACACACAAAATAGCAGAATTGGTCAGGAGCCCGTCAGACAGCTACTATCCACTGCAGCGCCATCTTGAGATCAGTAATATATCCAGGTATGCTGGACCAACCACGCTTCTGTAGGTTTTCTATTGTGCTGTTCTCTTGTGGTGTTGCTGTCCTCTTCCCTCTTTTTAGAAGGGCTTACTATATACATGTATTTAACCATGTCTTTGAATGCTTCTCCCTAGGAGGTACAGATGAAGTTTATGGATGGGCGGATCAAGCTGATGAACGAGATCCTGAACGGGATCAAGATCCTGAAATTCTATGCATGGGAGAAAGCCTTTCTGGAGCAGGTCCTGGGATACAGGGAGAAAGAACTGAAGGCCCTCAAGAAGTCCCAGATCCTCTACTCCATCTCCATCGCCTCCTTCAACTCATCCACTTTCCTGGTATTTGCAATACAATTCAATATAACTAGTAGTAGTAGTTATTTCGTCTTCGGAGGATAGCTCAACCTACTCTTTTCTATTCATAGCTTCAAGTCTCACAGTAGAAATGTATCATGGCTGAATTCTGTGTGTGGTGGTTACAGTTACAGCTTCAGGTCACTGTGTCCCAATCGTGCTTATTTGTTTTTTTCCCCCAGATTGCCTTTGCCATGTTTGGTGTCTATGTGCTGATTGATGACAAGAACGTCCTGGATGCCCAGAAGGTCTTTGTCTCCATGGCTCTCATCAACATTCTGAAGACCCCACTGAGCCAGCTCCCCTTTGCCATGAGCACTACCATGCAGGTGAAAATACAATGTCCAGTATTCAAGAGACCAAACCAATGTATAATGTCTTGTGGAACTGTTAAAAATCAATGGATTTCTCTTTGAATTTCAGGCCATAGTCTCGCTGAAGCGCTTAGGGAAATACCTGTGTTCTGAGGAGCTGAAAGACGACAATGTAGCCAAGGCCTCTTTGAGTACCGGTAAGAACACCTACACCTACTGGTGGCCATGTATGTTGACATACTTGACCTATAACTTTTGGCTCCGAGTGGAGCAAAGGGCCTTGTATCACCCTATAGCAATTGATCAACAACAACACTCTCATAGTAACTCTTACCCACTGGGAACTGTGGTCTGCCTCTGCCTGTCGTAACCAATAAAAACAAGCCTCCGAAGATTTGTTGTTTACATCCATGGCATTCCATCCAGAACCCTTAATGGGTAATGTTATGTTGTCACTTCCTGTGATCGAGGTCGACTGGGTAGACTGAGTAATGATAGGATGTTGCCATCCAGTGGTTGAATGTAAATCACTTCTAGACAGTCAGATGTATGATTCCGGGATAAATAATAGCAGTTTCCTTCGCCTGTAATCCGTCAACACTTCCTTAAGACAGCTCGTAAAAAGAACACACTGTAATTTTGAGGATTAAGCTAACTAGACCTCTTGTAATTATGTAGACTCTGCAATTTGACATGTCACTTGAAAGGACATTATATTTTTAACGTTGGGTAGTTGTTGCACGGGTGCATAAACTGTTATGCCTGTATGCAGAGGACATATTGGCGCCTGTTCAACTGTTCCTCTCTCTCTCCTCTCTTTATCTCCCTCTCTTTTTAATTTTTTCTTCTCAGATGGGGAAGGTGTGTTGATAGACAATGGAACGTTCAGTTGGACTAAAGAAGGTCCTCCATGTCTGAAAAGGTAAATCACAACAGTATTCCCATTTCACACTTTAAAACGGTCTGAAGTTTACGTTAAGAGACATGAGGCTCACACAACTCCACTCCTCTGTTTCCAGGATTAATGTACGTGTACCCCGGGGTTCACTGGTGGCGGTGGTGGGCCATGTGGGTAGCGGGAAGTCCTCCCTGCTGTCTGCCATGCTTGGAGAGACAGAGAAGAGGAGTGGCAGTGTCTCTATTAAGGTAAACAAGTTCTCTTAAAATAGGTCACAAGGAAGCAACAGAAGTTGAATATATTGAATCTAAGGTTTTCAGTTTCAGTGTTACAATCTGTCTGTGAGGGTGTGGTTTGAACTCAATGTTCTTCTTCTTCAATGCTAATGTCTCTCTATTTCTTGTTCTGTCTCCACAGGGCTCAGTGGCATATGTACCCCAGCAGGCCTGGATCCAGAATGCCACGGTCCAGGACAATGTTATGTTTGGTCGTGAGAAGCAGAAGACCTGGTACCAGCGGGTGTTGGACGCCTGTGCCCTGCTGCCTGACCTGGAGATCCTGCCTGCTGGAGACTCCACAGAGATTGGGGAGAAGGTGTGAAAATAATCTTCTAGAATTCCATCTCCTTTCACTAGATGGTCAATCAAATGGTCTTCTAGAATGTTCTGGAATCTGGAGTCATGTCTTCTTCTTGATTGTTCTCCCTGACAGGGTCTGAACCTTTCGGGTGGTCAGAAGCAGAGGGTGAGCCTGGCAAGGGCCGTGTACAGGAAGGCTGATGTCTACCTGCTGGATGACCCCCTGTCTGCTGTGGACGCTCATGTGGGGCAACACATCTTTGACAAAGTCATCGGACCCAAGGGAGTGCTAAGAGATAAGGTAAAAATATGACCAAAATATGATCTCTGTTAGCAGTCAGAGTGATACTTGTAGAAATCAATATTAAAAGCTTACACGTAACCGACTGTTTCTTGTGTGGTTTTGAGATGAAAAAGCATGATTTTGCAGATTCTTCAAATCAAATCCACCATTTGTATTAGGCTAGTTCCGCTGATCGTCTATTTTGACTAATCCTCCTCCTGTGGTTTATGCTACCAGACCCGTGTCCTAGTAACCCATGGGATGAGCTTCCTGCCCCAGGCGGACCTCATCCTGGTGCTGGTGGACGGGGAGATCACAGAGAGTGGCTCCTACCTGGAGTTGCTGAGCCGCCACGGGGCCTTTGCAGACTTCATCCATACCTTCGCCAGCAACGACCATAAAGAGAGCATCACAGAGACCGCCGCACAGAAAGGTAGGACCTCCTTGTGATGACATTTGGGATAAGTCATTATCGCCATTGATGAACAAACGTTTGCTTCTCACCAACAAGCTATTCACCATGTAAATTAATATTTTGTGCCATTGTTGCAGGTGCCAGGAGGGCCAGCTCACGGCTGAGTGTGACCGACTTCATGCCATTCTCAAGAGATCTATCCCAAGAGCAGCTCATTGGGTAAGTGAATTTCCAGCACACATTACGTATTTTTTTCCTGATAATATCATGGTTCTTATTGATTCAATGGTATACTAAAGTTATATTGGAGAAAACGTCACATTGAGCATGCCAAGCATCTTAAAAATAAAAACCAAACTGAAACCCCTCTATGTTCTCTAGGGGTGACACCAACAGTACTAACCTGCAGGGTATGGAGCCCATGTCTGAGATAGACGAGGAGCAGGTTCCTGAGGACTTGGGAAAGCTGATGGAGGTTGACAAGGCACGCACTGGGAGGGTGAGTCTAGAACAAGAGCTGATTTTTGACTGCACCTCTTATGGTTAAAAACAACACTATAAAGTCTCCATAGCCATACAGGTTTTACCCATTTGAGTGCTCCAGCACATTGTGTCTTTAAAACAAACATAGCTTCTTTCTCACCTTTCACATATTAACAGGTGTTTGTCAATTTCTAGCAACTGATTGTCTGTCTTTTTACCACAGGTGAGGCTGGAGATGTACATGGAGTACTTCAAGACCATCGGCATGGCCTTCATCATCCCCATCCTCTTCCTGTATGCCTTTCAGCAGGGGGCCTCGCTGGCCTACAACTACTGGCTGAGCCTGTGGGCCGACGAACCCATCGTCAACGGCACCCAGGTCGACACAGACATGAAGCTGGCCGTCTACGGGGCTCTGGGCTTCGCACAAGGTCAGTGGCGAATGCATTTTACTGGGAAAAGACACCAAAGATAAAAGTAGGTCCTTTTGACTTGGATGAAGAGAAACAGCATAGGCTACAGTTGAGCTGGAATCCTTCATGGTGAAACTGCCCCTGTTTCCCCTAATGCGGATTCCATCTTTGATCCCACTAACGTTTGTTTATTTGGATCTGTTGTAACCCTCCATTGTACTAGTCCTCCAAGAGTCCTGAGAGATTGAGAGTTTCAGTATATGATATAAACCACAGTTGCCAAACAGCAGGGATCCTAACAGCAGTTTATTTTATATTTCAGGAATCGCTATTTTCGGCACCACGGTGGCCATTTCGGTCGGAGGTATCATCGCGTCCCGGCACCTCCACATGGACCTCCTGAAGAACGTTCTCCACTCCCCCATGTCTTTCTTTGAGACCACCCCCAGCGGGAACCTCCTAAACCGTTTTGCCAAGGAGATTGACGCTATCGACTGCATGATCCCCGACGGCCTCAAGATGATGTTGGGCTACCTCTTCAAGCTGATGGAAGTCTGTATCATCGTCATGCTGGCTACACCTTTTGCGGCGGTCGTCATCCTGCCCCTTGCCATTCTCTACGCCTTCGTTCAGGTATGTTTCTAACCGGCTGAGCCACCATTTTGTGGGAAAATAATAGTTTTAGACTCTTGAAAACTAAAATAGCTGATTTTGCAAGTTGTTGTTTTGCATGGTGATTTATTCCACCTGCTAACATAGTAGTGCTAAGTAATTGCAGGCTACATACTGTAAATCTACTAGGAATGCTGGAGTGGAAAACCCCCCTTCCACACACATACACCACCTCTTGGTACTTTCGGTTCATTAAAACCTAATGTTTTATTTTTCCGTTGTGCATTACAGAGTTTCTACGTGGCCACATCCTGCCAGCTGCGGAGGCTGGAGTCGGTGAGCCGTTCGCCCATCTACACCCACTTCAACGAGACCGTGCAGGGAGCCAGTGTCATACGGGCCTTCGGAGAACAGCACCGCTTCATTGTGCAGGCTAACAAGAGGGTCGACTTCAACCAGGCCTCCTACTTCCCTCGCTTTGTGGCCACCAGGTAAGGTTTGATAGCAACAACAAATTCACCTTGCAGTACATGCTCTGGCAAAAATAAATATCCAGTTTATGTGGTGACTGGTGTACATTGTGTATTTCCGTTTTCTGAATTTTTTGATAAAGCCTGGAATAAAAGAAAAAAGGGTGACCTATAATTAAATTATACAAATATTTAGCTCCAGACATAGGCCTCTAGCAAAGAGCACATATGTACAGTGAGGGAAAAAAGTATTTGATCCCCTGCTGATTTTGTATGTTTGCCCACTGACACAGACATGATCAGTCTATATTTTAATGGTAGGTTTATTTGAACAGTGAGAGACAGAATAACAACAAAAAAAGCCAGAAAAACGCATGTCAAAAATGTTATAAATTGATTTGCATTTTAATGAGGGAAATAAGTATTTGACCCCTCTGCAAAACATGACTTAGTACTTGGTGGCAAAACCCTTGTTGGCAATCACAGAGGTCAGACGTTTCTTGTAGTTGGCCACCAGGTTTGCACACATCTCAGGAGGGATTTTGTTCCACTGCTCTTTGCAGATCTTCTCCAAGTCATTAAGGTTTCGAGGCTGACGTTTGGCAACTCGAACCTTCAGCTGCCTCCACAGATTTTCTATGGGATTAAGGTCAGGAGACTGGCTAGGCCACTCCAGGACCTTAATGTGCTTCTTCTTGAGCCACTCCTTTGTTGCCTTGACCGTGTGTTTTGGGTCATTGTCATGCTGGAATACCCATCCACGACCCATTTTCAATGCCCTGCCTGAGGGAAGGAGGTTCTCACCCAAGATTTGACGGTACATGGCCCCGTCCATCGTCCCTTTGATGCGGTGCAGTTGTCCTGTCCCCTTAGCAGAAAAACACCCCCAAAGCATAATGTTTCCACCTCCATGTTTGACGGTGTTCTTGGGGTCATAGGCAGCATTCCTCCTCCTCCAAACACGACGAGTTGAGTTGATGCCAAAGAGCTCGATTTTGGTCTAATCTGACCACAACACTTTCATCCAGTTCTCCTCTGAATCATTCAGATGTTCATTGGCAAACTTCAGACAGCCCTGTATATGTGCTTTCTTGAGCAGGGGGACCTTGCAGGCTCTGCAGGATTTCAGTCCTTCACGGCGTAGTGTGTTACAATTGTTTTCTTGGTGACTATGGTCCCAGCTGCCTTGAGATCATTGACAAGATCCTCCCGTGTAGTTCTGGGCTGATTCCTCACCGTTCTCATGATCATTGCAACTCCACGAGGTGAGATCTTGCATGGAGTCCCAGGCCGAGGGAGATTCACAGTTCTTTTGTGTTTCTTCCATTTGCGAATAATCGCACCAACTGTTGTCACCTTCTCAACAAGCTGCTTGGCGATGGTCTTGTAGCCCATTCCAGCCTTGTGTAGGTCTACAATCTTGTCCCTGACATCCTTGGAGAGCTCTTTGGTCTTGGCCATGGTGGAGAGTTTGGAATCTGATTGATTGATTGCTTCTGTGGACATGTGTCTTTTATACAGGTAACAAGCTGAGATTAGGAGCACTCCCTTTAAGAGTGTGCTCCTAATCTCAGCTCGTTACCTGTATAAAAGACACCTGGGAGCCAGAAATCTTTCTGATTGAGAGGGGGTCAAATACTTATTTCCCTAATTAAAATGCAAATCAATTTATAACATCTTTGACATGCGTTTTTCTGGATTTTTTTGTTGTTATTCTGTCTCTCACTGTTCAAATAAACCTACCATTAAAATTATAGACTGATCATTTCTTTGTCAGTGGGCAAACGTACAAAATCAGCAGGGGCTCAAATACTTTTTTCCCTCACTGTATATAGATTGTGTGTAGGCCTATATCTCTCACACTTCAATCTTCTCTTTGTGACAGACCGGTTTTAAACGCCTTCCGTTAAATGTTTCTGTATTTATTTATCTGTATTTCTTTCTTTTTTTTACTACTCTAGGGTTATTATTATTGCTTGGATAACCTTATCTACTATTATGTATTGATTTATTTTTCCTTCTTTATGCGGTACGCACAACACCTGAAGAATTATCACTGTGAACTATCACTGTGAATCATTGTAATGTTTGTTTATTTGTCAATTAATCCCGCAAGGGATGGGTTGCCAACTGGCGATTTGACACGATTTGTTATTTTTATTAATTAATTAATTGTTGTGATTGTGTCAGAATATAATCAAAACACCTCCATGATGAATGATGGAGGCAAAAACTTTCTCCACAACTAATCTGACTTTCATCTCCTGATATCCGCAGGTGGTTGGCAGTTAATCTTGAGTTCGTCGGTAATGGTGTGGTCTTGGCTGCAGCTGTTCTCTCTGTGATAGGGAAAGACACCCTGAGCCCTGGCATTGTTGGTTTGGCTGTGTCACACTCCCTCCAGGTAAGATATTATACCCTATACCGTAGTCATTATAGATAACCGACTCATTCAGCAACAAAGAAGAACAGTCCTTTTTATATTTTCTACCCGGCTACAATCATACAAAACCCATTACAGGCAATCCCTTTTATTGCATCAGAAAATGTGTGGTTTACCAAACTGAAAAGAAAGCAGAACAATAGCCTACCTATGTGTTGCACAATCCTAACTGCATATTACCTAAAATGAGAGAGCCCTGTTTTCATTTGAACCTCGCAATTGTGTTGTGTAGGTGACTGGCATTCTGAGCTGGATTGTGAGATCATGGACAGACGTAGAGAACAACATTGTGTCTGTTGAGAGGGTGAAGGAGTACGCTGACACTGCGAAAGAGGTAAGCATCTACATACCCTCTCTATTAGCTAATACCCCAATGAAATGAGCTGTTATATAAGTCATGACATTAAAGTTGTAAGTTATGTTGGCAGTTCCTGGTTCATGACTGTTATTCATTCTCTTTTTTAGGTTTACAGTAACTGAAGTGTTGACAAACTAACCATTCTTTAGCCAGGTTTACAGTATCTGAAGTGTTGTGAAACTAACCTGTTTAGAACTATAGACATAGAGGGACAAAGAACATAGATATAGAGAGACAGATCCATTTAATCTAAAATGTTCTCTATACTCACCAGGCTGCGTGGAACGTGGAGGGCAGTTCCCTGCCTCTGGCCTGGCCTCAGACTGGCACCATAGAGTTCCAAGACTACGGACTGCAGTACCGCAAGGGCCTGGACTGGGCACTGAAGGGCATCACCCTGAAAATCCAGGACAGAGAAAAGGTCACTACAATCTAGAATGATGTAGCCTTCTACAGTACCCATTATGCTTTGTTTATGAAATTCAGTTTTATCTGAAGCAACATACTCCTTTCACAGTTTTATGATACTTAGGACAATGGGTATTTTCCCAGCCATGTGACCTGACCAGTAAAATCTATTTAATCCTATCTAACGAACGGTCTCATTTGTCATTCTTAGGTTGGCATTGTGGGCAGAACCGGAGCTGGAAAGTCTTCTCTTGCCCTGGGGATCTTCAGAATCCTAGAGGCAGCCAAGGGAGAGATCTACATCGATGGAGTCAACATCGCAGAGATCGGACTCCACGACCTCAGATCACGCATTACCATCATCCCACAGGTACTACAGTTATTGATTGATCGATTTATTTTATTTGATAATCCCAAAAAACATTTCTTACTACAGTGATGGTAACTGACATTTGGTTCTTCCTCCAACAGGACCCCGTGTTGTTCTCTGGCTCTCTGCGTATGAACCTTGACCCCTTTGACACGTATAGTGACGAGGAAATATGGAGTTCGCTAGAGCTTGCTCACCTCAAGAACTTTGTGTCCAACCTGCCTGACAAACTGAATTATGAGTGCTCGGAAGGAGGCGAGAACCTCAGGTACGGACAATTGATATATTTGACCAAATAATATAATAGTATATATAAATACATGCCATTTAGCAGACGCTTTTATCCAAAGCGACTTACAGTCATGCGTGCCTACATTTTACGTATGGGTGGTCCCGGGAATTGAACAAACTACCACGGCGTTACAAGCTCCATGCTCTACCAAATGAGCTACAAAGGACCACCAAAGACCAAACACTAAGCATATAGACTAGGAATGGTTTCCTGCATCCTGATTAAGCCTAGTCCTGGACAAAAAAAAAACGTTCAATTAAGATAGTCTATTGAGCATTATTTTTGGTTCATCTGGTCTACTATATCTGGTTCTATCATCTGTCAACCTCTATATTCTGTGCTCTGGTGCTCAAATGTTTTCAAGTGCCAATATTCAACCTTCCTTCATTTGTCTCCTTCTCTAGTCTGGGTCAGCGCCAGCTGGTCTGCCTGGCCCGCGCTCTCCTCCGTAAGACCAAGATCCTGGTTCTGGACGAGGCCACGGCCGCCGTGGACCTGGAGACAGACACCCTGATCCAGTCCACCATCAGACAACAGTTTGAGGACTGCACCGTGCTCACCATCGCCCACCGCCTCAACACCATCATGGACTATACCAGGTAAGGCTCTCTGCTTTACTTTTTGGGATGTGCATATCAATTCCTTTCCTACACCTAGTAGCTACTACGCCCCAGTCAAATGATGTCGCAACATCTCAAAATCAATGGTTCAGTCACAGAATCTGACACATCTTCTCTCTCCTCGTTCCACAGAGTGATAGTGATGGACAAAGGCCATATCTCGGAGATGGACTCCCCAGCCAACCTCATCTCAAACAGGGGACAGTTCTACCATATGTGCCGAGAGGCTGGGCTAGTCTAAAAGCTGCCCAGCTCCAAGGGGCTCTGGCCAGGGGAAAATTCTGATGGCCCTGGCTCTTCCAAACCAACACATGTCGAATCGGCCATTCCAAGCTCCACGATCCAGGCAGCACAAACTCTTCCTGAGAGCAATGCTTTTAGAACGACCCAGAACTGATGTCGATGCAAACCAAGGACGACCCAGAAGTGAATGTGGTGACGATTTAGTGAACAGTATGTGCTCTCTGGTCATGATAAAGACATGTAACCTACGCACACTCAAACCAGTGCTCGGAAGGGGAAAGAGACATCAAGCCACAAAGACTGTAATTTATGCAACTTATTGGACTCAGATGGTTGTTGCTAGGCTTGTCAGGGGTACACAAACATTTTAAATATTTGATGTAAAGTGTGCCAATGACACTTATGGAGTTGAAAGTCAGATTGAGTGCAAAATCCAAAGGACTTTGGTTCAGTCTCTGAATGTGAACCAAATTATTTTTGTAGATCTGCTACATTTTATGAAGTGTTTTTATGAAGAACACTTAGGTACCTTTGTTGATGTTGAGCTGAAATCTCAGGCAACCAAATCCAACTATTTTATTCAAATCATCTCATCAGACAGAAAACATGTGAATAATAAATCCATCTCTATTCTCATACCAACCGACCACAGGGTAAGTCTAGAGAAAGTGGAGCAATATCCTCTGACCCAACACTAGCCTTAAAGGGCTAACCCTGTACAACCCAGAAAACAAAGCTTTTCACAGTCATCAATCTAAAATTGCACCCTATTCCATAGAATATAGTGCACTTTCTTAGGTTTGTACTATATAGGGAATAGGGTGCCATTTCAGACGCACAAACACACTCATCAGTCTGATTCCTACCCAGCCATTTCAGTGTTTTATGAGTCTGGTCAAAGAAGAAACATACTGCAGCGAGCCAAGGTGCTTAGCTAGCCTAGCGTCCAACTATTCTGCGGTATTTGTTTATTTCAGTCCTAAGTAAACACATAAAACGGTCAATAGAATCAGTATGGTCGGATATGTAGGCCTAAAAACCTGGGCGTTCAACTGTTACAGTGGTGACTGGAAAACCGACATGAATGAAGAGAATGCCTTTTCAAAACAATGGAACAAATTTGTTAAAATTAAAAAAAAGAATGTGTTTCTCCACTTTACATCTGCCAGGCGTGCCACCCACCCACCCACACACACGCACACGCATGAACACACACACCCTAGTTCTCAAAGCTATGGGTGAAATATTGAGGTAACAGACTTTGTCATCACATACCATTCAATGTCAGTGATATTGTTATTCCTTTGGTTCTGGTTATGACTGACTGTAAATAGACATTCCTTCCTGTTTAGATATATTTTACAGATCCATAATATGGACTTTTCCAAGAGAAGTCAAAGGATCTTAATATTTTTGTCTTACTGGTTTAGACAATATGCTAAGAAGAAACTAAAAAATATTTATGTGATATAATGAACATGTAAGTTGGCTTCAAATTCTAAGAGATTGTATTATATTTATACTTTTTATATTCAATCTGTTAATTTTTTGATTGAGAATTGTACTGTACAATACTTCATGCTGGAAATAATAAAACTGTTTTGAAAATAATGTTTTCGTCAGTCTGGTCTGTGAAACCTTATACAATTATGCCTCTATGCCTTATATAAGTATGAGTCAAGTATGACTGCAGGCAGTTGGGTAATGTAAGGACTGTAATATAAATGGGATCACATTTTCCAAAGCCTGTCATTGACAGAGTATGCAGACCACAGGAGGCTGCTGAGGGGAGGACGGCTCATAATAATGGCCAGAACAGAGCAAATGGAATGTGTTTGATGTATTTGAAACAATTCCACCGATTCCACTCCAGCCTTTACCACGAGCATGTCCTCCCCAATTAAGTTGCCACCAACCTCCTGTGATGCAAACATTAGGCATAATTTCTGACGTGGTCCTCTGTAGCTCAGCTGGTAGAGCACGGCGCTTGTAACGCCAAGGTAGTGGGTTCGATCCCCGGGACCACCCATACACAAAAAAATGTATGCACGCATGACTGTAAGTCGCTTTGGATAAAAGCGTCTGCTAAATGGCATATTATTATTATATTATAATTTGCTTACAGTAATCAGTCTGGAGGACTTGCTTGGTCTTCACTAGTTACCACAGCCAAAGTCATAAAACCCACCTATTTCTACAATTTCTCTTCTTAAAATGTGATTTTAAACCTAACCCTAATCACACTGCTAACATTATGCCTAACCCTGACCTTAAATTAAGAACAAAAAGCTCATTTTTGTTTTCATAAATGTTTACGACATAGACTATTTTGCCTTTGTGGCTGTAGTAACTAGTGGAAAACGACCGAGGCAAGTAACCCATTCAGACCACTAGGTGGGAGCAAAAGTTTATTTGTGCAGCTACCAGTTTACCCTTTGAACTCGGTGAGGCATACGAACGTCATTTGTTTATACCTGTTGCAATGGCGACCATAACGGAACTGAAATGCGGTAAGCACTGCCCTTTCTTTCACTTTAAAGTCTATATTACATTTATTGAACTCAAGCGAATTGCAACTATTTCATAGTTCGTGTAACGCACAGTGTTTTAGACGACACAGTTGGAAAAGTAGGTAGCGCAAGCTAGCTAACTATCAAAGTTTGCCTGGCCATCGCACAGAACAACACACCTTAAAGTATATGTTATCAATAGGTCCCCACAAATTGCAGAGG
This sequence comes from Coregonus lavaretus, assembly GCF_964263955.1. Lineage (NCBI taxonomy): Eukaryota > Metazoa > Chordata > Actinopteri > Salmoniformes > Salmonidae > Coregonus > Coregonus lavaretus. The sequence continues at coordinate 462,127 of NW_028157844.1, read as the reverse complement.
TTTTTTTATTACGTTTTTCAACAACTTATCTTCTCTCCCAGCTCTGAGAGAGAGCCTGGAGTCTCGAGGTGTGTTGGGTCAGCTGAAGGCTCGGATCAGAGCTGAGGTGTTCAATGCGCTGGATGATCAAAGCGAGCCGCGTCCCGAGCTGTCGCACGAGAACCTTCTAATCAACGAGCTCATCCGCGAGTACCTGGAATTCAACAAGTATCGATACACAGCGTCAGTGTTGACAGCAGGTGAATATTATGCATTGCATTCAAGTCAACCATATGACAATCCATTTCAGACCTGAATATAAGTGCCATTGGTAGGTTCACCGTTATTCAATTATAAGTTTGATTTTATGACTATATGAAATCAATGTTTTTCAGAATCCGGTCAACCTGAGGTACCCCTGGACAGACAGTTCATGGCGAATGAGCTGAAAGTGGTGGAGGACCCCAGTTCCAGATCTGTGTAAGTTTATCTAGAAATGATTTTAAAAAAGGCCACAGGAAACTGATTCCAGACCTGAGAGTCTTACCTATATTGATTGAATACTGTAAAGACTACTATTAGGCCTACTAAATACATACATATTGTGTATTTTCAGGCCTCTACTGTACGGCTTGCTATCCCACTTCCTAAGCAGCAGTGGAGACAGTGGAGGGAAGCTGTTTCTCAGGGGCTCAGCACCTGCTACAATGACCAGAGACCGTAGTAACACACTCATTGGTCCTGAGTCTTAACACAGGTGTGTCCTGTCTGTCACTCCAGATTGCACTGGGACTGGGGGTGTTGAGCATTCTTTCTGCAGTTGATGTCAAGAAAGCCTTAGTAGTGTGTGTTAATGTTGCCAAAACAGGTCTGGATTTTATTTTATTTGGCCAAATGTTCGTTCCCTGAGTGTCTGTAATGTAGTAAGTTCTTCACTACTGCTATGTCAGCATAGCTGTACATAGTAAGCTTTTGATGTGCCAAATTGCTCATAAAGATGTATGTAAAATAAATTGTAGATTTTTTTAAATAAAGCATTTTTAGCATATTTGTAATTATTCGATTTTAGGTATAGGCTACACATGTTCATTTTGTTGATGTGGATCTACAGCTAATCTTTTCTATTTTGGCATTAGGCCTATTTTTGGTGCCGATGGGTTTATCACTTTATAATTGTTTAATGTTTCATCACACAGTGGCAGTAGTAGCACAAAATAATTTTGCCTGGAGACCAGTACATGTACTGTATACAGTATTCAGGCATCTTTACAGTGTATCTTCACTCCCACATTCTCATAAAACCCCAAGATAAACACCTTCCACTGAAGAAGTGCACAGAGGCAATAAACTGTCTCGAATATCTATTGTGGTCACGACAAATAAAAACTACATTTATGAAGACAGTATAGAATGTTTATACAAGTGTTATCTCATGCTCTTAGCAAATAGGCATGTACTGTAGATCATAACATATACATATGTTGTAGCTCACATGTAAAGAAAGACTTAGGCCTGCCTGCTATCACATCTATCCTGGTGATCGTCCCAAATGGCACCCTATTCCCTTTATAGTGCACTATTTTTGACCAGGGCCTATGGGGATTCCTTATCACTATTATAGGGAATAGGGTGCCATTTGGAACAGAGACCATAGGCCTGCCTGCTATCACGTCTCTCATGTAATCTAACTAGTCGAGTGCATAAAACTCCTTTACAAGCGCTGATTTCTCTCACTTGATAAATGGCTGCTATAACTTCTATCTCTAAGGCCAGATGACCATACACTCTTAGAAAAAAAGGTGCTCTCTAGAATCTAAAAGGGTTCGTCGGCTATCCCCATAGGAGAACCCTTTAAATAACAATTTTTGGTTCTACCTGGAACCTTAAAGGGTTATGCTATGGGGACAGCCGAAAAACCCTATTGGAACCCTTTTTTCTACGTTAACAGTCAGAGCACCGTACTGTTGCTGTATAAGGAAAGATTTGAGCAATGCTCTCCCAGTGCTGCCAAAATCTAAAAGGTTGAAGTTGTCTTGGAACAATGTCCCCTGTAGACTTATGTTGATGTATCTACAAAGTCTACCTCTCTGGTATTAGGAAAGTTATGATGGAGATTTCAAACAACTGATAACAGTGTAGTGGATGGAGATTCAGAGACGCTTTAGCCCAGAATCAGCATGGATTCACCCTTTTAGTATTATTATATCTCTTCAAATCAATATATTGTTGACAAGCCAAGTAGACATAGCCCTTTACTATGCACCTCCAATCTGCTTTCACATTTCCACAAGCAGAAGGTCTATTAATAGAATTACCACAGAGATCAGCTTTTTTTCAACCAAAATTACCACCTCCTTTATATCAATTTATGAAATACTCACTAATCAATTATAAAATGGGAAACGTACTCTTCTCCCTCTCAACTAAATTATTTCTGAGACATATCCATAACAGTTGAATGAAAAATAAGAATATTTCTACTAATCCCTATATTTACCTAAGCCAGGGTTCCTCAACTGGCGGTGAATCAATTTGGCCACCCAAGACTGTAAAAACACCAGCAAATCAGCTCCAAGTGAATTTAATTTTGGAAATCTGTTCCAAAGTATTCCCACGCATAATAGAGAGATATACTGAGTATACCAAACATTAGGAACACCTTCCTAATATTGAGTTGCATGCCCACCTTTTGCCCTCAGAACAGCCTCAATTTGTCGGGGCATTGCCTCTACAAGGTGTCGAAAGCGTTCCACAGGAATGCTGGCCCATGTTGACTCCAATGCTTCCCACAGTTACAGTGGGGAAAAAAAGTATTTAGTCAGCCACCAATTGTGCAAGTTCTCCCACTTAAAAAGATGAGAGAGGCCTGTAATTTTCATCATAGGTACACGTCAACTATGACAGACAAAATGAGGAAAGAAAATCCAGAAAATCACATTGTAGGATTTTTTATGAATTTATTTGCAAATTATGGTGGAAAATAAGTATTTGGTCACCTACAAACAAGCAAGATTTCTGGCTCTTACAGACCTGTAACTTCTTCTTTAAGAGGCTCCTCTGTCCTCCATTCGTTACCTGTATTAATGGCACCTGTTTGAACTTGTTATCAGTATAAAAGACACCTGTCCACAACCTCAAACAGTCACACTCCAAACTCCACTATGGCCAAGACCAAAGAGCTGTCAAAGGACACCAGAAACAAAATTGTAGACCTGCACCAGGCTAGGAAGACTGAATCTGCAATAGGTAAGCAGCTTGGTTTGAAGAAATCAACTGTGGGAGCAATTATTAGGAAATGGAAGACATACAAGACCACTGATAATCTCCCTCGATCTGGGGCTCCACGCAAGATCTCACCCCGTGGGGTCAAAATGATAACAAGAACGGTGAGCAAAAATCCCAGAACCACACGGGGGGACCTAGTGAATGACCTGCAGAGAGCTGGGACCAAAGTAACAAAGCCTACCATCAGTAACACACCACGCCGCCAGGGACTCAAATCCTGCAGTGCCAGACGTGTCCCCCTGCTTAAGCCAGTACATGTCCAGGCCCGTCTGAAGTTTGCTAGAGTGCATTTGGATGATCCAGAAGAGGATTGGGAGAATGTCATATGGTCAAATGAAACCAAAATATAACTTTTTGGTTAAAACTCAACTCGTCGTGTTTGGAGGACAAAGAATGCTGAGTTGCATCCAAAGAACACCATACCTACTGTGAAGCATGGGGGTGGAAACATCATGCTTTGGGGCTGTTTTTCTGCAAAGGGACCAGGACGACTGATCCGTGTAAAGGAAAGAATGAATGGGGCCATGTATCGTGAGATTTTGAGTGAAAACCTCCTTCCATCAGCAAGGGCATTGAAGATGAAACGTGGCTGGGTCTTTCAGCATGACAATGATCCCAAACACACCGCCCGGGCAACGAAGGAGTGGCTTCGTAAGAAGCATTTCAAGGTCCTGGAGTGGCCTAGCCAGTCTCCAGATCTCAACCCCATAGAAAATCTATGGAGGGAGTTGAAAGTCCGTGTTGCCCAGCGACAGCCCCAAAACATCACTGCTCTAGAGGAGATCTGCATGGAGGAATGGGCCAAAATACCAGCAACAGTGTGTGAAAACCTTGTGAAGACTTACAGATAACGTTTGACCTGTATCATTGCCAACAAAGGGTATATAACAAAGTATTGAGAAACTTTTGTTATTGACCAAATACTTATTTTCCACCATAATTTGCAAATAAATTCATAAAAAATCCTACAATGTGATTTTCTGGATTTTCTTTCCTCATTTTGTCTGTCATAGTTGACGTGTACCTATGATGAAAATTACAGGCCTCTCTCATCTTTTTAAGTGGGAGAACTTGCACAATTGGTGGCTGACTAAATACTTTTTTTCCCCACTGTATGTGAAGTTGGCTGGATGTCCTTTGGGTGGTGGGCCATTCTTGAAACACACAGGAAACTGTTGAGCATGAAAAACCTAGCAGTGTTGCAGTTCTTGACACAAACCGGTGCGCCTGGCACCTATTACCATACCCCTTTCAAAGGCACTTAAATATTTTGTCTTGGCCATTCACACATACACAATCCATGTCTCAATTGTCTCAAGGCTTAAAAATCCTTCTTTAACCTGTGTCCTCCCCTTCATCTACACTGCTTGAAGTGGATTTAACAAGTGACATCAATAAGGGATCATAGCTTTCACCTGGATTCACCTGGTCAGTCTATGTCATGGAAAGGTAGGTGTTCTTAATGTTTTGTATACTCAGTGTATGTGATCGTATACAAATGTTAGCAAGGTTTGAAATGATTCTGTTTTAATCAAATATTATATCTGTTTGGGCTTCTTGCGGTCAATTTGCAGTCTGTTATTTGTAATTATGTTCCACCCCCTGACCATCCGCTCAACAAAAAAATCGGCCTGCGGCTGAATAGTTGATGATCCTTGACCTAAACTGATTATGAAGTGGAAAACGTCCTCCTCCTTCCCTCCCCCCTGTCCCTCCTTCCTCTCCTTTTCTCTCTATCTCACTCTCCCTCCCCCCTCCCTCCCTCTCTTCCCTCCCTCCTCCTCGTGTTCATTGGGGGAGTACAGAACCGTAGCTGGAGAACCCTAGTGACGTCCCTGTGTGGCCTAGACTCAGCGCAGATCACCCAAACATCTGCTTGCTGCTGCCGTGGGCCCGGCCTCTCTCCCCCCTCTCTCACCCGTCTCCCCCATCCTCATTTCCTCTTTCGCCATAAAAGGGAACTTGACATTCTTATCTCACTCTGAGCCCTGGAAACTCAAGTCTATACCCAGAGTCAGACATCTTTCTTTACCTTGCCTGTTTTTCCCCAGTCAGATAACATATTGTACTGTAGTGTTACAGGTTGTTGTCTTGAACTGTACTATAGCAAAGACATGACTTGAATTGCCTGCCATTACGTTGGCAAGTAATCTAAAGAGACAATAGTTATGAATATGATGGCTAACCATATTCTATAAGATGAACAGGTGTTCCTGCACCTGTTTGTTTACTGAGTGTTAATTCATTGAGATGTTAGTTTTCCTGCTCCTGTAGATACAGTATCAATGGCGACAATAAAAACTACAAAGATGCTTTACAGAAGCAACCTGCTTTGGTATCCCTGGGAGGGATTCCATGCACCATTCCTAGAACTCTAGCTCATTCTTAGAACTACAGTTCTTTCTGTGGATCTCCCTAGCCTTTGCCTAGCTTGCACCTCTGCTCAGTGTGTCCAAACATTTTCTCAGACAGATACATAGCTATATATGCAGAGGAAATTGAACAATGACTGTTGTTATTCGCTGGGCAGATTGCCTGAACATAGGTAGCATTGTTCCGCCATTTATATAATAAATTGGAAGTGTGTGAAACATCTGTATAAATACGATTGAGTACAGTGCTGCTTCACACTGCACCAGAGAGCAGCGTTGTTTGTTCTGAGCTTAAATTAGAATGCAATTACATTTCTATGGGGTCAAATATATCTACAAACATATGACTCTGTCAACTGTTTGTCCATCTATGGCTACAAATGGTATTGACGTACCGGTAGAGTAATGTATTTTTTCCAGTTGGTGTACTTACACATCGTGTTTGTGTGACTGCACATCAAAATGCAATTACATGCATTACATCTGCAAACAAACTCAAATTGATTGTTAAAACCTTTCCTTACTGTAGAACCATTACGCAGGGGATATAACGTTTATGTATGGTAAATGATTTATAGAACTCAGAAAATGTGTATTTGTCTTGGATAGTTTTCAGATCCCATATAGATTGTGCTGTATAAGGAGAATTTGGTTATGGACTAATACTCATGTCAGTAAATCATTAAATTTTTACGCAGTTTTTGGAGGTGAGGGACAAAGCCAGTGAGATTGATAGCCACTTAGGGTTCATCCCCATTTAATCACCATGTACTGTACTTGTGCATAGCAAAACCCTTCATCTCTCTTTACATCCTTGTAATCAACAACAACACCCTTGTCTGGAATTTCCTCTTCTACTGTAAGTAACCTACTTCCAGTCAGAAATGTGGACACCCACCCTCATCACCACCTCCTCCACATAGCCCCAGTCAGAAACTTTCTGTCAGGGATGAGTTGAGGCTGTATGGGGCAGGCATCTTGGAGAACCAGAGGAGGGGAGTATGTCTTGGCTCGGACCCATCAGAAGGGCTTCTTTCTTGTCCACAGGATGTGCATAGACTGCTGCCTCGTCCTGACTTCTGCACTTGATCCCGTCAGGGTTCTCCCCCCCCCCCCCCCCCCTCTTTTCTTGGGTCATACATCAGGTCTACGGCCTGAGATACAGCCTGTTACATTGTCATTAAAGGGCAATGAATAAGCCTATAAACAAACACAGCGCAGTAAGGGGAGAGGTGGAGGGCTGAGCAGGGCTTAGGGAGTGGAAAGTCTCTACAGACTAAATAACTCCTAACTGTGGTTTGTGCTGGAGTACTGATGGCGCTTTGAAGCGAGTCAGAGCAAGTACGTCATGAAATATAACTTCAAGGAATCAACACCTTAGGACTGCTAAGTCAAAAATAAGATAACATTTCACAAAAGTGCACTAACCCTTTAAACACACACATTTTATGATAATCTGTAGAGGTGATATCATTAACATCATATACAGTGGGGGAAAAAAGTATTTAGTCAGCCACCAATTGTGCAAGTTCTCCCACTTAAAAAGATGAGAGAGGCCTGTAATTTTCATCATAGGTACACGTCAACTATGACAGACAAATTGAGAAAAAAAAATCCTGCAAATCACATTGTAGGATTTTTTATGAATTTATTTGCAAATTATGGTGGAAAATAAGTCTTTGGTCACCTACAAACAAGCAAGATTTCTGGCTCTCACAGACCTGTAACTTCTTCTTTAAGAGGCTCCTCTGTCCTCCACTCGTTACCTGTATTAATGGCACCTGTTTGAACTTGTTATCAGTATAAAAGACACCTGTCCACAACCTCAAACAGTCACACTCCAAACTCCACCATGGCCAAGACCAAAGAGCTGTCAAAGGACACCAGAAACAAAATTGTAGACCTGCACCAGGCTGGGAAGACTGAATCTGCAATAGGTAAGCAGCTTGGTTTGAAGAAATCAACTGTGGGAGCAATTATTAGGAAATGGAAGACATACAAGACCACTGATAATCTCCCTCGATCTGGGGCTCCACGCAAGATCTCACCCCGTGGGGTCAAAATGATCACAAGAACGGTGAGCAAAAATCCCAGAACCACACGGGGGGACCTAGTGAATGACCTGCAGAGAGCTGGGACTAAAGTAACAAAGCCTACCATCAGTAACACACTACGCCGCCAGGGACTCAAATCCTGCAGTGCCAGACGTGTCCCCCTGCTTAAGCCAGTACATGTCCAGGCCCGTCTGAAGTTTGCTAGAGTGCATTTGGATGATCCAGAAGAGGATTGGGAGAATGTCATATGGTCAGATGAAACCAAAATAAAACTTTTTGGTAAAAACTCAACTCGTCGTGTTTGGAGGACAAAGAATGCTGAGTTGCATCCAAAGAACACCATACCTACTGTGAAGCATGGGGGTGGAAACTTCATGCTTTGGGGCTGTTTTTCTGCAAAGGGACCAGGACGACTGATCCGTGTAAAGGAAAGAATGAATGGGGCCATGTATCGTGAGATTTTGAGTGAAAACCTCCTTCCATCAGCAAGGGCATTGAAGATTAAACGTGGCTGGGTCTTTCAGCATGACAATGATCCCAAACACACCGCCCGGGCAACGAAGGAGTGGCTTCGTAAGAAGCATTTCAAGATCCTGGAGTGGCCTAGCCAGTCTCCAGATCTCAACCCCATAGAACATCTTTGGAGGGAGTTGAAAGTCCGTGTTGCCCAGCGACAGCCCCAAAACATCACTGCTCTAGAGGAGATCTGCATGGAGGAATGGGCCAAAATACCAGCAACAGTGTGTGAAAACCTTGTGAAGACTTACAGAAAACGTTTGACCTGTGTCATTGCCAACAAAGGGTATATAACAAAGTATTGAGAAACTTTTGTTATTGACCAAATACTTATTTTCCACCATAATTTGCAAATAAATTCATTAAAATCCTACAATGTGATTTTCTGGATTTTTTTTTCTCATTTTGTCTGTCATAGTTGACGTGTGCCTATGATGAAAATTACAGGCCTCTCTCATCTTTTTAAGTGGGAGAACTTGCACAATTGGTGGCTGACTAAATACTTTTTTCACCCACTGTATGTACATTTATATTGATAATAACCAATACTGATCACCAAGACTCTCATAACAAAGACTGATATATTATCTAATGATTTATGTTATGATGAAAAACACTGAGATGTCATCAGAGGGAGATGCTACAAGTAGATTGCGCAGAGTTATCCCCATAGAAGCACCCCGACTTGTTTGAACAATACCATTGCTGCTGGACCATATTTAGTCACTGGGGCCCAGGCCACCTGCGCAAGACTTTTAAGCTGCCCAGATTCCATCCAGACCCCACAGTCCTTATATGGCACAGTGAGTCTCTGCATTTCTTCCTCCCTTCCCCTCTCTCTCTCCTTCCTTACTACACACCATCCTCCCTGATCTTGATGTTGACCAGAGACCCAGCCAGCAGGTTTCCAACCCCCAGTCATCCCCCTCCATCTTGGTCCCTTGAACTGTTATCGTCATTTTGCACACACACCAATGGCGATGTGCTGTTTGGCACCGGAGAGAGTTCCAGTCCTGGCATCACAAAGCAAGGTGATTTATTGAGCCAATCAGGAGGTGTCCTTATATAGGACGTTCCATTGGACTAGAGATAGAGGAGCTGGAAAGAGGAAGAAGAGGGGAATGTGATGTGTGTAACAATGTGGGGACAAACAGACACGTGGGATGGTGATGCATCCCCATCCTCCAGTAGTATGTATCAAGGGGAATCTCTCTCTCGCTTTCCCCTCCTCTGAAGTCCAGCAAGATGGATTTGGTAACAGATGGGCTGCCTTGTTGGGAGTGGGACTGGTCCCTTGTATATACAGTAGTACTGTGGGCCAATGGGACTAGGCCACAGAACCTCTGGGACAGGAAGAGAAGAGGTACATGTTACATCAGGACACCTTTCTACTGTTCTCACCTCCAGCCATTCTAGGTTTCTCCAAAATGTGATGTTGAGGTCTGGTACCACCAGACTAACTAATGTGTGATAATGACAAGTCCTCCATTGCTCCATCAGGTCAACACAGCTGTCCCAGCTGGAATCGAAGTGTGGTTGAAGTGTTAGCCCACTGAGCTAAAGGCTTAGCACATCCTGACCAAACCACCTCGGTTATGTCAGCAAAGTACCATGAAACATCATCAGAAGTGCCATGGACACAGCCAACACCCAAACCCCCAAAAGCAAATCAGCCAATGGAGATGAATTGCTCATATTATTTATTTTGACAGGCCAAAGTAACATCAAGTAAACAGACATACTAGAGAGACACAGACTGTATATACACTGCTCAAAAAAATGAAGGGAACACTTAAACAACACAATGTAACTCCAAGTCAATCACACTTCTGTGAAATCAAACTGTCCACTTAGGAAGCAACACTGATTGACAATACATTTCACATGCTGTTGTGCAAATGGAATAGACAGGTGGAAATTATAGGCAATTAGCAAGACACCCCCAATAAAGGACTGGTTTTGCAGGTGGTGACCACAGACCACTTTTCAGTTCCTATGCTTCCTGGCTGATGTTTTGGTCACTTTTGAATGCTGGCGGTGCTTTCACTCTAGTGGTAGCATGAGACGGAGTCTACAACCCACACAAGTGGCTCAGGTAGTGCAGCTCATCCAGGATGGCACATCAATGCGAGCTGTGGCAAGAAGGTTTGCTGTGTCTGTCAGCGTAGTGTCCAGAGCATGGAGGCGCTACCAGGAGACAGGCCAGTACATCAGGAGACGTGGAGGAGGCCGGAGGAGGGCAACAACCCAGCAGCAGGACTGCTACCTCCGCCTTTGTGCAAGGAGGAGCAGGAGGAGCACTGCCAGAGCCCTGCAAAATGACCTCCAGCAGGCCACAAATGTGCATGTGTTTGCTCAAACGGTCAGAAACAGACTCCATGAGGGTGGTATGAGGGCCCGACGTCCACAGGTGGGGGTTGTGCTTACAGCCCAACACCGTGCAAGACGTTTGGCATTTGCCAGAGAACACCAAGATTGGCAAATTCGCCACTGGCGCCCTGTGCTCTTCACAGATGAAAGCAGGTTCACACTGAGCACATGTGGCAGACGTGACAGAGTCTGGAGACGCTGTGGAGAACGTTCTGCTGCCTGCAACATCCTCCAGCATGACCGGTTTGGCGGTGGGTCAGTCATTGTGTGGGGTGGCATTTCTTTGGGGGGCCGCACAGCCCTCCATGTGCTCGCCAGAGGTAGCCTGACTGCCATTAGGTACCGAGATGAGATCCTCAGACCCCTTGTGAGACCATATGCTGGTGCGGTTGGCCCTGGGTTCCTCCTAATGCAAGACAATGCTAGACCTCATGTGGCTGGAGTGTGTCAGCAGTTCCTGCAAGAGGATGGCATTGATGCTATGGACTGGCCCGCCCGTTCCCCAGACCTGAATCCAATTGAGCACATCTAGGACATCATATCTCGCTCCATCCACCAACACCACGTTGCACCACAGACTGTCCAGGAGTTGGCGGATGCTTTAGTCCAGGTCTGGGAGGAGATCCCTCAGGAGACCATCCGCCACCTCATCAGGAGCATGCCCAGGCGTTGTAGGGAGGTCATACGGGCACGTGGAGGCCACACACACTACTGAGCCTCATTTTGACTTGTTTTAAGGACATTACATCAAAGTTGGATCAGCCTGTAGTGTGGTTTTCCACCTTAATTTTGAGGGTGACTCCAAATCCAGACCTCCATGGGTTGATAATTTTTTTTGTGATTTTGTTGTCAGCACATTCAACTATGTAAAGAAAAAAGTATTTAATAAGATTATTTCATTCATTCAGATCTAGGATGTGTTATTTTAGTGTTCCCTTTATTTTTTTGAGCAGTGTATATCCATGGGAGATACTGAGATTCCCATGATTTAGAGTTGAAACTAGAGAAAAAGGAGCCAAGTTTGAGTTGAATTGATGTCATTTCAGAAGGATGTTCTGCGTGATATGATGTGTGAGAAGGGCTCTTGATGATGGCAGTGTGCCATTCGGAAAGAGACAGTTGGGAAACACAGTGGCAGTGTCAATCCTAAACATCATCCTTAAAAACGGACGACTGACACTTATAACTACTGTTTACTATACATGTTGTTGCATCCTTGAGCTCCTTGGGCCATATTCCCACAGTAGGTCCATAGGAGGGTCATAGTCCTTGGATGACTCATCACCCACATTTTCAACAGTTTCTATGAAGATATGAATATAAAAGTATTAATTTAATACAGTTGAAGTCGGAAGTTTACATACACCTTAGCCAAATACATTCAAACTCAGTTTTTCACAATTCCTGATATTTAATCCTAGTAAAGATTCCCTGTCTTAGGTCAGTTAGGATCACCACTTTAATTTTAAGAATGTGAAATGTCAGAATAATAGTAGAGAGAATTATTTATTTCAGCTTTTATTTCTTTGATCACATTCCCAGTGGGTCAGAAGTTTACATACACTCAATTAGTATTTGGTAGCATTGTCTTTAAATTGTTTAACTTGAGTCAAACGTTTTGGGTAGCCTTCCACAAGCTTCCCACAATAAGTTGGGTGAACTTTGGCGCATTCCTCCTGACAGAGCTTGTGTAACTGAGTCAGGTTTGTAGGCCTCCTTGCTCGCTGTCACGATCGTCGTATGGAGTAGACCAATGCGCAGCGTGTTGAGCGAACATACTTTATTTAATTAAAGTGTACACACGATACAAAAACAACAAAACGATAACGTAACGTCCTAGGTAACATAGACCAACACGGAACAAGATCCCACAAACACAAAGGGAAAACAGACAGTTTAAATATGGCTCCCAATCAGAGACAACCAGCCACAGCTGACACTCGTTGCCTCTGATTGGGAGTCACTCTAGCCAACATAGAAATAAACACAACTAGAACTCCCAACATAGAACTACAACACATAGAATGAGCACACCCTGGCTCAACATATAGAGTCCCAGAGCCAGGGTGTGACAGTACCCCCCCCTAAAGGCGCGGACTGCGACCGCGCCTCCACTAGAACAAAACAGGGGAGGGCTGGGTGGGCATTCCTCCTCGGCGGCGGTTCTGGCTCCGGGCTTGCCCACCACCCTCCAATAAACCCCCCATAGCGACCCTGGTCCGGTCTGGCCCCGCTGGCTGGAGCTGAACTGGACGTAGTAGGAGCGGATAGCTTCAGCTCCGTTGTGGAGCAGCTGACCGGTACCTGATTAGGCACCGGTGACCCAGGCACGGGTTGTGCCGGACTGACGACGCGCACCCCTGGCTTGGTGCGTGAGGCAGGAACGGACCGGACCGGGCTGACGATGCGCACCCCTGGCTTGGTGCGTGGAGCAGCAACGGGCCGGACCGGGCTGACGATGCGCACCCCTGGCTTGGTGCGTGGAGCCGGAATGGGCCTCACCGGACTGACGACTCGCACCCCTGGCTTGGTGCGTGGAGCAGCAACGGGCCGGACCGGGCTGACGATGCGCACCCCTGGCTTGATGCGTGGAGCCGGAACGGGCCTTACCGGGCTGACGACTCGCACCCCTGGCTGGGTGCGTGGAGCCGGAACGGGCTTTACCGGGCTGACGACTCGCACCCCTGGCTTGGTGCGAGTAGCAGGAACGGGCTGGACCAGGCTGACGACTCGCACCGCTGACTTGGTGCGAGTGGCAGGAACGGGCTGGACCAGGCTGACGACTCGCACCCCTGGCTGGGTGCGTGGAGCCGGAACGGGCTTTACTGGGCTGACGACTCGCACCCCTGGCTTGGTGCGAGTAGCAGGAACGGGCTGGACCAGGCTGACGACTCGCATCCCTGGCTTGGTGCGAGTGGCAGGAACGGGCAGGACCAGGCTGACGACTCGCACCCCTGGCTTGGTGCGAGTGGCAGGAACGGGCTGGACCAGGCTGACGACTCGCACCCCTGGCTTGGTGCGAGTCGCAGGAACAGGCCGGGCCGGGCTGGCGACGCACACCGTAGGCTTGGTGCGAGTGGCAGGAACAGGCCGGGCCGGGCTGGCGACGCACACCGTAGGCTTGGTGCGAGTGGCAGGAACAGGCCGGGCCGGGCTGGCGACGCGCACCGTAGGCTTGGTGCGAGTGGCATGAACAGGCCGGGCCGGGCTGGCGACGCGCACCGTAGGCTTGGTGCGAGTGGCATGAACAGGCCGGGCCGGGCTGGCGACGCACACCGTAGGCTTGGTGCGAGTGGCAGGAACAGGCCGGGCCGGGCTGGCGACGCACACCGTAGGCTTGGTGCGAGTGGCAGGAACAGGCCGGGCCGGGCTGGCGACGCGCACCGTAGGCTTGGTGCGAGGGGCAGGAACAGGCCGGGCCGGGCTGGCGACACGCACCGTAGGCTTGGTGCGAGTGGCAGGAACAGGCCGGGCCGGGCTGGCGACGCACACCGTAGGCTTGGTGCGAGGGGCAGGAACAGGCCGGGCCGGGCTGGCGACGCGCCCCGTAGGCTTGGTGCGAGGGGCAGGAACAGGCCGGGCCGGGCTGGCGACGCGCACCGTAGGCTTGGTGGGAGGGGCAGGAACAGGCCGGGCCGGGCTGGCGACGCGCACCGTAGGCTTGGTGCGAAGGGCAGGAACAGGCCGGGCCGGGCTGGCGACGCGCACCGTAGGCTTGGTGCGTGGAGCAGCAACGGGCCGGACCGGGCTGACGATGCGCACCCCTGGCTTGGTGCGTGGAGCCGGAACGGGCCTCACCGGACTGACGACTCGCACCCCTGGCTTGGTGCGTGGAGCAGCAACGGGCCGGACCGGGCTGACGATGCGCACCCCTGGCTTGATGCGTGGAGCCGGAACGGGCCTTACCGGGCTGACGACTCGCACCCCTGGCTGGGTGCGTGGAGCCGGAATGGGCTTTACCGGGCTGACGACTCGCACCCCTGGCTTGGTGCGAGTAGCAGGAACGGGCTGGACCAGGCTGACGACTCGCACCGCTGACTTGGTGCGAGTGGCAGGAACGGGCTGGACCAGGCTGACGACTCGCACCCCTGGCTGGGTGCGTGGAGCCGGAATGGGCTTTACTGGGCTGACGACTCGCACCCCTGGCTTGGTGCGAGTAGCAGGAACGGGCTGGACCAGGCTGACGACTCGCACCCCTGGCTTGGTGCGAGTGGCAGGAACGGGCAGGACCAGGCTGACGACTCGCACCCCTGGCTTGGTGCGAGTGGCAGGAACGGGCTGGACCAGGCTGACGACTCGCACCCCTGGCTTGGTGCGAGTCGCAGGAACAGGCCGGGCCGGGCTGGCGACGCACACCGTAGGCTTGGTGCGAGTGGCAGGAACAGGCCGGGCCGGGCTGGCGACGCACACCGTAGGCTTGGTGCGAGTGGCAGGAACAGGCCGGGCCGGGCTGGCGACGCGCACCGTAGGCTTGGTGCGAGTGGCATGAACAGGCCGGGCCGGGCTGGCGACGCACACCGTAGGCTTGGTGCGAGGGGCAGGAACAGGCCGGGCCGGGCTGGCGACGCGCACCGTAGGCTTGGTGCGAGGGGCAGGAACAGGCCGGGCCGGGCTGGCGACGCGCACCGTAGGCTTGGTGCGAGTGGCAGGAACAGGCCGGGCCGGGCTGGCGACGCACACCGTAGGCTTGGTGCGAGGGGCAGGAACAGGCCGGGCCGGGCTGGCGACGCGCACCGTAGGCTTGGTGCGAGGGGCAGGAACAGGCCGGGCCGGGCTGGCGACGCGCACCGTAGGCTTGGTGGGAGGGGCAGGAACAGGCCGGGCCGGGCTGGCGACGCGCACCGTAGGCTTGGTGCGAAGGGCAGGAACAGGCCGGGCCGGGCTGGCGACGCGCACCGTAGGCTTGGTGCGAGGGGCAGGAACAGGCCGGGCCGGGCTGGCGACGCGCACCGTACACTTGGTGCGAGGGGCCGGAACAGGCCGGACCGTACTGGGGACACACACCACTGGCTCTACACCGGGATCTGGAACGGGCCGGACCGGACTGGTAACACACCCCAGTAACTCTCGCCGTGCCTCCACACCTTCCTTCCCTACTTTGGCCAGTGGCCCCCTTAACCTGGTGGCCTTCTGAATACGCCCCTTTTCTGCCTCCGTCAACCCCGTCGTCCATGCCCTGTGCCCCCCCCTAAAAATGTTTTGGGGTTGCCTCTCGACCGTCCGACGACGACACTGATCACGCCGTTGCTCCTCTCTCCGTCGCGCCTCTACCGTCTCACTCCATGGCCGGCGATCCATCCCGGCCAAGATTTCCTCCCAGGTCCAGGACCCCTGCCCATCTAAGATCTGCTCCCACGTCCAGGCTGCCTGCTCCTGGACACGCTGCTTGGTCCTGGTATGGTGGGATCTTCTGTCACGATCGTCGTATTGAGTAGACCAATGCGCAGCGTGTTGAGCGAACATACTTTATTTAATTAAAGTGTACACACGATACAAAAACAACAAAACGATAACGTAACGTCCTAGGTAACATAGACCAACACGGAACAAGATCCCACAAACACAAAGGGAAAACAGACAGTTTAAATATGGCTCCCAATCAGAGACAACCAGCCACAGCTGACACTCGTTGCCTCTGATTGGGAGTCACTCTAGCCAACATAGAAATAAACACAACTAGAACTCCCAACATAGAACTACAACACATAGAATGAGCACACCCTGGCTCAACATATAGAGTCCCAGAGCCAGGGTGTGACACTCGCCCACGCTTTTTCAGTTCTGCCCACAACTTTTCTATTGGATTGAGGTCAGGGCTTTGTGATGGCCACTCCAATACCTTGACTTTGTTGTCCTTAAGCCATTTTGCCACAACTTTGGAAGTATGCTTGGGGTCATTGTCCAGTTGGAAGACCCATTTACGACCAAGCTTTAACTTCCTGACTGATGTCTTGAGATGTTGCTTCAATATATCCACATAATTTTCCTTTCTCATGATGCCATCTATTTTGTGAAGTGCACCAGTTCCTCCTGCAGCAAAGCACCCCCACAGCATGATGCTACCACCCCCATGCTTCACGGTTGGGATGGTGTTCTTCGGCTTGCAAGCAACCCCCTTTTTCCTCCAAGCATAACAATGGTCATTATGGCCAAACAGTTATTTTTTGTTTCATCAGACCAGAGGACATTTCTCCAAAAAGTACGATCTTTGTCCCCATGTGCAGTTGCAAACCGTAGTCTGGCTTTTTTATGGCGGTTTTGGAGCAGTGGCTTCTTCCTTGCTGAGCGGTCTTTCAGGTTATGTAGATATAGATACTTTTGTACCTGTTTCCTCCAGCATCTTCACAAGGTCCTTTGTTGTTGTTCTGGGATTGATTTGCACTTTTCGCACCAAAGTACGTTCATCTCTAGGAGACAGAACGCATCTCCTTCCTGAGCGGTATGACGGCTGTGTGGTCCCATGGTGTTTATACTTGCGTACTATTGTTTGTACAGATGAACGTGGTACCTTCAGGCGTTTGTAAATTGCTCCCAAGGATGAACCAGTCTTGTGGAGGTCTAAAAAAAAAATTCTGAGGTCTTGGCTGATTTATTTTGATTTTCCCATGATGTCAAACAAAGAGGCACTGAGTTTGAAGGTAGGCCTTGAAATACATCCACAGGTACACCTCCAATTGACTAAAAATTATGTCAATTAGCCTATCAGAAGCTTCTAAAGCCATGACATCATTTTCTGGAATTTTTCAAGCTGTTTAAAGGCACAGACAACTTAATGTATGTAAACTTCTGACCCACTGGAATTGTGATACAGTGAATTATAAGTGAAATAATCTGTCTGTAAACAATTGTTGGAAAAATTACTTGTGTGTCATGCACAAAGTAGATGTCCTAACCGACTTGCCAAAACTATAGTTTGTAAACAAGAAATTTGTGGAGTGGTTGAAAAACGAGTATTAATGACTCCAACCTAAGTGTATGTAAACTTCCGACTTCAACTATACAAGTAGGCTATTCATAGCTACTGTACACACACCGCATAACGTTTTCCATTATGCTCATTATACGAAGAGGTACTAAGTATATTATGCATACCAGATTACTATAAAGTGTGTGCGCTTTATAGTAATCTGCACTTCGTTCTGCTTTTCAGCCGTCAAGCACGCGTGAAGGCTACAGTACCACCAAGTTTTCAAACCTTTCGCACCCCGCGGTAGAAGTGGATGCTGTGCGCTGTCAGATCAGAGAGAGGAGGGTCTGCGCGTGCGGCTCCACCCTCCGGGTTTAAATGGTAAAGCGAGGTATTATACCAGGGTAATTTGGACTGTTCGTCTTTGGAGTAGGCTACCCCGTCAACCGCAGGACGCTCCAAACCCTAACTTTCCAAATCCCAAACCCCCCTGCTGATTCGAATTCATCAAATTTGTAAGTCATTTATTTTTATGCAAGGCCATTGTTTTACTTTGATACAAGTTGGAGAGAGTGAGAGTGCACTTGTTGTTTTGCGCGTACGTCTATAGTGTTCATTACGCACGCTTAGCAACATTGATTATGGCAATTGAAACTGACATTTTTGTTTATCAAATGTAGCCTATATTGTCATTCCTTCATGTGTATAGGTCTACAGCCATTGCTTGGCTTTTGAAAACATGGCACAGTTGATCTTAAAACCTGTTATAAACTGGTTTTATCAGAAGACATCTTCAGAGCAAGATCAGAGGGCACGGATGAGCTGGGGGCATTCCGCACACTGCTTTCACAATGTATTACTTAGCAAAATGACCAGGAAATAGATATCAGATATCAATTATCACTGTTGATCTCTGTTACAATTGCATGCTTTTGACAGCTGTTTTGCCTGACTCTAATGTAAATGCAGAACAAGCCAAATCACTCCAGAATAAATTACTATCAGTGGTAGCCTATACAATGTAACTGCAGTGCTGACATCTGTCTGATGCAGTCACATGATGATGTGGTTAAAGAGTCTGTGACCTTTGCATGTTGGCCATCTTTATCAGAGAATTCTTCACTTTATCAGTGATGCACAACATTGCCTAACAATGCCTTTCTTTACCATGTTTTCTATACACTAACCAGTAATGCTATCTATATAGTAACCATGTTATTTATTATGTAACAGCTTGGAATAACAGTTTGACTGAACGATTTATGCCAGTAGTGCCATAGGCTATAGGAAGTGAGGGGAAGTTGACTTTGTGTATCTGAAAGAAGAAACAGGCTGAGTGCTAACCAGGGAGTTTCCTGTTCTCCTAATATGGTAGTTTAAAGCTGTCTGTCTGTCTTGATGCTGAACTTTGTGGTGTGGTGGCTCAGGGTAGACTTGAGAGTCGTATCCTCTCCAGTTTGCAGTGACTCAAACCAGCATCAAACTGGAAAATGTCAGTGAGTGATCAGAAAGACACTGGGGTCATCTTCATAGTAACTGAAGTTGACCAGATGTTGAAACCTAAGCTAGTAGTTTGCTGACAGGAAAAGTGATTATCATAAGGTTATGCTGCATGGGAGTTTGAGTAAAGCAAGCTTGTGGTTTTCTATCTCAGTCTGAGGACTTTGTTACCGCTCAGCTATATTGTCTCTGGTTGACTTTGGAGATTCATTTTGACGGTCTTTGTTGATCCACCACAGAGAGCCTGCAGCATCATCTAAATGATGTTTTCATCTGACTTTCATTCGTTTTTCAGTGAAATAAAGCACTGCTCTAAGGCACAAGTGAAAACAACATGGTCAGAGGGTCCATCAGGAGAAAATAAAGGCTTCAGATACTTTTAGAGTTGGAGAACGGCCAAACTGCCTAATAAGAAGAGATATGTTTGGAGTAAGCAACACGTGAGACACCATAGCAGTAGAATCCAAGACTGAAATGCATGGTGCTCTGACTGTCTCTGGGCAGGTCGTTACAACATTAACCTTAATTGTGTTTAAATGGCCTAACACAATTGTGAGCTCATAGGCTTCATTCTTCTTCAATGTTTCAGGACCAGGCATTTACATTTTTTTTTGGGACGTACTGGATTGTAGTGTTGTTTATTCGTCGTCACATACCTCAGCATGCAAATCTGGTTGAATCTGATATCATTACAATCGGTTTTCGCCCACTAGGACAACTGTGTGTGTGTTTACATATGGCCTATTGCAGTTCATCAGGACTCGGAGTGCAGCAAATCAGTTGCCTGGCTACCCAAACTCCTTGCTCCGGCCAAATGCAACGCCACAGACTTTAGTTTCTTCTCCGCAATGAGTCTGGATCTGAGTACCTCCCCGACAATTTTAGAACGCAAACACATTCTAACCGTTCTGATTAGTCCCAGAAACCGATGGGTTGGGCCAGAGCCAGAACACACATGGGTTCCTCTGCCCCGTTTAGAAAATGTTTGATACTATGATTGGTTAGAAATGATCCTATTGCTGATTACTTTGTTTTGTCCAACACCCCTCATTTTGACGTCACCACAAACGACTTCAACGATGGCAGTCTGACTGAAGTATGTAGTGAACATAGAGCAGCGGAATAATTCAGCTTGAGTCATCAGGCAAGAAAAGCAGGGCCTTAGTGTTAGTTGATACAGTATACCAGCCGATATACCAGAGTAGTGAATGTGTTAGATACTGTGACAGTTTGGGAGAATTACCATTATTAGGCCTAACTCTTATCCTGGCATAGCTGAGCGCAATCCATTAGAGTCGTCAAGGCTTGATGATACAGTGTTTAGTAACAGTACAGTAACTACTAAGAAATTCGTTTTTGCGATGAAGCCAGGAATCAGGGAAGGGATGGAATGATGAGGGAGAGGGGTAAAACCTTTCACAGGCCCAGGGGTCACCATTCAGCCCCTACAAATAAAGGGCAAGTGGTCTCCTGGGCAACCAGCCCATTCATACACAGCACAAGGACATCATTTCATCCCTCTCTCATCCACCATTTATTTATTTGATGAAAAACAGGATCTATAATTCCAAATGGCACCCTATTCCCTGTAGTGCATGACTTTTGACCAGAGCCCTAGTCAAAAGTAGTGCACTAGATAGGGTGCCATTTGGGATGCAACCAGGATCTATAGTTCCCCTATAATAAATACAGCTTCAACAACATTGATTCAATATTTACATTTTAGTCATTTAGCAGACGCTCTTATCCAGAGCGACTTACAGTTAGTGAGTGCATACATTATTTTAATATTTTTTCATACTGGCCCCCTGTGGGAATCGAACCCACAACCCTGGCATTGCAAACGCCATGCTCTACCAACTGAGCTACATACCTGCCGGCCATTCCCTCCCATACCCTGGGCCAATTGTGCGCCGCCCCATGGGTCTCCCGGTCACGGCCGGCTACGACAGAGCCTGGATTTGAACCAGGATCTCTAGTGGCACAGCTAGCACTGCGATGCAGTGTCTTAGACCACTGCGCCACTCAGTGTTATTATCTGATTATCCTATGGAGGCTTTAAAGCGGCAATCAGAAGTAGAAACAAAGGACTCCCTGCCCCTGTTTCGGTAAAAATGTAACCACTCTCAAATTCATAGACAGAGATGCAAGGACTGACCATCCATGATATCAAAAGTATAGTTTTAACCGTACTTTGAGGCTATACAGTGTTTGTTAACATTTACTTTGTTTACAAACAATGGAATATAACAAGCTTATATGTTGGCTTCTGATGGGGTATGACAGTTTAACTAAGCTCATGAGGCATTTTTAAGTTATATTCTTCAACAATCTGTCACGCTCGTTGATAGACGGCTCGGACCAAGGTGCAGCGTGGTAGGCGAACATATTACTTTATTAAATGAACACCGACAAAACAACAAAAATACAAACGAACGTAAAGTTCTGCAGGCTACACAGCACCTATACAAAAACAAGATCCCACAAACTAAGGTGGGAAAAAGGCTGCCTAAGTATGATCCCCAATCAGAGACAACGATAGACAGCTGCCTCTGATTGGGAACCACACCCGGCCAACAAAGAAATAGAAAAACTAGAATGCCCACCCAAATCACACCCTGACCTAACTAAATAGAGAAATAAAATGGATCTCTAAGGTCAGGGCGTGACACAATCAATGGTTACATATCATTATTAAATGGATATAGCAACTGCTGATTGACCCTTTAATGTATGTATTTGGGGACTGTAGGGGTTATCTAATAACAGATAGGAATTTATTCTGATAACAGAAATCGAAAATCATTTAAACAGTGGTTTATTTGGAACTTAGCGGGTCAGTGGATGTGGGTGCAAGACCATAGGAGGTTCCACTCTTTAATTCAAATGGTTCCTACTCAATCTCTATCATACTATTCTGTGATGAGTTGGACATTTGGCCCAGTCTGGTTAAAGATCAGCAGTATCAAGTACTCAATCAGTCATTCAGGTATTTGCTGTACATTGCTGTGTTGAACTACTGTATATACCAGTGTGACATACATTTTTTCAGACAGTGGGTTAGATACGACAATGAGTTCTTATCAGATGATAAAGGAAGTGATTCCTTCTTATCTTCTGTCTTTGCTTCTTGGAAAGACTGACTTTGCTACTGAGCATTTCACCAGAATTTTACTGTACCCTTCCTCCTCTTCTCCTCCCCTCCCCTCCCCTCCCCTCCTCCCCCTCCTCTCTTCTCAACCCTCTTTTCCTCTGCCCCTCGTTCTCCTGACAGTGTTGACAAACAGTCTTCTGAGACTCCTCCTCCACCTCTTCCCCTCTCCTCATTTTCTCACCCTATCATGCTCTTTAAGTACGGTCTTATAGTCTCTACCAGACTGGACTGCTTCCTATCAGCAAACTGTCACCCTGTCAACCCCCTACTCAGACAGCGGTCCTCAGTGTACACTGGCTGAGAACAAAGGTGAACACACGTTGACACAACAAGATGAAGAGAGAGACAGAGAGAGGGGGAGAGGGGGGCGAGAGAACGAGAGAGGAGAGAAGGGGGTGAGGAACCACTGACCGTGCGTTGACACGACACGATAAGAAGGGAGGGAGGGTGCTGAAATGTTAAGGATTAGGGATGAGAGAGAGAGAGAGAGAGAGAGAGAGAGAGAGAGAGAGAGAGAGAGAGAGAGAGAGAGAGAGAGAGAGAGAGAGAGAGGACCAAAATGTTTGAGAGGTGCAGAAAAGTTCAAGGGAGTGATGACACTTGCCTTGCTGCATCTACAGTAACAGTACTGTAGGGGAGTGTCAGGAAAAGTCCAGTCAGTCAGTAAAGAAAATAGTTCATCCTGAATCAGCTGTAATGTCTCCTCTTTATACACAACCTTGGACTACTGTGATAGTGCTGCATGGTGTTGTGTACTAGTACGGCCCCAGTTTATTCTGTGCTGTGCTCTACAACCATTGCAAATAAGGAACAGGATAGAGGATAATGTCATTTTTCCTAAAAATAGTGTCTCACTCTGGCTAAGTGGATATTTCTGCTTCCAACCAAGTGTTTTGTGAGTAGTTTGGCTCGAGCTAGTCCCAGGGGACAAAGTGACAATCTTTCCCAGGAGGACTTGTGACTTGAATAGATCCCATTCCAAGTCCTAGAAAGAGCATGCCAGTCTGTAACTGTGACTGACTATACTAAGAAAGTGAGGGCTGGATAGGAATGATGGGTGCAGAGACTCTATGATGTAGTGCAATGGATTATAGTCTGAGTCTTATCAACCAAGACTAGTTTGATTTACCAGCCCAAAGGTCAACATTTATCATTAGTTATGTCTTATGTCTGCGTAGTCTGATTGGAATTTGTAAGATCATGTGTGTCACAATCATTTAGACACTGTAGTACTATTGAACTGAATCAATTGGTGTTTCTATTAGGGTATTAAACACAGCAGGTTATTACCACGTTTCCAGTAATGCATTCATAACAGCACTGAATTATAAAATACTAGCACTGAGTTTGCCATAGAACTGTGCACCTGCCGTGGCTCCACCTCCTACAGGTATGACTCAAAGCCCAGCGGCTAGCTAGCTAGCATCCCTCCCTCCAGCACACTACACTATACAGCCACAGATGAGAACAGCACAGTGGCGGGATCATATGAAGCATGAACCATGAACATGAAAACCCCCCAAACAAGCTCTCCCTCTCCGTCCGTGTTATCATTTTGGAGTAAACTCCAAACTGCGTAGACCAGCTGTAGACATACTCTTCCCTATAAGGGCTTTGTTTGGGAGTTGAACTTGCCTGGCTGTTTAGGTCCATCGAAAGGCCTGCTCCAGAGAAGCAGGCCATATATGGGCATCACAGCACGGGACTGCAATGTAGTGGACGGTGCTGCACAGGGGAGAGAGGGAAAGAGAGAAAAAAAATAGACTTTATTGTTGTTGGAGCAATTTTTTTTTGATTAGGGTATGGGTAAACCCCTCACTTGTAAAAGTGAATAGCTAAAGGGTACTTACAGTACAAGAGTTGAAAAGATCAATATAAGTCCTTATCGCATATGGTACAGTTACTTAGAAGTCATTTCCCAGAGTCTATCTTCATATCTAAATTAGGCACTGTGATGGTTGTAGTCTCCCTTGTGGCTCGTGTGTGAGAGTGTAGGAGGCTAAGCCCGAAGACGAGGGTCTGTGAGAATTACTGTAGTCTGGGAGTTTCTAGATGGATGAAGAAATGTTATTAACCCTTTGAGTGTCCATGCCTTCTGTGAACGTATGGCTGGCAGTGGTAGGAGAGTATACATGTAGTGTCTGACTCATACACCATTTAGTTAACCCCTTGGGTATGTTGTTGCCGGACTGAAAACAGAGTTTTCTGTGTGAGAAAGTATTTACAGAAAGAATCATGCAAGGCTTTGTGGTCCTCTGTAGCTCAGCTGGTAGAGCACGGCGCTTGTAACGCCAAGGTAGTGGGTTCGATCCCCGGGACCACCCATACACAAAAAAAAATTATGCACGCATGACTGTAAGTCGCTTTGGATAAAAGCGTCTGCTAAATGGCATATTATATTATTATATTATATAATTTAAATCTATTCAATTATATATATTTTTTGTAATGACTCAAACATCTTGACCCCTAACCTGTGGTTGCCGTGCATGACACAGACCCACAATCCCCTTCTCTCAGAGTCAATGACTAGCCAAACCATAAACACATAAACCAAACCAAGTCAATCCAACCCAGTCTTTTAACATTTGAACATTTCTTCTCTCTTTCTCCCCCCAGCCCCCTCTCTCTCTCTCTCTCTCTCTCCCCATCTCCAGCTGCCCCCCCTCCCAAAAAAAAAAAGACAGAAGATCTTAGAAGATCCAAGATCCTCCACCGACCACCAAGATGGCTAATAAAAAACAGATGACTGAGGACGAGAAGTTCCTCTTCCTGGACAAGGACTTCATCAACAGTCCCATGGCCCAGGCCGACTGGTCAGCGAAGAAGCTGGTGTGGATCCCCTCTGAGAAGAATGGCTTCGAGGCGGCGAGCGTCAAGGAGGAGCACGGGGACGAGTGCCTGGTAGAGCTGGCCGACAACGGGAAGAAAGTGACAGTGAATAAGGATGATATCCAGAAGATGAACCCTCCCAAGTTCAGTAAGGTGGAGGATATGGCCGAGCTCACCTGCCTGAACGAGGCGTCGGTGCTGCACAACATCCGGGAGAGGTACTTCTCCGGGCTCATCTACGTGAGTTGGACTCTCTACGTTCACACAGATACATACAGTCATACTTGTACACACTCTACACAACCTGAGGTAAATTACTTCTGTCCCACGGCACAGACGTCAATTCAACATCCATTCCACGTTGGTTCAATGTAATTTCATTGAAATGACGTCGAAACAACGTTGATTCAACCAGTGTGTGCCCAGTGGGATAGGCCTATCTACATGAGAAGATATGGTCGTAGAAGCACACAGGCCCATAAATACTCACAATAATACTCACAGTCTTCACAACCTTAGAAAGAGGTCCTTGCTACCAGCAAAAAGGACTGTGATAATTTCAAACACAGCAATTGAATAAGTGTAGAATAACTGTGTTTGCTTATTATCAATAATAACCCTGCTTATCCATGTTTTCTCTCTGCAGACATACTCTGGCCTGTTCTGTGTAGTGGTGAACCCATACAAGATGCTGCCCATCTACTCTGAGAAAATCATTGAGATGTACAAAGGGAAGAAACGCCACGAAGTTCCCCCTCACATCTACTCCATCACTGACAACGCCTACAGAAACATGATGCAAGGTAGGTTCATAGTAACACATCTTCCTGTTACTGTAACTTATTTGTCTTGGAAGGAAGGGTTGGCGTCGATTCAATTTCAATTCAGTCCATGAATTGACTAAAATGAAATGTTTGGAATTTCAGTTTACCTGCTGAATTGACTGAAATTAATGACATTTGAGTTGATCCCAACCCTGTTTGAAGACCATGGTATCTCACCACAGCTGTTCTTCCTATCTAGCTTGTTACTATCTTGGGAGAATTGGTTTGGTTTGTATCATATCAGCTGCTACAAAACAGTGATTGCAACAGTCTTGCTTCAGTTGTCTTAAGGTCAACAAACCGACAAAACAACATTTTCAATAACTCAACGATAGCTAGCTCTTCAAGACTCTTCAAAAGTGACAATATGTTATATACTCAGCAGAAGACACTTCAGAAGTGACAATATTTTATCAACTTAGCAACTGCAGATAGTTTAAAAGCTAAGACGAGCGTTAAGCTGAGTGCTAGGCCGTGCGTGCGCGCCGAGATCCTATTTAACGTGATTTGCGTTCTGTTGAAATGGGCTCTGACAGTTTTAAGAGCATGTTGTGGGTAGACTTTCGAGGCAGCTGTAAAATTTCTCACCTTTTGCCACTCGCCTGACAACATAAGAGGTTGTGATGAGGTATCAAGCCACAAAATGAGTGGTACACAAACACCCGAGGTGCCTTATTGCTTAAATATACTGTAGACTTACACGCTCTATCAATGCCCTCTATGGTCAAAAACCTCTCTTCCTGAAGTATGTGGGCTGTGAAACTGCATAAAAACAATGTAAACACAGCTTACTTCAATTAAAGTTCATGAACAGTGACGGAGAATAAGCCTTTTAGTAGCTCATTCAAAGAGAATTCTGGACACGAGGTGACGATGGGCCAACTCTGCTTACAGTAAATGCCAGTAAAGAGCTCCTGGCTAGCCCCTATAGTGCTAAGACTGAGAGAGCATAAGAGGCTAATATCCTGATGTGGACGACTCAGCGTTTCCCACAAGGCTTTGTTATGTGGTGCCATATGTCAGGGGTCATGTGGACTGAGTTGACCCCAAGGATTTGCTAAGGATTCTGGGGGATTCTTACTGACATCTGGATTTAGAGAGATGGAGGACAGGAAGTCGGAAGACAGTTCCTCTTCGAATCTTCAATAAGATATTCTCTCCATTTAGCCTTTTCTGTCTGTTGCTTTAGGATTTAAGATAAACTATGGACATTTAGTTGCTACAATATTTCTGTCCATTCCATTTAGATAACTCCTTTGGCAAAATTATCCCCTTGATTCAAGTACTTCATTTGTTATTGTGAATTCTAATCAGATTGTGGATATCAGCCCCTTCTATGTTTTAAATTCTACATTTGACATTTTAGCTGTAAGTAAATGTTAACAGTGTATTTAAATGATAATAACTTGTGACAGTACATGTCAATACTGCGATGATAAATGACACTATACTGTGCAACAACAAGTTCTCACAAGGGCTTTGAGGTTTTATCACATTTCTACTATTGTGTCTTTTTTTACAGCCAGTCACTGTGTTGCTTGTCATGTGTCAACAAAACAGATCTGACTAACTCAATCTATAACCACACAAAGCAGAAACAGAGGAGGCTGCTGTTCTCTTTCCTTACCAAGTCACTACTTCAACATTGTTACACTTCACCATTTTTACACCAGTGAGCCAAGCTGAGCCAAGCCAAACCGTATTGCACTGGCCTGCTTACTCATCTACGGTAGCTGTGAAAATAATGTGAAACAAATGTATCCGAGTCAGCACAGTATGGTTCAGGTTGGCACAATCATCTAAAAGGGTATTAGTGAACTTAACATTGCAGTCAAAGAGCTGAAAAAACAACACCATCTCTCCTTTAGCCCTCATTTTGACCCTTTTCTGACCAATGGGGTCCTCCCAGAACATGACCTTGAAAGCACATTGTAAATGATGTAAGAACCAACCCTCTCCATTGTTCAAAGTGCTGCAGCATGATGAGAGAAGCTAGAATAAGCCCTGCGATGCTGGCCAAGCAGAAACACAATGACCTCACTCCTACTCGAGCTCAAGTTCCTTATGATGTAGTACACGGTTTAAGCACTGGATACATTTATAGTCATACATTACAAAGAAGAGAGCAAACCCACTGACTTGATTATCCTCCTCTGTTTTTATCAGTCACTCCAACTTCATAAACTTGAAACCCCATGTTTATATCATTTGGATTTAGGTCTTAGATGGACTTTCTTACACTCATAAATCACAGGGTAAGCCTGTGCGTGTGCTTGTGTGTGTGCATTATCTTTGAATTTACACACACACACACACACACACACACACACTACGGATCACTCTAGGAGCTGCCTGCCATTCTGTGGGTTCTTGTCAGATAGCATTTCACTTGACATAACATTACAGCTTAGTCAGAGGTAACACGTTACTGTGTGTGTGTGTGTGTGAGTGTGAGTGTGAGTGTGAGTGTGAGTGTGAGTGTGAGTGTGAGTGTGAGTGTGTGTGTGTGTGTGCGCATGCGCGTGTGTGTGTGCGCAGCTCCTAGGGGTATCTGTCATGTGAACAGGAAACAAGGCAGGTTGAGGTTAAACAAAACCACCACAAAAATGTTAAGCCCTCATTGGATACATTTATGAATTGTGCCACTGAGACGTTTATAACTTTGGAGTAGGATAACAAATAGTTAATCAATGTTTTTACCAGCGATTTGTACTAAGTTGGATCTATGTTGGTCTATGATTGTTAATCGATTTCATCTGTTTTGAGAAATATGGAGTAATATTCTTCCCCAAAACGCTATATATCCGTTTTCAGAAATGTTGGTAAATTAGCTTTTATTGTTTAAAGAACTTATGAAAGAGATTGGTGTGTTTTTTCACTGTCTAATCATGGCAGGGGGTTGTTCAATGACAGACATGTATTTGTTTGAAATCTATCACTTGATGGTTTCATTTCAGAGAGATAAATAATCATGTTTTTTGCAAATGCTACATATCCGCCTCACTCTCAGAGAAATAAGTAGTACTGCTAGGTTTTACACAGTCAAATGTAACAAATAACTACATTTGTTATAAAAAAAACTGTACAAATGATACATTTGTGACATCAATATCTAAAAATGAATCAATACAGTAATATGAGATCTGTATGTAAAACATTTACATTTGAAATGTCATTTAGCAGTCATTTAGCAAATGCTCTTATCCAGAACGACTTAGAGTTAGTGCATTCATCTTGGTTGAGACAACTACATATCACAGTCATATATACAGGATACGAACATTCCATTCCAGCTAAACAGTGAATATACACTGAGTATATCAAACAGGAACACCTTGGATTCACCTGTTCAGTCTCTGTCATGGAAAGAACAGTTGTTCAGAGTATATACACTCAGTCTATAGTGTTTTGCAAAAAAAAAAAAAAAAAACTTTTAATACACACCTAAAATCAATGAATAAAAAATCGGAGAACAGTAATATTTTAGCGTTTTGGGGGCCCTAAGCAAAATGTTGCAAATTTGCTGCAATTCTACTAATTTTGCCGTGGTGTAGAGAGAAAAATATGATTTAATATGATATCTGACTGAGAGTGACTAACAAAATCAATAGGGGCCCTCCGGTCGGTAATTCGACCATGATTACTACAAGTTTAGATAGCTGCCTAGACTAACTTAACCCCCAAAAAATGTTTGCTGACGTGACTGACATAACAAGAGAAAAACTGCTGATGCACAACCAAATTTCGAAATTGCACTTTGTGTACTCTACTATTGTAACTCTCAACAGTAAGTTAAGATACCGACTCAACTTCTTATAATAATTTTTTTATCAGCGGGCCTACAAAAGCTGCCCATCTCTGGTGTAGTGTATGACACATACTTTCTGTTGATATGCTGTACGTGTAGGAATCTACCATCTTATTTACATGTACACACAGGAAATGTCTACAGCTATGGTGTGTGCATCCAGTGTCGTGAGTAAACATTATGATGATGGACGGTCAATAGCTCTACTCTGTCACTATGTTTAGATTTGAGAGTTGGGAGTTTTTATTTTTAACAGACTGATAGGATTTCCCACGACAGAATAGACGAGATGACTAATGAACTAATGGTACAGCCCAAACCCCTTAGAGGTATGACTAATGGGGCCTCCCGAGTGGCGCAGTGGTCTAAGGCACTGCACCCCAGTGCACGCTGACTCGGTCGCCAGGTGTACGGTGTTTCCTCCGGCACATTGGTGCGGCTGGCTTCTGGGTTAAGCGGGCACTGTGTCAAGAAGCAGTGCGGCTAGGTTGGGTTGTGTTTCGCCTCTCCTGTGTCCGTACGGGAGTTGCAGCAATGGGACAAGACTGTAACTACCAATTGGATACCACGAAATTGGGGAGAAAAAGGGGGTAAAATACAGAAAAAAAAGATGGATGACTAATGGTATGGTCCAAACAAACCCTTTAGGGGGGTGTCGCCGTGCGATCTCTTCATGGGTCTACATGTACGTTAAGAGGCGCAAGACTATCAACAACCCTGGCAGTGTCTGATATGGCACCCTATTTCATACAGTGACTTTGACTTTTTCCACATTTTGCCTTATTCTAAAATTGATTAAATTATTATTATTTTCCCTCATCAATCCACATAATGACAAAGCGAAAACAGGTTTTTAGAAATGTTTGCAAATGTATTAAACATAAAAAAAACATGAAGAGAAAATGTACATAAGTATTGCTATGAGACTCGAAATTGAGCTCAGGTGCATCATGTTTCCATTGATCATCCTTGAGATGTTTCTACAACTTGATTGGAGTCCACCTGTGGTAAATCCAATTGATTGGACATGATTTGGAAAGGCACACACCTGTCTATATAAGGTCCCACAGTTGACAGTACATGTCAAGGCAAAATCCAAGCCATGAGGTCGAATAAATTGTCCGTAGAGCTCCGAGACAGGATTATGTCGAGGGACAGATCTGGGGAAGTGTACCTAAAAATGTCTGCAGCATTGAAGGTCCCCAAGAATACAGTGGCTTCCATCATTCTTAAATGGAAGAAGTTTGGAACCACCAAGACTCTTCCTAGAGCTGGCCGCCCGGCCAAACTGAGCAATCAGGGGAGAAGGGCCTTGGTCAGGGAGGTGACCAAGAACCCGATGGTCACTCTGACAGAGCTCCAGAGTTCCTCTGTGGAGATGGGAGAACCTTCCAGAAGGACAACCATCTCTGCAGCACTTCACCAATCAGGCCTTTATGGTAGAGTGGCCAGACGGAAGCCACTCCTCAGTAAAAGGCACATGACAGCCCGCTTGGAGTTTGCCAAAAGGCACCTAAAGGACTCTCGGACCATGAGAAACAACATTCTACCAAGATTGAACTCTTTGGCCTGAATGCCAAGTGGCAGGGACTGGGAGACTAGTCAGGACCGAGGAGAGATCCTTGATGAAAACATGCTCCAGAGCACTCAGGACCTCAGAATAGGGCGAAGGTTCACCTTCCAACAGGACAATGACCCTAAGCACACAGCCAAGACAACGCAGGAGTGGCTTCGGGACAAGACTCTGAATGTCCTTGATTGGCCCAGCCAGAGCCCGGACTTGAACCTGATCGAACATCTCTGTAAATAGCTGTGCAGCGATGCTCCCCATCCAACCTGACAGAGCTTGAAAGGATATGCAGAGAAGAATGGGAGAAACTCCCCAAATACAGGTGTGCCAAGCTTGTAGCTTCATACCCAAGAAGACTCGATGCTGTAATCGCTGCCAAAGGTGCTTCAACAAAGTACTGAGTAAAGGGTCTGAATACTTATGTAAATGTGATATTTCAGGTGTTGTTTTTTATACATTTGCAAAAATTTCGAAAAACCAGTTTTTGCTTTGTCATTATGGGGTGTGTGTGTAGAGTGATGTTATTTATTTAATCAATTTTAAAATAAATGAATAAATACTTTCCGAATGCACTGTATGTAGTGCATTACTTTAGACCAGACACAGCCTTGCCTGTCTGCTACATAATAACAGATAAAAGTCTTAGATAATAGTCTTAAGGAGTCTACACTTTTCTTAAGTCTCTTAACGGGGTTATCTACAATCAGAGTCTCTGACAATTCTGTGAAATCTTGGCTCTGTTCTCTCCTGGGAAGATTCACATTCCTTCACTAAGGCTTAGAAATGTGCCCTGCCTGCTCTTTGAAGTTTGAAGGGAATAGAGATGTGAAGTTCTCATGCGTTTGGGATTTGTATAAAAAGTTTCAGCTGGTGAGGATGGAGGATGATTTGGATGATGATTGAAACATTGTTTTTCCAATGCCATTGTCATAAAGGGGAATTTATATACATCTCTTATATGAAATGTTCTGTTTGACAGTGATTTGATGACAGGTCTTGGCTTTCTCTCTGGTGAACTCGTGATTGGGATGAGACTAGAGTGACCTTGGAATTTTCCCTTTAAAGCAATTGTAATTTGGGAGACTCATCTCTCTCCTCTCTCTCTCTCCTCTCTCTCTGTCTATGTCTCTCTCTCTCTCTCTTTTTCTTTCTCTCTCTGTATTTTATTTATCTCACTTTGCACTAGGAAGTAGGGTGCCATTTCAGATTGGCCCCTACTCTGTTTGGCGTTTCCTCCTCTCCCAATGCCTCCCGTTCCCCGTGAGGTTCCACTCCCTGGCTCAGAGTTACGTTTGGTGTCAGTGTTGTGTTTTAATCTGTTTTGGGCGTGTTTGGAAATGCTGCACAGCCCTGGATGCCTCGCCTCTCCCTCTCTCCCCTCTGTGCCTTAATTAGGAAGAAAAGGGAACAGACAGCATTTTGCTGTGTGTGGAATGGAACCTAGCCCACTGCCAAGTCACGTTCAAAGTGAGGAATAGCATCCTAGCGCTCAGTTCTTTCCAGTTTGAGCAAAGCCATACAGGCTAGCCTGGCTAGTGTAGCCTAGCATAGTACATGTCCAGTAGGACCAGGGATGGGAATGATGGCCAGTAAGGAGAGATTTCAATCTTTGCGGAGTTACGCTAAATGACACAACATACGAGCCATGTGCTTTCTATAAGCAGATAAGGATAATGCATAGGGGGATTAACTAACCCTCTCTGCCTCTCTCTATTTCTTTCTCTCTCTATTTCTTTCTCTTTCTTTCTTTCTCGCTCTCCTTCTGCTCTCTCTCCCTCTACTCCCCCTCCCCCGCTGTTTCACATAGGTCATGTTTAAATTGCACTATTAATATCCAAATGGTCTTTCTCTCCTCAACAGCATTCCCCAGACTCCAGACACACACACACACATACACACCCTGTCTAGCATTTAAAGGGGGAAACTATTTCGTTACATCCCTACATGGACCTTTAGGATTTTCCTAGGATTTTTGACGTAATCTAATTTTGGGATCACTTATCAGGAATTGATAGTTATCTTATTGCTTAACACATCAGGTGGACATATTTCTTTTTCAAAATCAAAGCATTTTTATTCTTTCAAAAATGTTATTCATGTTTTAGGCATGGGAAAGCCCTACCAATGTCTTACTTGAGCAGATGATTGAACTTATGCCCTGTTTGTACAAAGGTTCAACGCATGGCTGTACAAAGATGTGAACGCTTGGTTGATTTCTCTGGAGTAATAAAGTGTATGTTTCATATGGTAGGCTATGTGTGGGCTGAGGACTGCGCCGTACATTGAGACAGAAACAACAGAACGTCATCATCGCTTATAAGTTATTACTCAGGAGCACCACTACTGAAAACATAATACAGAAAGAGTTATAAAAATGAAATACTATCTAAATGTACAGGTAGCAGATAAACATACCAATACTCTATATGATTTACACACGTTTAGAAATGATAAATAGATATATCACGCCAAAGCAACTTAAAGTACAGTGAGTGCGTACGTTTTTGAATGTGACCCTAGTGGGAATTGAACCCATAACCTTGGCGATGCAAGCACCATGCTCTTACCAACTGAGCCACACAGGACCACAAAACTGCATCTTCTTGATTAACCAATCCAATTGTCTTACTATATGGTGTACTGATGTCAGATGCCCATATTGATACTGCATATGTGCATGTATGAGCAACTCTATCCTGACATCATGATTTTTATTTTATCTGCAGATCGTGAGGACCAGTCCATTCTTTGCACGTGAGTTTAAAAAATCACATTTGACACTTTACACTACACACTTTACACTGTACATTATACTTTACACTTTACACTTTACACTATACAGTACATTTGATCCTAAAATACACATTTTTCCTAGACGTCACATAGTTGGATGAGGGAGGGGGGAGGAGGTTTGGGCAGGGGGATGTTGAACAGGGAACAGTAACAGTTATGTAACCCATTACATAAACACACACTGTGTCCGAAATGACATCCTCTTCCCTATGGGCCCTATGGGCTCTGGTCAAAAGTAGTGCACTACATAAGGAATAGGGTGCCATTTCGGTCACAGCCACAGTTAAACAAATGAGATACCTCTAACGTCAACATTACCTTTTTCCAGCCTGCTACTGCTCTATACTAACACACGGTGGTCTGTCTGGTGGGAATTAACACTTTGGGGACAACTGTGGTGAAAAGTCTGATTGGTTTGATAGTAAGTCTGACAGGAAGTTCAGTGGGTATTTTGGTGAATCTTAGCTGACATGCTCATGTCATACAGATGTAGGATTTTAATTTGAGACAGTTTGCTACAGCAGGAAAATAATCCTGCAGCAACAGGAAATGTGAATTATTATGTGGATTATAATAAACATTTTTGCAAGGATTGATACATTTTTCGTTTATGGCAAATCAAGTCTGAAACGTCAAAGTGGAAATTAGAAGCCATTTTTCAAACTAAAATACACTACATTGTTTGCATTTCCTGCTGTACATGACAATGCTAAGCAACAAAATATTGATTAAATTAAGATCCTACATCTGTATTTTGTGGGAACCATTATCCAGGGAGTTGTGGGGTTAGGGGTTAGCCCTCTTCTCCTCTCTTCTCCTCTCCTTTCTACTCTCCTCCCCTCTTTCCTCTCAGAGAGACAGGAAGTGTGCCCTGTGTCCTGATTGGAAAGAGAGATTAGTTTTTGTTTGGGCTCCATTTTGTTTGTTTACTCGTTGCAGAGCAATTATTGAGAATCTCGCTGGGACTCTGGGAGAGAATTGGAATCTATTGTCTAATTCTAGTTACTATATAGGCTAGGAGTTGTCAGGTCACACATTCAGGAACATCTCTGGGCCCCAGTTCTAGGGGTTTTAGCTTGTCAGGTCTAATACACATAACACAACCCAATACACTTCAGCACCTCTTGGCATGGTGTTTGTCTGGTGCCTATTTACAGTAAGCCCTACTCTACAGTAAGTCAGAGCACCTTTCCTGTCAAGCCTCCAGTGTACCCAGTAGAGGAAATGGGAGGGTCCCTGTTTAAGTAGACTGCCGTGGAGCTCTGGGCTCCTTCTGTTCTAAACTGATTGATGCCAGGATGCAGCATCCTCTGATCACATTGGACTCACTTCCTGAAGTTTTTCCTGAACAATTTTTCAGAGAAGGCTTATTTGGAGAAGTGGGGTTTCATTTTCCTGTTTGTTGTAGTCAGGGAGGTTGGTGATGCAGTGGGGGTGTGGTTGGAAACAGGCAAGGTTGGAGCTATAGGGTTTAAAATTCTAGAAACGTTCCAATGTTTTCCCCATGTTTTTCCAAAATCCCTGTTGAAAGATTCCTGGAATCAGTAGGGTAAAGTCAGGGAGGACATCCTCCAACAGGGATTTCTGAAAAACCTGGGAGCTTTAGGAAAAGTTACCAGAATTTTTGCACCTCTATTTGGGGCTGTGAGTCAGCTCAGCTAGGTATAAGCTTAGTGCTGATCATACTCTCCATCCATATATAGGAGAAACGTACGCTACAGGGAATGTCATGTATGACATGCTCATAGTGTGTATGAAATTACACTGATGTATTATAAAAACACATGAGCCAGGGACTGACTGTATTGTCTCCATAGTAGACAGGGGTTTGACCTGGTGATGATAGCATTACTTTGTAAAGTATATTGATAAACATGACATAGCACATGTCATAACACGTCATGGCATACATAGCCAACGTAGCCTCTTAATTTGATCACCCTGTTGCAGGATAACTTTCCTGCAATGAAGGACATTTAAAAGTTGTAGTGTATTTGAGGTTTAAAAAGGCTTCTGAAGTTTGTAATTTACACTTAGAAATGTCAGACTTGATGTTCCCTTACGAAAAATGTATCAACCCCTACAAAAATGTCCATTAATTATAATCCACATAATAATTCACATTTCCTGTTGAGCTGGAGTATTTTCCTGCTGTAGCAAACTGGCTCAAATTAAGATCCTACATCTGTATGGCGGTAAACAATGTACTGTACCATCATCTTTTGAAGTCGGGAGTCTTTGATTTTAATTTCTGCATTTGTTATGACAATGTAATAGCATTTATATGATGACGCTGTTTATAACAGGATTGCATAGGCTTTGTGACAGACTCCTCTTATAAATAGTTAGTTTTATAAGATGCATTTCACATAAAAGTTGGAACATAGACAAAACATAAACTAATGGACTGCTGTTAGGGTGTAGTATGTTGACAATATCGTGTTCTACACAGACACACACTGCAGTGTCCTATTACATTGATGAATTTCTCCTCACAATCCTTAGTTACAACCAAAAGAAGAATGCATAGGAAGGAGCCACATAGCTGACTAAATCCTTGCTTGGGGTCTTGACATCTCATTTATATGGATCATCTCTTTCTCTTTATAAGAATTAGAGTGTAGGAAGAGACCTAGCATCATTTCCAAAAGTGAACCAGACCTGGGTTCAAATACTATTCAAACTCTTTCAAATACTTTGAGCGGTTGCTCTAGCCTGCCCAGAGTGCCAGATGGGCGGGGGTTTACTGTTTTGGGACTATTCTATTTTGTCCAATAAGCCAGGCAAGCTCAATCAAGCACAGACAAAGTATTTTAAATGATTTTGAATAGTATTTGAACCCAGGTCTGGAATGAACATGGCCACCCATCCTATTCCAAAGCCCAGGATGCTGACCAGCGATCCAGACCAGTGATCCACGGTGGCCACCCTGACCCTGGGATGGTTTAAGACGTAAACTGTGTTAGAAGAGGAATCCCCTCACTTAGATATACAGAATGTGAGGTCTCTGTCTCAGAGCCTATAGGTCTCTCAGAGGCTATATCCAGGGATGATGGAGTTCTGTGTTTTTACAATGTGTTGAGGCCTTGGTAGTGTTGTTCTAGACCTGGTGTGAGGACTGACGCTGTAAGAGGTGAGCTGAGGCCTGTATGTGTTGATGCATAGAGTTAGTGTAGTGTAATTTTAGGTTTTTGTATGAAGTTAGTGTTGGGCCTGATGAGAGTTTTGGTGTGTTGTATTTCGGTGAGGTATGAATGTTGTGACAGAATTTGATGATAACATTCATAAGGGATGTAGGTCTTCGTGGGAGTGTAGTGTGCTTTCAGGCCTGATGTTCAGTATTTGCTGTAGTATGAGGTTAACACCTTGTATAGTGTGAGTGATATAGTGTGAGTTGAGGTCCTGTGGATGAGTTACATGAAGGATCTTAATTTGATCACACTTTTGTTGCTGAGAATTTTCCATCACCTCAAGAAATGCAGATGAGCTTCGTAATTTACATAAATTCACTGAAAACCCACACTAACACAAGGTTATATTAACAATATTGCACTTTTCATGTAGCCTACTTTTGGCCAGCTAATAGCATAACCACCAATCAAGCAACATTGTGGACTAAACGTTCAAATTATTATTTTACTGTGACAATATAGTTCAA
This sequence comes from Coregonus lavaretus, assembly GCF_964263955.1. NCBI lineage: Eukaryota > Metazoa > Chordata > Actinopteri > Salmoniformes > Salmonidae > Coregonus > Coregonus lavaretus. Next base: position 424,505 of record NW_028157844.1, on the reverse strand, counting down.
ATTAAGAACTTACATCTTTATGGTGGATAATGGATAGATTCCTGGCCGCCCAGCTGGCCCCATGACAGACATCCTCTGGTGGATCAAACAAACACCTCTCCTTTTATGGAGTTGTTAGAGCCAGCTGGACGCTAGGCTGGGATCATTCAGACAGCAGCATTGCGTTTGGCGTCTCCAGCATTTAGAGATCAAAGGTCAATAAATACCCTCCCTCATCCTTCTGTAGTTTCCTACCTCTGTTAAATATGTCCAATACCCACCCTTGGCCTTCTGGTTTAGAGCTGTAGGATATGTCTTATACATGTGTACCCTGCTTCCTTAAGCCTCAAAAACACCTGGATTAGGAATGCTGTTTTACCTGGATCTGCCTTCAGTGTACATGGATCTTTCCAGGTTATCAGACCTTTCTTTGGACCCACTGATCCAGTAGTGGGTCAGTCTGACCCTTTAGTTTCCTTTTATTATGGTATAAAGCAGTAGGGTAGGGCTAATTATTTGTTAGAGAGACACACACACACACACACACACATTCACACAGGAAAAGGTTGGATGGCATTACATTATTTTGGACAATAAAAATAACATTGTGCTTGGGAGTTGATGTTGTTATTTCACTCAGTCACTCACGTGGTTCACGTTTCAATTAAAGTGAGTTATTGAACTGTGAACAACCTGTCACCTCTCTCTCTCTCTCTCTCTCTCTCTCTCTCTCTCTCTCTCTCTCTCTCTCTCTCTCTCTCTCTCTCTCTCTCTCTCTCTCTCTCTCTCTCTCTCTCTCTCTCTCTCTCTCTCTCTCTCTCTCTCTCTCTCTCTCTCTCTCTCTCTCTCTCTCTCTCTCTCTCTCTCTCTCTCTCTCTCTCTCTCTCTCTCTCTCTCTCTCTCTCTCTCTCTCTCTCTCTCTCTCTCTCTCTCTCTCTCTCTCTCTCTGTTCCCCCTGTTCCCCTCTCCAGTGGGGAGTCTGGTGCGGGGAAGACAGAGAACACCAAGAAGGTCATCCAGTACCTTGCTCTAGTGGCCTCCTCTCACAAAGGCAAGAAGGACACCAGTGCTGTAAGTATACTGCAAATTACAAAGGTTTTTTGTATAGTTTTTGTCATTGTGCCGTCAATGCCAAGTGGCCATTGTGTGTCAAAAGTGGGGACCTACCCAAGCCGGTTTCCATGCTCTAAGGGAGACTTGGCCAGTGTGTGAGGAAACTGCCCGGTTGAATGATAATTCTGTACCGCAATTTCCTCCAAATAGACACAACCAGGAGCATTTGTCCACGTGAGTAAAAAAGGGAATGCCCCAAGTGTGTTTTGTGTGTGGTGGTGTGTGCGTGTTTTCTCCTTGAAAAAAGGATTGCATGCGAGAGTGGCTCACTGACTGAGTTTTTTTTTTGGTAAAAATACCTCAAATATTTCTGACAAGATCCCACTGCTATCAAGTACCTCATCTCCTTTGTTGTTGAGCTCAAAATAGGACATTTAAAATGTACCATAACATGAGCAATATCATCCCATATCCCCATTGTATAACAGTGCGCTCATAACTGTCCAATACTACCATGGACCTAACAACTAAAAACTGCATGACAGTGATTTGTTAAGTTGACATGCAGCCCTCTCCTCCAAATACAAAATGGTAGATCATATGTCAGATGATTGACTTTATATTCCCCCTGAGATTGGTTGTTATTGTTATGTTGTCTATGGTTTTTCTAAAAACTACTCTTTCACTGCCTGGGGTTGGAGCCCGGCATTGAAACGTTTAACCACCATCACAGATCAACAGAGCACAGTGTGAGCATGCCCATCTACCTTTTCCTGTCTATTAAACAACATCATATCCTGTCACCGAACCCCCCTACCCTCATCTCCCAAATCCTAACATCCACCAGCTGCCATTTTGCCCTGTGGGCGTTGTGGCAGCGTCTTGCTCCTCCGTAGCGTTACACAGTAGTTGTTCCACCACTTTTGATGACTTGCACCAGTGTGGAGTTTTTGAGACACCATGTGACCTACCCATGACCTTGTGACCTCTGACCTTTTCATCACAACAACCAGCTCTCTCTCTCTCTCTTAGCCCCTGATTAAAAACATGAATTTTCAGACAGCTCTCTCCTGTCGGAATCACGCCTGAGTGAGATTCAAATAGTTGGGGATAGGGGGTGGGGGGGAGAGGGGGGAGGGAAAGTAATAGTCATCATTGTACAGCAAAGAAGGGATTAACTTCCAGGTCAAGGGTCAAAATATGTGTTTTTCTTTGCCATTACCCCTCAAGACCTTCACGCCTCAGGGATCGTTCCTCAGGAGATGCAGCGAAGCCCCGTCATAATTTCAATGTCCAGCCTACTCTACTACCCACTGGGCACACACAGGTTGAATCAATGCTGTTTACACGTCATTTCAATGAAATTACATTGAACCAATGTGGAATAGACGTTGAATTGACGTCTGTGCCCAGTGGGTACTTAGTATGAAGTGATGTATTGGCCATGCAATTTAATCAGTATGCTAGTGTGGACATTTTTTAGAAGCCTACCACCAGCGGTGAACTTAATATGCCTGCTTTAGAACTAGAATGTGTCTCTCTCTTCTCCTCCCTCCTTCCTCCTCTCCTCCTTTATCTCTCAATTTCAACAGCCTGTTAAAGACTGATCCTTCCTGTCATCTGTCATTTCCCCTTGCTGTTTCTTTTTTTGTCTCTTTCTCTTGGGGACTGTCTGAAGCAAGCAGGACCTTCTTTTCCCTGCTGAAATGTAAAGGATCTGGTTGCTACTCTCTTTTCACTCAAACAACAGTAACTCATTCTGTTTCAAATCCATTAACTTGGGTGAGGTTTATCTTTATTTTACTGGTATTCTGCTGGGGATTTGTCAATAAGAAGATTAGGTTGATGAGTCTGTGTTAGTGTTATCATCAAATAGTTTTCTCATAGACCTAGATCTGAAAGGCATGTGACTGACAAAAGTGTTCACAGACACCTCTGAACTCCAGTTAAATCATTTACCTTATTTACCTTAATTTGCCCTGTGGTTTTGCACAACATTGTCCTGGTTTCAACTCTCCAGTCTAAAAACCCTCATTGACAAAACAGGTGTAAGGACCACAACAAGCTATCATTCTCGGATAAACCATCAACTCCCCTACCCCCCCACAAGCCAGAGGAGCCTTGTTAAGTGTGTTTGTGTGTGTTTGTGCGCACGCGCGCATTCCCGTGCGTGTGTGTGTTCGACAGAGGTATGTCTGCCTCTGACCCGGCCGGTAAGCTAACGCAGGCCCTTTGATCAAACTGCATAGAGCTAGCTACAACAATGGGGTACCTGGCTCTGTTACAGTACACACACACACACACACACACACACACACACACACACACACACACACACACACACACACTGGACTGGGTGCATTCCAGAATCACAGATCCTATGTAGGTCCTGCACAGATGATCAGATCTGTACAAAGCCTAGAGAAATGTAAAATATTTGATTTGTAGGAAGCACCTCTCTCTAGAAATAACATTCCTGTCATCTCTGCGGACCTGGAACACACCCGCTGCCTACCTACTAACCCATACACATATACCCACCCTCTGCTCTGGCCCCTCTCCAGACCAGCAACACTCTGAATCTACCACCTCCAGCCACTCCCTCTTCACATCCTTCCCCTGTCCCAGCCAGCAAACACTCTACTGGGCCTCATTTTAACAATCAGGCCCTAGTTGTCTCAGTTTGAGGCAGATTAGTAGTGAAATAAGTCATGTTGGTAGGACGTGTCCTCAGTGCATAGAGACTAATAGGGGATGAGATGTTCTGGAGTAGTGGGTGCTGCCCACTCAGTTATAATGATATTAGGCCCAGGCACAGTATATATATACACAGTGTAGAGATGATATAGGAGTCTAAACTGTTGAAAACAACTGGGTTTGTTGTTTTAGGATCTATTTCTTTCTATCTTTAGAAAATGTTCTTTTTTCAATGGACTTTTGTAGGGCTTGTGCGGTTGTTCCAGCCTTTATTTTACTATTCTATTCACAAATGAATAATGTCACAGATTTAGTTTAATGTTTGTCATGATGATGTTATCTCCAGGGGGAGCTGGAAAAGCAGCTTCTGCAGGCTAACCCCATCCTGGAGGCCTTCGGAAACGCCAAGACCATCAAAAATGACAACTCTTCACGATTTGTGAGTTTACCTTTCGCAGATGCAGACACGTAGGCCTAAAGTATTTAAGTGGGTCACAGAGTAGTGTCCACTTTTCATTAATCAATTCATTGATTAAAAATATTTATTAATGTAATTTGTATAATGACCCATATCTTTTTGTGTTACATTCATTTGACAGCTGGATGTATACTCTACCACACTGTGTAACATATGACCTACTGTAATCCTGGTGTACCTGTTCCCTTTAGGGTAAATTCATCCGCATCAACTTTGACGTGACTGGCTACATCGTCGGAGCCAACATTGAAACCTGTATCCTTACACAGTGTTACAGAACTCTAAACTGGGGGATCCAGGTTCAGAAAAGCTGTTTTTGTGTTCACTACCCTGGGAAAACAGCTACAGTATCTCCTGTGACTCCTGTGTTTGAACAGTAAACATGAACCCAGGCCCAAACCTGCGGTATTGTACTGTTGACACATTCCTGTGAGAAGTGTCATGGGTTCTTCTGTGACCGACGGTAAACACTGGGGAGGTCGTTGGCACCTGCACAGTGACAGTCTAACAAATGTTGTCACTCCAATAGGTCTGGAATGGAATGATGAGATAAGAAATGTTTAGGTTGGAATGATGTATTTGGGTCATGTTGTTTAAAGATGTTTTGGTGCGGAGCCCTATTTGTAAAGGTGCATACATACTGTAGCTACAAGTTGCTGAACCGTCCATGTTATCACATACAGGTTGCCAAGAACGGATCAGAAATTGTGACAGCGGTGAGATAATGAAGCTCCAGTGTTGGCGGAATCATCTAATATAATGTATATTCTGTGTATAGTTCACCATGTGTATTCACTGTAAGATAAACAAGTAGCCAAGCTTGGTTGTAAATACGTTTCTTTGGAATGTTTTCCTCTCAAGCATTAACTTGAAACTCCATCCAAAGCATTAGAATGTATATCCTTAACGGCTGTTTTCAGACCTGCTGGAGAAGTCTCGTTGTATCAGACAGGCCAAGACAGAGAGAGCCTTCCACATCTTCTACTACATGGTGGCTGGGGTCAAGGACAAGCTACGCGGTAAGATCTGGGTTGTGTTCCAAACAACATCCTATTCTCTATGTAGTGCGTTACATTTGACCAGGGTCCATAGGGCTCTGGTCAAAAGTAGTGGACTCTGTAGGGAATAGGGTGCCATTTGGGATGTAGATCTGGGTTCCTGATCAACATGATTGTCATGGTGGAGGAGAGATTTAATCTGTAATGCAGGACAGGCAGTTGTGGAAGTCCCCCTTTTCATCTCATCGACCCCAGACAACCAGAAGCAGAATCATTCTGTACACGATCAAATACAATTATTTCTAGATTTGCACACGATTGAACAGAGCTCGAATTTCTAGAACGCTCCACTCCATCAATGAAAACCCTGAACTGTTGGTCTTCCAGAGGCGCTCCTGTACATGATTGAACGTAGAGCTTGAATTTCTATAACTGTCTGCACTCATCATTGAACACACTGAATCTTTGTCATTCCAGAGGAGCTTCTGCTGGAGAACTTCAGCGCCTACCGTTTCCTGATTGCGGGCCACGTCTCGATCTCGGGCCAGCAGGACGACGAGATGTACGAGGAGACCATGGAGGCCATGAGCATCATGGGTATCACTGAGGAAGAGAGGACAGGTACTGTATCAATCAATTAATTTGTCAATCCATCAATTCAACTAATCACCACAAAAAGTCCTGCATGTGGCCATGAACATCATGGGCCTCACCAAGGACAAGAGGATAGGTAGTTTATCAACCAACCAACCAATCAATCAACCTATTCATGAATTGAATCAACTAATCAATTAATTGATCAATCAATCAATTATTCAGTCACCATAACAAGTCCTGCATGAGACCATGCATAGCATGGGCCTCACTGAGGATGAAGGGATAGATATGCTACAGTACAGGGCCATTCTATTCAATCACCACCACAACAAACTCTTCATTACTAGGGCAGTTACACTATACTGTATATATTATATGATATCACTTTCAGGAATAACCAGGCTATGACTTGGGTCTAGAGTTTTTTCTTCTAGATCACATGGTTAGGATAACCCCCTGGCCCTACATCAGCACGTCAAATACATTAGACACAGGACAGTAGGTGGGCAGATCTTAGATAGCTAATGGTGACTAACTAGCTAGACTGACAAGGCAAAGAATATCGCATGTCATGGCGGCCATTTTGATTTGTCCCTGTACTTACTGTAATTGACCTGTGCTGTCTGTGTCCTCTAGGCATCCTGAAGGTGTGCTCCACAGTGCTGCAGTTGGGAAACATAGAGTTCAAGAAGGAGAGGAACCAGGAGCAGGCCACCATGCCCGACAACACAGGTTAGAGAAGGACATCAGATGGCAGATAGTGAACAAGTTTTGTATATGTTATGTTGTTATTTGACATGGTATGTAGTATGTTATTAATGTGTAGGACAATATCACATTTACTTTCTTTCTGAAATGGGTCTTTGTTTCTAACCCCTCCAGCGGCTCAGAAGGTGTGCCACCTCCAGGGCATCAACGTGGTAGACTTCACCAGAGCCATCCTCACGCCTCGCATCAAAGTGGGCAGAGAGGTGGTGCAGAAGGCCCAGACCAAAGAGCAGGTACATGTTGCTTTGGCAGGCTGAAATTCAGACAGTCCTGCTCGCCTGTTTCCCAGACTCAGATTTTATCTTCTGGACTAAAAAACACATTCAAAGGAGAATCTCCACTAAAAGTGCTTTTTGGTCCAGGAATAGGCCCTACTGCTGGGCGGAATTTGAGACTGTTTTAAACTATGTTTAGTTTTCAGTTATCCATATTTTATACAATATCCCTGTGTTTCTGTTTCCTCCAGGCTGACTTTGCCATCGAGGCCTTGGCCAAGGCTATGTACGAGCGTCTTTTCCGCTGGCTGCTGGCTAGGGTCAACAAGGCTCTGGACAAGACCAAACGCCAGGGAGCATCCTTCTTGGGCATCCTCGACATTGCTGGCTTTGAGATCTTTGAGGTGAGTGAGGGGATTTATGTGATTGTATGGAAGGATTCATAGGATTGTATGTACGGTATCTTGGATAAGACTTGGGCTACATGCTATATGTAAAAGTTGAGCTATTAAGTTGTATTAAGATGAAGGGAAAGACTTGGGGGCCTAGCACACAACCCTGTGGCACACCAAACTGTCTTTAGTGAAAATGCATGTTTCTCTCCCTTCTCTTGCAGGATAACTCCTTTGAGCAGCTGTGCATCAACTATACAAACGAGAAGCTGCAGCAGCTGTTCAACCACACCATGTTCGTCCTAGAGCAGGAGGAGTACCAGAGGGAGGGCATCGAGTGGAGCTTCATCGACTTCGGCCTGGACCTGCAGCCTTGCATTGAGCTCATTGAGAGGCCGGTGAGTGGGGAGACTGTAAAAAACACTCTTTAGGTGTAAAATGTATACATTCAAGACATTAAATAGATACAGATTAAGCCTAGTCCTTGACTAAATAGCATTCTCAATGTAGATTATACATTGAAAGAGTTCAGGTCTAGGCTTAATCTGTGTCCTGGAAACCTTTCCTAGATATAGTATATTAAGAAACCAGGAAAATATTTATTTGAGTTATGTTTTCTCCACAGAACAATCCTCCTGGTATTCTGGCCCTGCTGGATGAGGAGTGCTGGTTCCCCAAAGCCACAGACGTCTCCTTCGTGGAGAAACTCATGAACACCCAGGCCAGCCACATGAAGTTCAGCAAACCCAAACAGCTGAAGAGCAAGACTGAGTTCTCTGTGCACCACTATGCTGGAAAGGTGTGTATCTAGCTTCTTTGTGGTGCTGTGTGGCTCAGTAAGAGGGTAAGAGGGACAAAATTGTGGGTTCAATTCCCACAGGGATCACATACAAATACAATAAATGTGTGGTGTTTTGCCTGTAGGTGGACTACAATGCTGATAATTGGTTGACAAAGAACATGGACCCTCTCAACGACAACGTCACAGCACTGCTTAACAGCTCCTCCAACACGTTTATCCAGGAGCTCTGGAAAGATGGTAAGTCCCCCTGGACTCCAGTTAGTAGTTGCTTTTTTAGCATAGAGATGGAGTCTCAAGATAGATGCACATACCCTTTAATTTTGTGTGACTATCTCTGATTGAAAATATTGCCTCCTAAGCGTGGTAACCAGATCTATTCCAGCATTAGCCAACTCGTGTCATGTTTGGCATACAGGCTACCAGGCTATGAGACTGCCAGTGTCCTAACCTAACCCAACCCAAATCCTAAAACAAACACCCCTCCCTGTCATAATGTGCCTCAGCGGACCGCGTGGTGGGCCTGGAGACCATGGCCAAGATGTCCGACAGCTCCATGCCCAGCGGCTCCAAGACCAAGAAGGGCATGTTCCGGACCGTGGGTCAGCTCTACAAGGAGTCCCTGGCCAAGCTCATGACCACGCTGCACAACACCCAGCCCAACTTCGTCAGATGTATCATCCCTAACCACGAGAAGAGGGTAGGCACCAGGCATAGACATTATTCACACTGTGGCCATTGTTCAGTAGAACGTTCAGCTGTGACTAAGGTCTATTAGGCTGCAAGGCGAGGGAGGTTCCCTTCATCCTGTTGCCAGTGTTTAAGTGGAGTGGAGAAACACACTTGATTCAATTTTAATTATATTTGATTCAATTCAAGCCTACCTCAATTCACTACTATTGTTTCCCTTGTAGGGGCATTCCTTTTGAAGTGTAGTTGTTTGTTGATGCAGAGGAGAGGTGCAAGCAACTCCCTCTATAAAATTGTAAAACATACCATATTAGATTAGCGGCAAGACGTCCTGTTTGTCTGATAAAGGCAATTTAGGACATTTGAATGGAATTCAGTGTTTCCCCCCCAGCTGTGAAGGAGTGTTAAGTATTTTGTTCTCCAACTGCATTTTCTAAGTTTTCACTTTCTACCGTAACCTTTTTAGAACAAATCTAAAGAATAACTTTACATACTTATTTCTATTCGTAAGGTAAGGAGCCGTAAATAATCTCGCCCTTACTTTAGTGTTTGCTGTGCTTGTGTGTTTGTAACAAATTGATGATGTTTGTATACAATATGTAAAGAAAATGTAATCATATCCATTGATCCTATGCCCTGTTCCTATATCCTGATCCGTTGTCCTCAGGCGGGGAAGCTGGACGCCCATCTGGTCTTGGAGCAGCTGAAGTGCAATGGTGTGTTGGAGGGCATCCGTATCTGCCGGCAGGGATTCCCCAACCGAATCCTCTTCCAGGAGTTCCGGCAGCGGTGAGTAGACTTGAATGGAAGAATCTGTTGCCTTGGCCTGGTTAAACCAGACTGGACACTGTCACTCACCATGGTTTCAGCATTCAGTCTGGTTTAACCAGACTATACTATTGCCTATCCAGTGCATTCAACATCGAAATGTATCACACATAGCCTGTGGTAAACATTTCTCTTAAATCAGACTTTCTCTCTGTCTCAATATTTTCACTTTACAGTTACGAGATCCTGGCAGCTAGCGCTATCCCCAAGGGATTCATGGATGGCAAACAGGCGTGTGGTCTCATGGTAAGAAAGTGGAGCAATTTCCAAACCCTAGCATCAGGACTTTCATAATATCAAGTCCAGCAATAGAAAACAGCCTTACATATTCTCTTCTCTGAAATTCTACCAAGACACCAAGTACCAAGATAGAAACCAGGTTGGTAGAACTCTACTAAGATACCAACTCTGCCACATACCAAGCTACACTGAACCGAAATATTAACGCAACATGTAAATTGTTGGTCCCATGTTTCATGAGCTGAAATAAAAGATCCCAGAAATTTTCCATATGCACAAAAAACTTATTTCTCTAAAATGTTTTGCACAAATTTGTTTACATCCCTGTTAGTGAGCATTTCTCCTTTGCCAAGATAATCCATCCACCTGACAGGTGTGGCATATCAAGAAGCTAATTAAACAGCATGATCATTACCAGGGGCGCAACTTTGGTTTTAGAAGTGGGGGGGACATATTATGAAATATATATATTTATATTCCAGTTGGATAAACACTCCAAACAGCCTACCCGACCGCTCGGAGGCATCCGCATGGTCCTAAAGCACACCGTTGCCTCGTTTTGTATCACATTCCAATGATAAAACTGGGGGGGGACAAAAATTCAATTTCAGAATGTGTGTGGGGGGGGGGGAACATGTCCCCAGTGAAAGCTGCGCCCCAGGATCATTACACAGGTGCACCTTGTGCTGGGGACAATAAAAGGCCACTCTAAAATGTGCAGTTTTGTCACACAACACAATGCCAAAGATGTCTGAAGTTTTTAGGGAGCGTGCTATTGGCATGTTGACTGCAGGAATGTCCAGCAGAGCTATTTCCAGAGAATTGAATGTTCTGAAACAAATCCAAAAATGTCCCAGTTCTTCCATGGCCTGCATACTCACCAGACATGTCACCCATTGAGCATGTTTGGGATGCTCTGGATCGATGTGTACGACAGCGTTTTCGAGGTTCCCGCCAATATCCGGGAACTTTGCACAGCTATTGAAGAGGAGTGAGACAACATTCCACAGGCCACAATCAACAGCCTGATTATCTCTATGCGAAGGAGATGTGTCTCACTGCATGAGGCAAATGGTGGTCACACCAGATACTGACTGGTTTTCTAATCCACGCCCCTACCTTTTTTTAAAGGTATCTGTGACCAACAGATGCATATCTGTATTCCCAGTCATGTAAAATCCATAGATTAGGTTCTAATGAATTTATATCAATTGACTGATTTCCTTATATGAAATGTAATGCAGTAAAATCTTTGAAATTGTTGCATGTTGCGTTTATATTTTTGTTCAGTATACATCATCACTTCCCCTTTTCTCACATTCCCTTCCTGTCTCATTTCCTGGTTCTGTAGATTAAGCACCTGGATCTGGACCCCAACCTGTACCGGATTGGTCAGAGTAAGGTCTTCTTCCGTACTGGCGTGTTGGCCCAGCTGGAGGAGGAGAGAGATCTGAAGATTACGGTGGTCATTATCGCCTTCCAGTCCCAGGCTAGAGGTTTCCTGGCCAGAAAGTGAGCAATGGCCTCAGAGTGTTGACACTGCTTTAATACAATAAAGCCTTCAGTCTATATATCAATCAATCAATCACATTTTATTTATAAAGCCCTTTTTAAATCAGCAGATGTCACAAAGTGCTATACAGAAACCCAGCCTAAAACCCCAAACAGCAAACAATGCAGATGTAGAAGCACGGTGGCTAGGAAAAACTCCCTAGAAAGGCAGAACCAGGCTCTGAGGGCTGTGCCGTGTGGAGATTATAACAGTACATGGCCAGATTTCTCTCCAAGATGTTCAAACGTTAATAGATGACCAGCAGGGTCAAATAATAATCACAATGGTTGTAGAGGTTGCAACAGGTCAGTACATCAAGAGTAAATGTCACTTGGCTTTTCATAGCCGGGCATTTAGAGGTTGAAATAGCAGGTGCAATTCTACCCAGCTAACAAAATGATGTCCTGGGAACGTCCCCTAAATGTTAGCGAATGTCCAGGGGACGTCGCAATGTAACGTTCCCAGGACAGACGTTTGTTCTATTTTTCTGACAGTTCTGGTTCTGAAAGTGCCACTATGTATGCTGTTATTTCCACAGTCCACAATTGAAACTGAATCAGTGAAAATGGCTTTTATGAGCCAATAAATGCTACATTACAGTGGTCAATGTTGGTTCCGCTCCTATGTTCTAACAGGGCCTTCGCTAAGAGACAGCAGCAACTGATGGCCATGAAGGTGATCCAGAGGAACTGTGCTGCCTACCTCAAACTCAGGAACTGGCAGTGGTGGAGACTCTTCACCAAGGTAGAGTTTCAACAACATTAACTAATCAACTCACTCCATTAATTGATGTCTGTCCTAGTTACAAAGGAAATCATATTTTGACTTTGGTGGCGGATGCAGTGTTGACCAAGTCATGTCGTCCTGACTTGCAGGTCAAGCCTCTGTTGCAAGTGACCCGCCAGGAGGAGGAGATGGGCCTGAAGGACGAGGAGTTGCAGAGGGCCAAGGAGTCTGCAGTGAAGTACGAGTCAGAGCTGAAGGAGATCACCCTGAAACACACAACGGTATGTATGGGGGACCAATCGCCACGAACACCCCAGTCTATGTGCTTTCCACAATATTTGTAGGGATTGTGTTGCCATTGTTCAGATATTCTTTTGAATTAAATTACTATTGTAACCCTTTTCACCCCTTTCATTGCCTCGTAATTTAAACCATCACATTTACATAAGAAGTGTTTTGAGATAAAAACATTAACACTCAAGAAAGTTTGGTGTACCACAGGGTTGTGTGCTGGGCCCCCTACACATTTCTTTCTATTAAGCTCTCTTTGCTTTTTCTCTGGCTCCTCTACTATCCAGATTGTGGAGGAGAGGAACGCGCTGCAGGAGCAGCTGCAGGCTGAGACCGAGCTGTTTGCAGAGGCGGAGGAGATGAGGGTGCGTCTGGCCGCTAAGAAGCAGGAGCTGGAGGAGATCCTCCATGAGATGGAGGCCAGGTTGGAAGAGGAGGAGGACCGCGCTCAGGCCCTGCAGGTGGACAAGAAGAAGATGCAGCAACAGATGCAGGTTTGTTTGAGCTTTTTTTTCCTTCTATGTCTTTCACCTTGACTTTGTATTTTGGGTTTTTAGTTTGGGGTGTGTGTTGCTTAAGCTTGTGCCAGTCATGTTAAGTCATGGTGGTAGCCTAGAGGTTAGAGGGTTGCTGGTTTGAATCCTAAGTCTGGCAGTTCTTCTTGGTTTGTTTTTAGGACCTGGAGGAGCATCTGGAGGAGGAGGAGGATGCCCGTCAGAAGCTGCAGCTGGAGAAGGTAGCTTGTGAAGGCAAGATCAAGAAGTTAGAGGACGATGTCTTAGTGATGGAGGACCACAACACCAAACTGTTAAAGGTCAGTACCATGTCTCAGGCCTCATATGAGATGCATTGTCAAGGCTATGGGCCATTTAAAGGAACATTTGTGTGTTTTCATCTATCAAGAGAGACTAATGGCTCAGTTACAGTATCATGTCTCAAGCATCATAGAAGAAGCATTGTCAAGTCTCTGGGCCCATGAGTCCATTGGAGATTTGATAATGACAGTTGATCTTTGCCATTTGTCCACTCAATCAGCGTTTGATGAAAGCAGGGGTATGACGTTGAGGATTTACCCTGTTTGTTTACCTGTTTGCCATGTTTACCCTGTTTTAGGAGAGGAAATTAATGGAGGAGAGGCTAGCAGATTTCAGCTCCAACCTGGCAGAGGAGGAAGAGAAGTCCAAAAACCTGACCAAGCTCAAGAACAAACACGAGTCGATGATCTCTGAACTTGAGGGTTCGTATCCATCTTTTAGCCCATCCAGACATCAAATAAACCACTCTCAATGGATACCACACCTATTCAGTTATCAAGCAACAATGCACATCTTTGTCCATACAAATAGTGGCTTTGAGGGTTTTCCTGACCATGTGACCTGACCAGGAAAAACTCCTGGCCATATCCATACAGTAGCATCCTATATCGTAACCAATCCGTGTCGTCCTTTAGTTCGTCTGAAGAACTTATTGAAGCTATTCAGCCACTACACACATCTTCATCCATAGAGTAACATCCTCTATCTTCCTCTATCTTTTGTCCTCTAGTCCGTCTGAAGAAGGAGGAGAAGGGTCGGCAGGAGCTGGACAAAGCAAAGCGTAAGCTGGAGGCGGAGTCTAGCGACCTCCAGGAGCAGATAGCCGACCTGCTGGCTCAGATCGCTGAGCTCAAAGCCCAGCTGGCCAAGAAGGAGGAGGAGCTACAGGCTGCTCTGGCCAGGTGGACACCAAACACTGGATTTTATTTTAATTATTCTTTCCTTGTGAACCGAGTGGCGCAGCAGTGTAAGGCGCTGCATCTCAGTGCTAGAGGCGTCACTACAGACCCTGGTTCGATTCCAGGCTGTATCACAATCCGGCCGTGATTGGGAGTCCCATAGGGCGGCGCACAATTGGCCCAGCGTCGTCCGGGTTTGGCCGGGGTAGGCCGTCATTGTAAATAAGAATTTGTTCTTAACTGACTTGCCCAGTTAAATAAAGGTAAAATAAATAAAAACTTCAGTTGTTTTAGAGATCCTCACATGCTACTGTGATAAAGCCCACATTACACTTGTATATGACCTCTAAAACACAGCACCAAATGTAACAGTACCATCTATTGATCTTAGCATCAGCTCAGAATACGCCTTCTTTTATTAGTGATATGTTTTATTATCTTGAAATCATCCACAAACAACGTATTAACAATGTATAAACAACACATAAACAATGTTCATTACCCCCTTTTTCCCCTAGGCTAGAGGACGAGATGGCCCAGAAGAACAATGCCCTAAAGAAGATCCGGGAGCTGGAGGGCCACATCTCAGACCTTCAGGAGGACCTGGACTCAGAGCGCCAGGCCAGGAACAAGACTGAGAAAGCCAGGAGGGACCTGGGAGAGGAGCTGGAGGCCCTCAAGTCTGAGCTGGAGGATACACTCGACAGCACCGCTACCCAGCAGGAGCTCCGGTGAGTACAACTACTAGGCAGTGGCTCTGTTCCAATATCCACACTGGCATACCACTTAGTATGAAGCAATATATTCTTAGTGAATGCTAGTATGGACATTGGAACATAGCCATTTGGTCATTTGTCTGTATATTCATACAGTCTAGGGTAGTACTTGGTCTATTCAATCACTCATGCAATTCATCAACCATCATCTATCCATCCATTATTTCATCCATCTATCCACCCACTCACTCACCCACCCATCCATCCATCCATCCATCCATCCATCCATCCATCCATCCATTCATCCTCTCATCTCTCTGCAGGGCGAAGAGAGAACAGGAGGTGACCCTGTTGAAGAAGGCCATGGATGAGGAGGGTCGGACCCATGAGGCCCAGGTGCAGGAGATGAGACAGAAACACACCCAGGCTGTAGAGGAGCTCACAGAGCAGCTGGAGCAGTCCAAACGGGTAAGGAAATGTAGCTATACTACTAGGCCTGGTCAAGTGCCCAAAGTTCTGTCTCTGATTGTATAGCATCATCACTGGCCAGATTTAACATGACTCTAACTGACTACATTTTGAAGCATATGATAACTTCATGTGTGCATGAATCCATCTTCTACAGAACATGATACATTTTACCGTTCTATTATGGCAGCTCTATGTATTAGGATACGGAAAAATCTATATGTAGTAGATGCTGAGTAGGCAAATATATATTATACTTCCATTGACTGGTTGAATCCCCTTCGTCTCTGTGTCCCCCAGGTGAAGTCGAACCTGGACAAGGCCAAGCAGGCCTTGGAGAAGGAGACGTCGGAGCTGACGGTGGAGGTGCGCTCCCTGACCACGGCCAAACAGGACGTGGAGAACAAGAAGAGGAAGGTCGAAGGTCAGCTGAACGACCTGCAGGCGCGCTTCACCGACAGCGAGAAGCAGAAGGGAGAGCTGGGAGAGCGCTGTTCCAAGATCACTGTGAGTGACAATGATGAGGAGTCGCACAATGATGACATCATTACACAGAGCCCATATGGTCATAATTCATTAAAAATGTGGACCTGCTGGCACACCCATAGACCCACGCAGGGCCCTTATTCTTTGTTCTTTGTAGAATGATAGAATGATATTAGTTATGTAGAATGATGCACAATGAAATAGATGAATGGATGAAAGAGTCCATAGATATAGAAGACACGTTTCACTAAAGCTAGAAGAGATGCTGACTAATATCTCTTTCTCTACACAGATTGAACTAGAGAGTGCCACCAACCTCCTGAATGAAGCCGAGGGGAAGAACATCAAGCTGAGCAAAGATGTCTCCACCCTCAGCGCCCAAGTCCAAGACACACAGGTACAAACACACAACACATCCTATTTATTCTGTACTGCGTATTCAAGAAAGGATGCTAGCTAACATTTTATTTTCAGTGAGACATTAGCAACGGGACTCACTGTAACTGCTTTGTGTTGTTTAATGATGGTTTATGTTATCCTGTATGTAACACTTGTTGCTCATTGGTTGGCGTTTGATACTGAACTTTGACCGTTGACTTTGTCTCTGCCTTCCTCAGGAGCTGCTGGCTGAGGAGACCCGTCAGAAGCTGCAATTCTCCACGAAGCTGCGTCAGATGGAGGACGACCGCAACAGTCTGCAGGAACAGCTGGAGGAGGAGGTGGAGGCCAAGAGGAACGTGGAGAGACACGTGTCCACCCTCAACATACAGGTCAGAGTTCACACACAGGGTCAGACACTGGAGTAAAATGGTAAAACCTCAGTGAGATGGATACTGCATGTCAAGAGATCCATCTTGTTACCATTTCAAGTGGACATTTCCTGTGCGTTATGTTCCCAAAACAAGAGATTGTAGTAGTCATTCAGAGTTAGCGTATTGGGACAGTCAAATACAGCATCCACTTAAGATGAAGACTAGCTGGAAATGAGAAGGTGTTCTCAGTCAACTAACCTGGTAAAATAACAGTTTAACAAAGAATAAAAACATGAAGAAAGGACGTTGATACACTTGTTTACACAATTTTCCTTGTGTCACCAGCTGTCAGACTCCAAGAAGAAGCTAGAAGAAATGGCCGGCAACAATGAGCTCCTGGAGGAGAGCAAGAAGCGTCTTCAGAGAGACCTGGAAGCGTCCAACACCCAGTTCGAGGAGAAGGCCTCGGCCTACGACAAGCTGGAGAAGACCAAGAACCGTCTGCAGCAGGAGCTGGAGGACATCCTCATGGACCTGGACAACCAGAGGACCATCGTCTCCAACCTGGAGAAGAAGCAGAAGAAGTTCGACCAGGTCAGTCAACCAACTGCAAAACTGGTTGACATAATATTATAATGATGGAAATGACACAATACCAACCAGTTTTGCCTGCTGGGTACAACAGACATATCAAAATGGCTGACACTAGTCAAAACAATTGTGACGCATGTTATGTTAAAGATAAACAGGGTGTAGGAGAATGTAAATAAGGAGAAATTGTTTACTTAAATCATGCATTAAAAAAAGACTTCTCTTTAACTACTTTTTCTTCTCTTGAAAGTCATATGAGCTTACCTTCTCCACTTCACACTTTCTTCCAGATGTTGGCAGAGGAGAAGACCATCTCCAGTAAGTACGCTGACGAGAGGGACCGTGCTGAGGCAGAGGCCAGGGAGAAGGAGACCAAGGCCCTGTCTCTGGCCCGTGCTCTGGAGGAGGCCCAGGACAGCCGGGAGGAGCTTGAGAGAGCCAACAAGGCCCTGAGGACTGAGATGGAAGACCTGGTCAGCTCTAAGGACGACGTGGGCAAGAGTGTGAGTGTGGACAATCAACTTCTCTGGAATCTATGGGCCAGTTTCCCGGATACCGATTAAGCCTAGTCCTGGACTAAAAGGATCTTTCAATGGAGTCTCTTTCCATGGAGATTGAGCATGATTTTTAATGCAGGACTAGGTTTAATCACTATTTTTAAAATGGCAATGTTCTAAAACCACCAATAGGTGGCAGGCATGTCCACAACTTTTTCTCACCCACCCACCCCTCCATCCCCTCCATCCCATCCATCCTATCCATCCTATCCATCCTATCCATCCCATCCATCCTATCCGTAGGTCCATGAGCTGGAGAAGGGGAAGCGTGGGCTGGAGGCCCAGGTGGAGGAGATGAAGACCCAGCTGGAGGAGCTGGAGGACGAGCTGCAGGCTGCAGAGGATGCCAAGCTGCGTCTGGAGGTCAACATGCAGGCCCTGAAGGCCCAGTTCGACCGGGACCTGGTGGGACGTGACGAGATGGGAGAGGAGAAGAAGAGACAGCTCATAAAGCAGGTAGGGAAAGAGGGAAAACTGTAAAGAGGAAATGCCGCCATTTTGTTACACAGAAAAGGGGTAGGTTCATGGCTTAACTCTCCAGGATGTTCAAGCCACTCTTGAGCTATACAATAATGACATATTCACAGCAACAAATGATGTTGCTGAATTGAGCTTGTGCTCAGCCTTTGCTTTCTGCATGTGTGGTCCCCAGGTGCGTGAGTTGGAGACAGAGCTAGAGGACGAGAGGAAGCAGAGAGCCACGGCGGCAGGAGCCAAGAAGAAGCTGGAGGGAGACTTGAAGGACCTGGAGGGACAGATCGAGATGTCCAACAAGGGACGCGACGAAGCCATCAAACAGCTGCGCAAGATCCAGGTGAGTGGAAGTGAACAATGATACTGTAACACATGACCTTACAGTGATACTGTTATGTTATGGTTATGTAGCATTATGACAGCCTATTCCTTATTTAGTCATATGTAGTAAGTCTTATGTAGCCTTATGTAACTGACATTCATGGTGTAAAATGAATACAGCTAGTGTGAGATTTGGCTATGTCTTTGACAATACCCCTTATAAAGCATTATGAAAGCCTTATGATGCCTTATAATATCATTATGTCATTCCATCTCCAGGCTCAGATGAAGGACTTCCAGAGGGAGCTGGAAGATGCCCATGCAGCCAGAGAAGAGGTGCTGGGTACGGCCAAGGAGAGCGAGAGGAAGGCCAAGAGTCTGGAGGCTGAGCTCATGCAGATTCAGGAGGTAACGTAGCCTGGCTCCCTGTAAATAGCATGGCAAAGTGTGAAATGACACTCTATTCCCTATATAGTGCACTACTTTTGACCAGAGTGCTATTGTGTGTGTAGGAGCTGGCTGCTGCTGAGAGGGCACGGAAACAAGCAGAGGCCGAGCGGGATGAGCTCTCCGACGAACTGGCCAGCAACACCTCTGGAAAGTAAGTAGAACATTTACTAAATTAGTGTGATGTTAATAGCATTATAATGCCTCTTGTATTTCACAATTGTTCCTCAGTCAAATGAGTGGAATTAATTGGAAACAGTGAATTGAACGCAGCATTAGATGGTGGTGTGGTGTAGTGAAGCATTGTGTGATTGATTAATTGATTGAATTTATTTGACAATTTGTAAAATTGGGCACTCCAATTAAGAAAATCATCAAGGATAACACAATAAAGCTTAACAACTTATTTCCATTTGGTCCTTTTGAAGAGGAAAGGGGGAACGGGGAATGCAACAAGGTTAGGTGGTAATTGTAATGGCAACAGACAATGACAGACAGAAATTGTTGTTTGTTTCATAACATGAGAAAAGTTGTACAATTTAATTTCCTATTAAAAAACTATGGACAGGTACATCTCCCTTTTCTCACATACCCTTAATATATAAAACAATCAATCCCTAATATATACAAGACAATCACCATATAATAAACAACAGGCACCAAAAGGCAGACCATATGCTATCCTGGGTATTTCCTTCTCAGGCACATACTATAATCTTACGACTCACTTTTTGGACATGCTACTATTTAGCCATTTTTTCATTGAGAACTTGAAACTACCTATGGTGGTTATTAGTTTCAAATTCTTCAGAAGACTATTCCAAAGAATGGCAGCTGAAACATGTGGTGGTGTAGTGGAGCATTAATTGTGTGACTGAAACGTTGTGTGGTGGTGTAGTGGAGCATTGTGTGACTGAAACATTGTGTGGTGGTGTAGTGAAGCATTGTGTGACTGAAACATTGTGTGGTGGTGTAGTGAAGCATTGTGTGACTGAAACATTGTGTGGTGGTATAGTGAAGCATTGTGTGACTGAAACATTGTGTGGTGGTATAGTGAAGCATTGTGTGACTGACTGTTTCCTGTGTGCTGTTTCCAGGTCAGCCCTGTCTGATGAGAAGCGTCGTCTGGAGGCTAAGATCTCCCAGCTGGAGGAGGAGCTGGAGGAAGAGAGCAGCAACATGGAGATCCTCAACGACAGACTGAGGAAGAGCACTCAACAGGTTAGACTGGCAGGATCCATCCTCCTAATGACCTTAAACACACTGTGACCACACCTTAACACACTAGGACCATACCTTGACCTTTTATCAACCATGCTTTGAACACTCATTGACCACACTTTCAACACTCATTGACCACCTCTTGGACACACATTGACCATATCTTTAACCCTCAGTGACCACATCTTGACCACTCTTCAAACTCAGGTGGACCAGCTGAACAACGAGCTGCAGACGGAGCGCACCACCTCCCAGAAGAACGAGAGTGCCCGGCAGCAGATGGAGAGGCAGAACAAGGACCTAAAGGCCAAGCTGCAGGAGATGGAGAACCAGGTCAGAGATAATAGATTTACTGAGATAGGACTGCCGGGGGTTTCTCCCCATTGAGAAAATATTAAGTGTCCCTACTTTCCGGTCTGTCTCAGTGGGCGTGTAGTGTACCGTTGTTCCAATGTAATGAATTGTGGGGTCTCGGTTTCTATCATCTCTGATAAGGTCAAGTCCAAGTTCAAGTCGTCCATCACCGCCCTGGAGGCCAAGGTGGCTCAGCTGGAGGAGCAGGTAGAGCAGGAGAGCAGGGACAAGCAGGCTGTAGCCAAGGGCCTGCGCCAGAAGGAGAAGAAGCTGAAGGATCTGATGATCCAGGTGGAGGACGAGAGGAAACAGGCCGAGCAGTACAAGGAACAGGTATACTGTTGTGTCATGCTGATGCCAGTCTTATGTCATATGAACACCCTCTTCTTCCTTTCTGCTAATGGCAGTTATGACACTCTTATGAACCCCTCTCCTCCTCTCTCCTCCCCAGGCAGAAAAGGGCAACACGCGGATGAAGCAGCTGAAGCGCCAGCTGGAGGAGTCGGAGGAGGAGTCTCAGCGCATCACGGCTGCCCGCAGGAAACTGCAGAGGGAGCTGGACGAGGCCACCGAGGCTAATGATGCCATGAGCCGCGAGGTCAACTCCCTCAAGAGCAAACTCAGGTACAGTGTGACCCATGACCCCAGAGTCAGGGTGGTGTCTTTGGCAAGAGTCCCTGCTCCTGACCCCTATCCTGTATACTATAGTTTCACTGTGCTCAAATCACTCGATAGAAAAGGATGATCACACCCCAAATCAAGGCAGGTCCAATATATCACACAGAGTAGTTTCACAACAACCACACTGAAATTTCACATAATCACCAATTAGCCAACCACAATTAAATATTCTCCCAATAGGCAAAGGAGCATAATGTACCCTTTTGGGGCTTGCAGATAACAAGTTGAACACTGTACTACAGTATATCTGTTTCCAACACCATGGTGTGTCCTCTGGAAATCAAAGCCTTTCTTGAATCTTTATTGCAGAGGCAACCCAATCCCAGAACCCAAGGAGTAACGTAGCAGGTACCTCTGCGTTCAGAAGTTACCCCGTTTATCACCATTTCATTTTAACTTTCCATAACTTACCCCCATGCACTCTTGTCCAACTGACTGTGCCATTTCTCCGCCTGAAAGAGTGAAATATGGTTAATCGGTCAATATATTCAATAGAGCTCATCTGATAGAGCTCATAGTCTGAAACAGTGCAAGAAAAGTGTATTGCACTTCCATTGTGTTCTTTCTACCACTGGTGACCATATTTTTCTCCATGCTTGGTTTATTTGCCCTAAACCAAACTCATTTCTCTGTGTCTGTCTAGCCTGGTTCCAGATCTGTTTTTGCTGTCTTGCCAAATCCTATGGTCTCAGATGACCATCGGAGTTGACAATACAGCACAAACAGTTCTGGCACCAGGCTAGCGTCTGTCTAGACAGGAGTCAAATGAGTTAAAGATATAACCGGCCGGCGTGCAGCGTGCCTACTGTTACTATAACATCTCACTCATTCTGCATTTCAGCGATGCCATTTCATCTTCCTCGTGTTCAACACGAGTGTTTTTTACCCAAGTCTAACAAAACGTAGTAGACAAGTTACATTCAATTATGTAGTTTGAGCTTAATAGACCATTGTGGTCCCACTTTAAATGAAGGACAACTTATAAAGGCTTTATATAGCATGCAAAAGGCCTCATAAGAACTACATAAAGGCTTCAGAAACATCTATAAGCGTATGTCATACTCTATAAATGGTGTATAAAGGGTGACGTAACAATTCCCAGTGTAGGGTGAATTGCCAAATGTGACATAACGCACTATGTATGTTTATACACCATTTATAGTATGACATACGCTCATAGATGATTTGTGAAGTATTTATGTAGTGCTTATGAAGCCTTTATGTATGCTATATAAAGCCTTTATAAGTTGTACTTTGTTTAAAGTGGGACCATTATTGTAATAAGATGTCAAAACTGTATTAACAGTGACGATCACAACCTGTCTGGTAGGTATTGTTAGACATCCATTTTCACTTTTGTTAATCAAAATGGTGGACAAAGGTAGAGTGATATACAGACGCAGACAATGGGAGCAAAAAGTCCTTCAACATTGTCCTGAGGTTACCAGGAAACCTAGACTAGTCTTGCCCATAGCGCTTCTCATCTGTGTGTGTTTGTGTATTTGTATGTGTGTCCTGTGTTTGTGTGTCTTGCATCGGTGCTGTCTGTCTGTCTGTGTTTCAGGCGCGGGACCGAGCCCTCCTTTAGCAGCGCACCACGCCGTGTCGGAGGAAGCACCCGGAGAGGGGTCATCGATGACGCGTCAGAAGAAGACGGGGACTCACAGGGGGACTACAACGGAACCAAGTCTGTTGAGTAGAAGAGGCCAAAACCATCCAATCAAATTCAGTATTACAATCATCCAACCAATCAGACTCAGTATTACTGTATGCACCTGTGCCAAACAGACCCGCTTTACCAAATAACACACAAGTAACTTCAACCTTACTCTTTCTTTCATATTACTTCCAAATATGATTCTCTATATCAGTCACATATCGACTGCCTTCTCGTTCAGAGCACATAAGGCTTTTCACAATTCAAAACAGACAAAATGGAGGCATAAGAGACAAAGGCGTAATAATGAATTTAGTTTCATTTTAGTGCCTGGGATGTTAGTGTGATTTGTTGTTCTTTTGCTACACTGTTTTGTACTGCACTGAATTACTTGTCCCTACGATACTTCCTTTGCTTAATGTTGTACCCCTCAAAGGTACGTAGGTTACATGTTGTTCCTTATACTCCTTTTACCAGGAAGGATAAATCCAGGTGTTACTATTCGTCACTTTAATTAATTATAATTTATAGGCATCACATTGTATTTCTAGATTTATACATCTAGCGGTCATGTAAATCTATAATTCTATTTCTATGAGGACATTATGACATGCCCCTTCTTCTACACTGCTGTTAACTTTTTAGATTGTTATAGAAGGTCAATGCAGGCAGATTGTATACTATGGTAAATGGTATACCCACCCAGCTAAAAAATAACTGATGTAGTCCAAATGTATTTTGTTTGTATTCAGAATAGCTGCCCCAATATTGGCGCACGGTTACAACCATAGCAACTGTTCTGTTGTGTCTGTGGTAAGGACAGTGAATCGACCATATATATTTCATACTTTGGAATATTTTTCTGACTGTCAAGTATGGACAGCAGAACACCTTTCTACTTTTATAAACAAAACCAAAGTCACCCCTTTCTCCTACATATTCCTATCAGACTTTTCTTGTTCCTAAATTATAATATAAAATGATATATATTAGTATCAACAAGACAGATACATTTTAGGTTGGTGTACCTCGCCATTGACATCTTGTTAGAAAGTAGAACATCATCAGCAGGAATAGTGTCATGCCATCAAGGCCATTTTGTGTATGTCCAGATGCATATTCAACAAAAATATTTTTTGGTTTTACCCGCCACTGGTCACCTTTACAACATTTTGTCTTGTTTTTACTCAATTGACGTTTACATGCCACTTCTTCAATCTATAAATTGTGGAACCACCTGCACGAGAAATAAAAGAGTGAAAAAGTAACCCTCCTCCTCTCCTATATGTCTGTCTCCACACATCCTGAATGATATTGCCAAAAGCATGTTTAGAATGTTCATTTTATGTGTTCATTTTGATACAAAAAGGATTGCAAACCAACAGGTCAAAAGGTAGAGCACCTCAGGTGCATACATTTCAATGTAAGTCCAGACAGAAGTTAGTATGTTAGTAACACACCCACAAACGGTTGCCAACGGTTACATGTACAGTTGTAAGAGAAGCTCTACAAATGGTACTTCCTGGTCCCTAGTTCATACACAACAGCAGAATACTTCCATAAGACCTGCTGCTGTAACATCAGAGTTGTTTTGTATACATATTATCCTGGTCTCAAATCTGTATGTGTTCTAGCCAACTCCTTTATCACGAACATGATAGGGGAATTGGATAAAGCACATATGGATGGAACCAATATAAACCAATGATATAAACACATTGTTACTAAGTACAAGCGTTCTCTCTGTTGTTGAGTAGTAACATGCCCTACGGTCATATCCATCCTTGATATCAGACTATTGCTCCTCATTGGAAAGACATATAAGGCTAAAACATTATCTTTTAAACAGTACGTAATGAATTCCAAGAAGTCACAAATCCACCAGAATTCAGATGTCCACCATTAACAGTGTAACGAAGGCATCATCATCATCATCCATAATAGTTTCGGAAATATAGTATGAACTGTGCTTTATCTCTTAACTCTATTCAGTAAAATCGAACTCTATTCTGTCAAATCTATTAAGATCTATTATTGCTATTTTGTCATCTTTGATAGTTCCCTGATCTGATATAAGATCAGTCTTTTGACAGGAAGTCTGGGTTGACTGAACTGCTCAAACTGAACCAAGGCTGTCTTTAGGCCTCTTTCTATTAGAAACATCTATAATATAGATTCTATACATTCAGCAGTGCAGTGGTACCTCCTAACTCTCCAACTCATAAAAAACTAAGAACATATACAAACAAAGAGAAGAAATCTAAACAAACTTAAAAACACTGAAGAAATGGCAACTTTATCAACTGTAACAGAAAGAAATGTCTTTGCCAAAGACCTAAGCTACATTTGAGATTCTCAGAAGTTAACTCGATGCACTTTCTCTGTTCCTATATCTTGCCTACCCTATAAAACATTCTGCAAATTCAAGACAGGGTATAGGTTAGTCTGTGCATTTCTCACAGATAATACTTTTTCAAGTTACCAGGTAGAAGACCTTTAAAATAAACTATATTCGTACATTAATAAACCATTGACCTGTAAAGTAGTAGTACCCATAACAAACATCAGACTATCCTTTGCTTTTACAGCAGATGACAATAACGCAGCACAGAGAGGAATAATACCCATTCTCCAAAAGGTAAAGCTAGTCTAACTTACCATCTCCGACACTTTACATATATATCCTCTATAAGCACGAGGCTTAGCTACGAACGGACATGTGCGATGATCAGAGGGCTAGACATACAGAAGAAACTATGACTAGGCAAAACTTACATGTGGAGGTACTGATACATTGATAAAAGGCAGCAATGGCTAAATGCTAACACCACCAACTGTCGACCAACTTCACTCTTCTGCTACCGTTGGCACACCAAGAATCCAAGATGGCGTCCGATCAGAGAACGTGGGTACAAGGACAGGGTGTGGGGTATGGGGGGGGGTTAGTGGCATAGTAGCAGGGTTGGGGTAGTAGTAGCAGGACTTGGGTTCAGAGGTCATGGGATCAGCAGGAGGACATGCAGCGAGGTCAAGGAATCCTCCCTTATATTATTCATTAAAAAAATAAAAGCTGTAGAGTAGCATCGTGACCCGGCGGTTCTTCTCAGCAGAGTCCATGCAGCAAATAAGTGGGGAGAGGGAGCGGCTTTCTGGTACATAGTTCAGAGTTTGACTGAGGTGTGAGGATGTTCAGCTGGTAGTGTAGTGAGAGGGGGACACCATTTAAAGGTAGTACAGTCTGGTGCAGGGGTGTGAAGGTGGAGGGGGAGGGGGGCAGGGGAGGCCCTCGTTTCATAGCAGGATCTTGACTCCCCCTGATGGTGACTGGGAGCCATGGGAGTGGGAGGAGACTCCCCGAGGAGGCGCAGGTCCAAACTCTAACCGCTTCACCAAGCTGAAAGACAGAACGTCTACCATGATGAGCAACACGTAAATCCACAACTTCATTTTCATGTAGAACATCAGACAGAATGTTAAGAGGAACAGAACAACAACAGATCCCACCCAGTTCATGTTCATTAATCGTAGGATACTTAGTTGATTTCTCAGACCAGTATAAGTCTAAATGGAGAGTAAAGTAGTTTTTAGTCCAGATGTCTGGCTATCTTGAGATGAATGCACTAGCTGTGGGTCGCTCTGGATGGGAGCATCTGCTAAATGTTGTGCCATGTACACTGAGTATACAAAACATGACCAACAGCTGCTCTTTCAATGACATAGACTGACCAGGTGAACGCTATGATCCCTTATTGAAGTCACTTGTTAAATCCACTTCGATCAGTGTAGATGAAGGGGAGGAGACAGGTTAAAGAAGGATTTTTAAGCCTTTAGACAATTGAGACATGGACAGTGTATGTGTGCCATTCAGAGGGTGAATGGGCAAGACAAAAAATGTAAGTGCCTTTGAACGGGGTATGGTAGTAGGTGCCAGGCGCACCGGTTTGTGTCAAGAACTGCTATGCTGCTGGGTTTTTCACGCTCAACAGTTTCCTGTGTGTATCAGGAATGGTCCACCACCCAAAGGACATCCAGCCAACTTGGCACAACTGTGGGAAGCAACGTGGGCCAGCATCCCTGTGGAACTCTTTCAACACCTTTTAGAGTCCATGCACCTACAAATTGAGGCTGTTCTGAGGGCAAAAGGGGGTGCAGAAGGTGTTCCTAATGTTTGGTATACTCAGGGTATATTATGTATTTTATGCATTAATTGGTTGTGTTTTGATTTCTGTTTGGACCCCAGGAAGAGTAGCCACTGCCTCGGCAGCAGCTAATTGGGAATCCTAATAAATACTACTACTAAGTAAGCTTAATCTAGATACACACAACCAGACAGAAATATATAAAAATATATGATTTTCAGAAATAAATAAATGGTTCTCATTGTGACCTATTTACCTGTCGTAGTGTGGAGGGCTCATGCTGAAGGCCTGGATCTCTGTGCCCCCCTCTATAGCAGAGGGGGTACCGGGACCCGCCGGAAGAGACGGTCTGTTCGGCGACGTGTCGTATACGAAGTCTCGACAAGACGCCAACTTGGACTCCAGGTTCTAGAGCGATCAAGAGAGGAAATAAGTTGTATTACTGTCTCTGAGACCATCATAGACACAGAAATGGAGATACGTTAAAAAGGAAAATTCCAAACAAATACCAGTTTTCCTTTAAACCATTAAATTAGAGTTATATTTTATTATATGCATCATTGAAGGTTCATGGTGATGTTATGAGGGTGGTATTAAATGCATAGGTCCCATTAAGACAATGTTTCTACACAGTTTTTCTTACCCCGACTTTTCTTAGGAGCTCCCCGACGATGTTGAGCGCAGATATGCGAGCCGACGTAGTCAGGGGAGTTCCTGTTAGGTTATCCCCTAAACACAAACACATTTAGCACATATCACAACATCAAACTACAGCTACTAAGGCACAGAGTTTCTAATCCCAGAGGCGCAACATCGCAAGACTTCCGGGAACACTTGCAAAACAGACCAAACAGACTAGGCCAGGGTTTGGTGGAAAATGATTATTTAGTTGTTATTTTTCTCAATCTAAATGCACAACCTAGATTCGAGCCAATGTCTTAAGTAGTTCAACATGTTATATTACTCCAACCTCGTGAAAGTGACAAACTGACACTTTTTCCATTTACGTCAAAAACAACTTTATATCGAAGGAGTGCCATTGATTTGACGGCCTGCTCATGCGCAGTTCGGCGCGAGACAACCGTTAAACCCGATGACATGTTTCTAAGCATGAGCTTAGCTAGCCAACGTCGCCACGACATCGCCTCCAAGTGTGATCGGGGATTTCTATTAAACAAGCATTTTTAGCTTATCTTCATACTGTACTGTCTTTGACTAAGGAATTAACTAGCATTCCACCATCATTAAACTATCAAGATTATCTTAAAATTGAGGATGAAGTAATATGTCATTATTACAGTTTAACCCACAACACAGCCACCATTGGTCTCACCCACCTCGACGAATGCTTGACGCTGGGGTTGCTGGGAATGTACCAAGTGGTTTGGAGGGGGTGGTCGGTATGGTGGAGCGTGAAGATGATTCGGTCCTGTCTGTCTCCTTGGAGATGCTACTGGGGGGGCGTCGCTCCTGGACCTGCTGTACGGCTAGCTCCTGTCGTAAATCTGCCCAACACAGAGAGAGAAGAGACAACAGATCAGATCTCAATACTGAGGACATTTGTGACATTGATACTACAGTACAAATAAGGAAAAAGTCAATACAAGTCATCACTAATACGCAATGGAAGTCCCACCTACTTCCTGGTTCAAGTTTTTGAATGGGCTTCAAGCGTATATATCATCAAATTCATGAAAACGTGGTCATTTAAGATACTGTACTGTATATGTAAAATGATATTCGTATTCGTGGATTAATCTACTTTTAACTGATGCCTTTAATGAAGGTTTTCGATTGCGTTTTTCCCCCTTAATCGAAAACCTTCATAAAAGGCATTGGGTAAAGGTAAATTAATCCGCAAATACAATTATATATATATATATCTTAAAATGACCTCACTTTCTTGAACATGATGATATATAAGCTTGAAGACCATTAAAACAACAGTATGGGACTTGAACCAGGAAGTAGGCTGGACTTTTATAGAATATATAAACAGTAGCTTCTAATAACCTGCTGTAAATTCTACACATAATGCCAGACTCATAATTCCGCATTCGCTCTGCTTACTTTTTGAGAAATACAATGGGCAAGGCTGGATCGAGCTGATATTACAATGTCAGTTAATCAACTATCAAATTACGCATATTTTCAAAACTGGAAACTAAATCTGGCAAAATCAGCAGTTCTTGATTAGAACATGAAATGAAAACCCTTTGAGTTTCTCGTTCCACTGACTCACCTCTGGCTTCTCTCTCTCTCCCACACACACAGAAACATACTGACCCCCATCTCCACCCCTCCTCACACACACACACACAAACCTCTGGCCTCATCCTTTAGTCTCTGGACAGACTCCAGAAGGTTCTCCTTTTCGTCCAGCTCACTCTCCAGGAAGGCGTTCCTCTCGATCACGTGGTTCATCCTCTGCTCAAAGTCCTCCAGGGACATGATGGTCGCCCTGGGAGACAGGACATTGGTCAGTCAGTTACTATGGTTACGTCTTAAATTACATCCTATCCTACAGGGTGAGAGGAAGGACAGACATGGTTGAATCTGTATGTAGGCCTATGACGTTTGTGACAAACTGGGTACACATTGGCTAGACACACGCCAATCTCATTAGGGTGATTGGATAAAGAAGTGTCAGACAGACACTTCAGAGTTACAATACAATGACAATCCAGCAGAGACAGGCTTGTTTACATAGTTATTTGAAGTCCCTCATCAACATAACAACAATCAGTGTCATTTACGCAACAATCACAACAACCAAGTCGAGGTCAAAGTGTCCAGACTGACCTCTTGGCCCTCTCCAGGTCATCGTTGGACTGCTCCAGCTCTCTGATGTACTTCTGGAGTTGGTCCTTGACCGCTGTGGTCTCTTCCAGGTCTCCCTCCAACGTTGAGATCTGCCTAAACGCTTCAGAGTGCTGCGCCTCATACTTCTCCTACAAAAACACAGAACACTTCTTTCTGATGCATGTCTGCTGCTCATTTGTGGTTTTAGATGACGTTCTCCCTCACCCTTCTTCATGGCCTTGTCCCTGACTGTCCCCCAGGCCCCAGCAATTAAGGCTTTTAGCACAATCAAGTATTCACTGACTAACCTTCCCTCGGGACTCAGCAGTACAAATAGTTGCTCAGAAGTCAGCTGCTCCGTGGTGGTGAACACACAGGGCCTCTGGTGATAGTGGCTATGATTTGGTGATGCTAGTGTGGGTACTACTAGACAACTCAAGACACAGGAGGCGCCTTCAAGTCTACTAAAACATACAGAATATGGTGCCCAACCCTTACGTGACGGGATGCAGAGTATACACGAGAATATGACATGTGGCGATGCAAGACTAGTGTTGGCCTTGACAATACAGGTGTAATAGGTTCTAACCTGGATGTTCTCCAGTTCCATGCGTAGACGGTTGTTGTTGGACAGAAGTTCTCTGTTCCGTGCTTCACACTGCTTCAGCTCAGTCTCCAGCTCCGCCTCATAGTCCCTACTCATTTGCTGGAACTCCTGCAACTCCTCCTGTGCCTCCTCAGCCCTGGACACAAACATACATCAAAAACATGTCTAACCTACATAGCTAAGCTATATAGAAGGAAGTCGCCAATTAATTCTGATCTAGGATTAGATTCAATTTTCTCACCGTTACAGGGTGAGGTTAGGATGGTCGTGGCTAGAAGGGATCCAGCTTTTGTCAAATTTAGGAAAAGGTTTACGGTTAGCTAAAACGCGTTAATTTGACAAAAGCTGGATCCCTTCTAGCCATGACCGGTTAGGACTGATGTATGGTAAACACTTCCTAGATCTACACTTACAGACAACTTCAGAGATTTAGATTCGGATTGTTTCACTTCTATCTATTAACCACACATCTAGGCCAACCGGTCTGGCTACTAGCTACCAACCATTGGTAGAATTCCTTACCTTTGCTGGTGTTTGTCTGACTGCTCCTTCCAGAAACTCAGCTCTTCTTCTATGGACCCAAATTTGTGCATCTTGGGCTCCCCCATGTCTAATGTTACAGCTGACTATGGTTTCACAAAACCTAGTAAAACATCTAAAGTAAAGAAGGAACATAGCACTGGTCATGTTGAGGCAGGCTCATTGTTTGTCTAGCTAGTTAGTTATGGAGATCAATTAACCATGCAATGGAATGCACGATTCTTGCATGCATGTTGACACTTAAAAGTTAGCCTAGTAAGGTTAGCTAAGTAACGTTACCTAGCTAGTTAACTAACTGTATGTTTTTTTTTACAGCCCATTGGAATATCCAGTTTGATCAGATAACTATTCAGTTTCTTTAGCTAGCCTAATCAATCAATAAATTAAGATGTTGGCTAGCTAACTAACTTGGCTAACCTTAATTAATTAGCTAACTAGCTAGCTAGTTTAGCGACATCACAACCATTAACCGTACGTGAATAACGGATAAACTGTTGTGCAATAGACGATAGTGAAGATTTCTGACTTTCAGAAAGTAAAATATACGGCAGAATGCTTACCTGAATGCTGATAGCTAAGAAAATGTATTAGTACCTACCTAGCTAACAGTAGATCAATAACATGGCTAGCAAAACGCTATCAGGAAATAAACTGCCCATCTACCCAAATCCAAACCATTACATCCCCGCGTTTACAGCACGCCATTGGTGGATTAAAAGGATGACGCAAAGCGCAGGCATTTCAACCAATCAAGTTATATTTCCTGGAAGACTGTGGCTGTGGACAACGGGGTTCACTTTATTAGTCATATGGTGCACCGTTACAAGTTATAAGAAATTCAATGTGAGTTATGTAGTAAATAAACTGTGTGGACACAAACAAAGGTTTAGATTTGCTAAACCAATTTCCCACTAGAAGAGTGGGAACATTTCACGATTTTAAATTGACAGACGTTCCAGAACAGAGAGAACATGTGCATTGGATTTATTCAATTACAGGTTAATTAGTTGTTATTTTACATTAAAATGGCTACAAATTTGATCCGCATATTGTTATAATTATGGTAAGTTTCGTTTTTAGGAATTTGATAACCAGCTAGCAATTATATAAACTCAGTGGCAAGGACACTTGAAACTATTCGGGGGCTTTGTGTGCAATTGCGACAGTGGTGGGATCGTTTATGGCAAATGTATGTTAGAAAAAACGTCTGGTTGCTAGGTAGACAGAAAATGCAAAACAAGTCTTCGGAGGGATATGAGAAGAAAGGAAGTCAGCTAGCTAGCTAGCACGCCCGCCAGTCAGGTAAGAAATAACCAGTTATCTAAATAAATACCCCATTCAAATGTATGCACATAGCACGTTAACTGTTAGCTGACATAGCATGATGTTAGCACTTGTATTTGCTACTAAGCAGTACGTAGCATGTGCTATCTCTCAACAAACGATCGGCAGGTAGCATTAGCTGGCTAGCTAACCAAGCTAGGCTAGCTAACCACTCTTCTTGGAGAGAATGCCTGTCATTTGTCAACGTAATGATATGAGGAATTGCCACAATGGGTTTAGAGAAGAAGCTCTGTCATTTGTGTTAGGCCGCAAAATGGTTTCGTTTTTGTAAGGTTAGCTACTTTCAAGCGAAACCATGATGTAGCTAACTAACTCTGGTTAGCTGCTAACCAATTACAGATTGGCTTACGCAAACAGTCATGTTAGCTTAGCTAGGTACTGTCCTCGTTTCTCAGTTTCACCACTAAAATGAACCAGTGTATTACAAGAGGGCAGTTGGTCATGGACATAGCAAACAGGAACACGCATTTAGTTTTTAATTACTTGTTTATAACTAAACAATAAAGCCAGACTAGTATGTCACAACTCTGCATAGCCAACTCAAATCCACGATTTAAATCGTGGAGTTGAGTTTAATTGGCTAAACTCTGCAGTTCACAATTTGCATGGTGCAAGGGCTCTGCGTTGACATTTTCTACACGTGCTCCTAAAGCACACTCAGAAACATATTTGAGGTATTAAAGCGGCAATCCGCAGTTGAAACGATAACACATTCCTGCCACTGTTTCGGTAAAAGGTTGAGCGATTGGTCTGTGGGAAATGTAACCACACTCAAATTCATAGACAGAGGTATGGATGCAAGGACAGACCATCATGATATAAAATTACAGTTTTAACCATGGTTGAGGCTATACAGTGTTTGTTTACATTTACTTTGTTTAAAAACATTGGATAAACAAGGTTATATTTTGGCATCTGATGGGGTATGACAGTTGAGCTGAGCTCATGGGGCATTTAAGTTATACTCTTCAGGAATCAATGGGTTTATAATTTATAGATATATATGTCCAAAAATGGTTGTAGTAGCTGCAGATTGCCCCTTTTAATGATAAGAATTGCCAGCAAAAATACAGAGTTTATTGTAATTGAATAAATCAAGATGAGTTTTGAGACTTAGACAACAGCCTTCAGTGGGCTTATATAAAGGTGGCAGGTAGCCTAGTGGTTAAGTGTTGGGACAGTAACCGAAAGGTCGCTGGTTCGAATCCCCGAGCCGACTAGGTGAAAAATCTGTCGATGTGCCCTTGAGCACTTAATGCTAATTTCTCCTATAAACCGCTCTGGATAAGAGTGTGTGCTAAATGACAAAAATGTAAATATATGAATCTTAGCTACTTTTGAAGCTCATCTCCTGAAGAAGCTACCTTTTCCTTTCTGTCTGTGCCACAACATTAGCATACTACTGCAGCTGTGGGACAGCGAAGAAATCATTACAACAATTATTACCTGGATTCTTCTCTTTTTTTTAGGGGCACTGTGCTCCCAAATTATAGTTCCAGGCAGCACAGCTAAATATTTAGGAGCATATGCCCCCAAAATGGTAGCTCTGTAGAGCCCTGTGGGGGTAGGTTTAAAATTCTGTGGCGGTAGCTAGCTAGGTAACGTTAGCTACCCTATTGCAGCCAGTGGAAACTTATGAAGACCAACTTGGAAACATTTCAAGCAAAGGGCTTCCTCTTTTCTCTATCTTAGGGAAGCATGAGAAAGAAGAGATATGATGAAAGAATGGTGAAAGGCTTTGCTAGGTTGTACGATGGAAGGACTGGGAAAGGAGAGATCCATATGCAGTTCTAGGCCCTTCCCATGGCTCAGTCATCCCGAGAAAGAGGCCTCGTCCCGGCTCTGGAAACTCACAGACTGCTTCTCCACCTACGGGCAGAAAAACACCCCAAGTTACAACACGGACAAACAAGTATGTAACATCTCAGACCAAGAGACCATTACATTCTGCTTCAGTTAAGTATTGACATAATTGTAGCCAGAGACCAACGATAGTTTACGTTCTGTGATAGGTATGAAATACAAAACCCCCATCAGTCGATAAATTGACTGAATTGTCACTATAACGATACATTGTACGATACATTTATAAAATGTATGCGCACCATTTTCTAAATTAGCCTTAACTACTACTACTTTAAATGTTGTAGCTATCAATTGTCCCATTAACAATACCCCACATAAGCAAACTTATTTCATTTCAAATTTCTCTAGTAGGTCCCTATGGGGTAATGAACGATATCAGCAAAATGTCCACAATAAGTGGTCGGGTTCAATTTTGGGTTTCCAGCTCTAATCGATCGTATTATTAGGGGTAGACATATTGAAGATACTGATTTCAACATGGAGAGAGCAATTCATGTGAAGCTTTGATGGGAAGGAGTGTGTGAATTGTGGAGAGTGAAGTCGTAAAAAAAAAAGACGATTTGGGTAACTAGCATATAATAGTGAAATGTAGCATTTTTGTCATAACTATGTACAGTGGGGAGAACAAGTATTTGATACACTGCCGATTTTGCAGGTTTTCCTACTTACAAAGCATGTAGAGGTCTGTAATTTTTATCATAGGTACACTTCCACTGTGAAAGACCGAATCTAAAACAAAAATCCAGAAAATCACATTGTATGATTTTTAAGTAATTAATTTGCATTTTATTGCATGACATAAGTATTTGATACATCAGAAAAGCAGAACTTAATATTTGGTACAGAAACCTTTGTTTGCAATTACAGAGATCATACGTTTCCTGTAGGTCTTGACCAGGTTTGCACACACTGCAGCAGGGATTTTGGCCCACTCCTCCATACAGACCTTCTCCAGATCCTTCAGGTTTCGGGGCTGTCGCTGGGCAATACGGACTTTCAGCTCCCTCCAAAGATTTTCTATTGGGTTCAGGTCTGGAGACTGGCTAGGCCACTCCAGGACCTTGAGATGCTTCTTACGGAGCCACTCCTTAGTTGCCCTGGCTGTGTGTTTCGGGTCGTTGTCATGCTGGAAGACCCATCTTCAATGCTCTTACTGAGGGAAGGAGGTTGTTGGCCAAGATCTCGCGATACATGGCCCCATCCATCCTCCCCTCAATACGGTGCAGTCGTCCTGTCCCCTTTGCAGAAAAGCATCCCTAAAGAATAATGTTTCCACCTCCATGCTTCACGGTTGGGATGGTGTTCTTGGGGTTGTACTCATCCTTCTTCTTCCTCCAAACACGGCGAGTGGAGTTTAGACCAAAAAGCTCTATTTTTGTCTCATCAGACCACATGACCTTCTCCCATTCCTCCTCTGGATCATCCAGATGGTCATTGGCAAACTTCAGACGGGCCTGGACATGCGCTGGCTTGAGCAGGGGGACCTTGCGTGCGCTGCAGGATTTTAATCCATGACGGCGTAGTGTGTTACTAATGGTTTTCTTTGAGACTGTGGTTCCAGCTCTCTTCAGGTCATTGACCAGGTCCTGCCGTGTAGTTCTGGGCTGATCCCTCACCTTCCTCATGATCATTGATGCCCCACGAGGTGAGATCTTGCATGGAGCCCCAGACTGAGGGTGATTGACCATCATCTTGAACTTCTTCCATTTTCTAATAATTGCGCCAACAGTTGTTGCCTTCTCACCAAGCTGCTTGCCTATTGTCCTGTAGCCCATCCCAGCCTTGTGCAGGTCTACAATTTTTTCCCTGATGTCCTTACACAGCTCTCTGGTCTTGGCCATTGTGGAGAGGTTGGAGTCTGTTTGATTGAGTGTGTGGACAGGTGTCTTTTATACAGGTAACGAGTTCAAACAGGTGCAGTCAATACAGGTAATGAGTGGAGAACAGGAGGGCTTCTTAAAGAAAAACGAACAGGTCTGTGAGAGCCGGAATTCTTACTGGTTGGTAGGTGATCAAATACTTATGTCATGCAATAAAATGCAAATAAATTACTTAAAAATCATACAATGTGATTTTCTGGATTTTTGTTTTAGATTCCGTCTCTCACAGTTGAAGTGTACCTATGATAAAAATTACAGACCTCTACATGCTTTGTAAGTAGGAAAACCTGCAAAATCGACAGTGTATCAAATACTTGTTCTCCCCACTGTACATTGTCTATCTAAAATTACCTAGTGTGTGGTAACTGGAGGCAGCAGACACGCTAGCTCACAATGTAAACAAATTGCAACTTGTGTAATTAGAGGATCATTTAATACAACCACTAGCAACAGTTTAATGAGTACCTGCGAAGAACTGGACCAAAGCTATTGTACTTGCGCATAATCTGTGAATATGGTACAGTAGGGGAAAATAAAATAGATACTCCTCTCCGCTCTCAAAACAACGCGCTCTGTGTATCAGGTAGAATGTCACTTTGACACGGCGCTGAAGGCAAAGCAACACTACGTGTGTAGTAGAGCTAAGGTGTAAGTTGTACAAAGATGGGTCAGTTTATTGGTCACGTGCGCACTGTTCAGTGACATGCTTACTAACTCTCCTCAACAATGCAGTACAATATCAATCAGGAATCAAATGCCAAAAAAAAGTAGTAAACATAAAATGATAATGCTGAGAAATAACGTTTTTCTTTAGTTTAGAAATAACCTTTTTGTTTGTGTTAACTTATTTTCCCAGAACGATTACATGGACAACAGAAAGCCAGTATTGGAGCTGAAAGATCTTCCTCCTCCTCCGCATCATACCGCTGCCTCCCAGCCCTTCCCTCTCGCCCCCCTCCCTCTGCCCCCTCCTTGTCTGCCTCCTCTTCCACAAGACTCCCTCCAACAACTACCACAACAGGGGGGTAGTCACAAAGTAAGCGTGTGCACTCACTGTGAGCACTGCAGCGTAGACCCATCAGGTCGGGGTGGTTATGGGGTTGTTAGTGGTGGAGGTAGCACCAGTGTTAGTTGTGGTGTCGGTGTCAGCAGCGGCGTCCCCCTCTACCTCCCTCCAAGTTCTCAGGAAGCCTCTATCAGCAGGCTAGGAGCCAGTCAAATAACGCCAACCACCCTCAACTCACACCCGCACTTCCCCAGCCTTGGTGGTGGAGGGGATGCTAGAGCCACGCTACTCCCCTCCTCTGTAGCCACCACCTCCCAGCCCCTACCCTCTCAGCCTCACTCCCACCTCCCATGCTCATGTTGTACAGGAGGCCTACTCAGACCTCTCCACTCTTACCCCTCAATCCCTTTACCCTACATTGAGTCTAAATTCATTACCCCCTCCGCCCCCCTCTCTACCCCCCATGGGACTTGTAGCCTGGGTACTCCCGCTGGGTATTACCCCTGTGGTGATTACAACTCTGCCACTGTGGGGGTCCAGAGATCATCGGCAGCACACAGTGACCCCCACATCCCCACCTCGGGACATATCTGTTCTTCTAATGCTATGCACTTCAATCTTGAACGCACGGTTTGTCGCACGGGGGCGCACTACTGCCGGGATTGTTTGACGAAGGTTGGTGGAATTCTCTTTGTTCACTGTGCTGGCACTGTCTTCTATTGGGTGTAACTTGTATACAGGAATGGGCAGTACTTAGTTACAATACGACGATGTTACAATTAGTGTAATTTGCCCATCATTTAGAAATTACTTTGCCCATCCCTGACTGTATAATATTACAGCATTTGAAGACATTAGTTGTTTTGTCTGACTACAGAATGATAATTTGTTCTTTCCACGTGTTCAGCCTGCAGACAAGTTGTGGCCTAACATTCCTCTGCCCCCGGCCCAGTCGGCCCCAGTACCCATCCCCATGTGTAACGGCTGTGGGACCTCCTCCGACGGCCTGCTACTGCTGGGTTCCAGCCTGGGCAAATCTGCAACGAAGTATGGTAAGTATCACTGTAATGATGCGAGTCGTGTTCAGAAGGGCACACCGTACCAACAATCTCCTCAAAAAGAGACGTACAGGACAGTAGTACCTCCCTGTTTCACTCAATTTCTGAACACGTTTGGTGTTTTTGTTCCCCGCAGGTTCTCCAGAAGGTCCTGAGAACATCCCTCCGGTGGGTGTTTTCTGGGACATAGAGAACTGCTGCGTTCCCAGTGGTCGCTCTGCTGCGGCCGTGGTCCAGCGCCTCCGCAGCCACTTCTTCCAGGGCCACAGAGAGGCGGAGTTCATCTGCGTCTGTGACATCAGCAAGGAGAACAAGGCCGTCATCCAGGAGCTCAACAACTGCCAGGTAACCTGTGTGTGATCTGATTCCCTGAGCTGGTAAAGTGTTCCTCTGTATTCTTCAGTCTCTGATTCTACCTATATGAGCAATGTCTGATAGTCTTCTGGTCCCATTTTTTCCAGGTAACGGTAGCGCACATTAACGCTACCGCCAAGAACGCTGCGGACGACAAGCTTCGTCAGAGCCTGCGGCGCTTTGCAGAAACACACACTGCCCCTGCTACTGTGGTGCTAGTCTCCTGTGCGTATGCTCATTTAACATTTATGGATTTAAAAAATGTTTTTTCTTTAATTTCGTTGGTTCGTCCACTCCATACCTGTGTAGTTAACCCCGAATCCGTTTCGCAGCCGACGTGAACTTTGCCAGCGAGCTGAGCGACCTCCGGCATCGCCATGGTTTCCAGGTGATCCTGGTCCATAAGAGCGGTCAGACGTCGGATGCCCTGCTACAGCACGCCAACCGCCAGGTGGCCTTTGAAGAGATGGTAGCCGACCTGCCGCCCAGACAGGCTGACAAATCACAGGTAGGCTTCAGAGATGCTTGATTGATATATGTAATCCATATTGCGAAATGGCAGAAGTTAACTTTCAATAAATGTACGATACTCTGACTGGTTGCTCAGAGAATTACTTCTGAGTGATCAGAAATCTTCCCTTTACTCTTCCAATGGTTCTAGACCTCTTTGGTACCTGTATCTTCCCTCATTCTACAGTGTGATCTTTAGTAGTGTTATGCTATGAAACACAATCACAAGACCCTGACCCTGCAAACCTCTTGTCGTTTCAAAACACATTTCCAAATAATATTCAAAAACACAAACCCAGAGTGGTCCCCTCTTCTCTCTTTCCCTCCTCTCCTCCCCCCACCAGTTTGGTTTCAACCTGCTCTATGTGTACAACCTGCCGCCGGGCTGCGACGGCAAGAGCGTGGGCAACCGCCTGCGCCGCCTCTCGGACAACTGCGGCGGCAAGGTGCTGGGCGTCTCCATGGCCACCGGCACCGCCGTCCTCCGCTTCGGCTCGCAGGAAGCGGCGGAGCGCGCCCGCAAGCGCATGGAGAACGAGGACGTGTTCGGCCGGCGCATCACCCTCTCCTTCACCGCCCCGTCCGCTGAGGAGGGGAACGACCCCACCCCACCACCCCCCTCATCTGAAACTCCTCCACCTTCGCTTCCAGTTCAACCTCTTCCCTCCTCCTCTTTTTCCTTCCTGCCCCTGGAGAAGCTGCACTCCCCTAGGAGGAACAGGCGTGCGAGGCGTGAGTGTCAGAGAGAGGCCTCACTCCCCGTTCCGGTGCCTGAGAGGCCCTACAGCCCCAGGAGGGGGAGCGGGGGGACACCTTACCCCGGTTCCCCCCAAGCCAGAACCCTTCCTCAGGTCAGCAGCCTCCTGCCACCCCCCCCTGAGTGCCGCCTGCCCCCATCTTCCCCTAACCCTGTCCATGTCCTCCACTCTGCCTGCGCTAACCTGTGGGTTTTTAGACTGTAGTCATGCTTCATCCCATGCTTCATGTAGCTTAATGCCTGGTCTGTTTCTGTGCTTCGTTCAATGTTTCATGTAATGTTTTAAGCAATGTGTGGCATCTAACACTTTGTCCCATGCTTCATGTAATGTCTGGCTGATCCTTTTCTTTCAATGCGTCAACTAATGCCTCGATCAATGTTTCATCTAATGATAGCATATCTCTCCCTCTCATATCTTTACTCTATCCAATGCCTCGTCTCCTGCTTCTGTTTGTAATCCCTGCCTGTCCTGCCGGCCGTAACTGAGTCTGTAACTATGGTCTTTCTCTTCTATGCTTTTGATCTGTTACTTTGATCTCTGCTCTTTTATTCTGCTGGACGGTGCTTTTTCTCCACCCGACAATAGAGCTGAGGGGAAGACTGGAGAATGGTGATAGTAATGTCAGAGTTATGACGATACAAGAGGTTGAATAATACTAACAACAGTGGGGGGGGGGGGGGGGGGGGAACGTATAGCTCTAATTAATAAATAGCTTTAACAATCACCACCATTCTCAAGGACCACTTCCTCTCAGCTCTATCATTTCCAATTTCCTTTTAGCCTCTTCCACTACACATCCATTCTGCCAAGCTGATGGCCATTCTAATACAGTCACCACTACATATCCAGTAACACTTTGGTTGTCCCCCTGGTGCAGGAGCTAGGTGGACTGGAGACCAAGCCCAAGATTGGGGGCTTCCCCCTGGAGAAAGGCCGGGGCTTCCCCCTGGAGAAAGGCCAGCGCAACTCCTCCTCCCCCCACAGTAACGGAGAGGGGCCGTCCCAGCAGCACCCCATCAAGGCCGGCCTCATAGGAGAGTCCATGTTCCGCGGCAGGAGGTACGCTATGGACGCCAGGGCCCCTTTCAGACTAAATGAATAAAGAACAAATGTACTAATTGTGTGATGGTTCCATCACAGTTGGTTCCCGCAGACTTGTATGTGTTTTACCTTCAATATTGTAAAATGGCCTGCAAAAAGTATGCTTGTCGTAGAGGGGTCATCGTAGACGGATGTAGGAATTAATTAGCAGCTGTTGTTTCTAAATGAGGTGGTTTGTGCTCAAACTACTGGAGCTGAGGCCATGTATAAAACTTGCATGCAGTTGTTGTTTTCAGAGAGCTGAGTATGCCATAATCTTTCAACTTGAATAGTTAACGTCCTCTCCCCCATCAGGAGGGACCTCTCCAGCCCCCGCAGTGCATCTGACTCTGAGCGTCATGGAGAGTTCCAGGTCAGCACCCCCTCTGCCTTCAGCAAGCTGACCCTGCACAAGACCTTCAGCCCCCTGGTGCTCTCCGAGCCACAGGGCCTCTCCCAAGGCTCCTGGTCCTCACGGTGAGACCATCACACTACAAAATGTCCTGTTTGTTTCCTTACCCTTGAAAGCAGTCTTTAGACAAGCCGACACTGCAATCCA
This sequence comes from Coregonus lavaretus, assembly GCF_964263955.1. Lineage (NCBI taxonomy): Eukaryota > Metazoa > Chordata > Actinopteri > Salmoniformes > Salmonidae > Coregonus > Coregonus lavaretus. The sequence continues at coordinate 383,260 of NW_028157844.1, read as the reverse complement.
TGCCTTGGTTTTAACTTGAGCCTTTTTGTCCAAAAAAACAATGCAAGTGAATATCCCCCAAATTAGTTTTAAATTTCCTGCATGAATCCTCTTAAAGTAACCTCATTGAGCTACACAAATATCTGACATTTTGTGATGATTTGGGCATGACATTTCAATCTATACCTGCCTATGGTGCTGCCAACCCATTCAACTCCTCTCTCTCTGCTCCAGGAGTGGGTCCCCCTGCATGTCGAGCCGCTCGTCCCCCCTGATGGGCCCTCCTCCCCGGGGCAGCAGCAGCCCCTGTCTGCCTGAGGGCCCCCAGGCCTCGGAGCCCTTCTCGGACGGGGCAGACTTACAGGTGGCCAACTTGGACTACAGGATGTCCCGTAAGGAGCTGCAGCAGAGCCTGCACGACGCCTTCTCCAGACACGGACGGGTGAGTCCTATACACACAATACCCCATAATGACAAACCAAATGCAGGTTTTTATAAATCTTTGCTAATTTATAGTTTTTTATATATATATATATATATATATATATATATATATATATATATATATATATATATATACAAAAAAATAGCACATTTGCATACGTTTTCAGACCCTTTACTCAGTACTTTGTTGAAGCACCTTTGGCAGCGATTACAGCCTTGAGTCTTCTTTGGTATGATGCTACAGTCTTGGCACACCTGTATTTGGGGAGTTTCTCATTCTTATCTGCAGATGCTCAAGCTCTGTCAGGTTGGATGCGGAATGTCGCTGCACAGCTATTTTCAGGTCTCTCCAGAGATGTTCGATCGGGTTCAAGTCCGTGCTTTGGCTGGGCCACTCAAGGACATTCAGAGACTTGTCCCGAAGCCACTCCTGCGTTGTCTTTGCTGTATGCTTAGGGTCGTTGTCCTGTTGGAAGGTGAACCGTCGCCCCAGTCTGAGGTCCTGAGCAGGTTTTCATCAAGAATCTCTCTGTGCTTTGCTCCGTTCATCTTTCCCTCGATCCTAACTAGTCTCACAGTCCCTGCCGCTGAAAAACATCCCCACAGCATGACGCTGCCGCCACCATGCTTCACCATAGGGGTGGTGCCACGTTTCCTCCAGACGTGACGCTCGGCATTCAGGCCAAATAGTTGATTTCATCAGACCAGAGAATCTTGTTTCTCATGGTCTGAGTCCTTTTGGCAAACTCCAAGCGGGTTGTCATGTGCCTTTTTACAGAGGAGTGGCTTCCGTCTGGCCACTACCATAAAGGCCTGATTGATTGTGCTGCGGAGATGGTTGTCCTTCTGGAAGGTTCTCCCATCTCCATAGAGGAAGTCTGGAGCTCTGTCAGAGTGACCATTGGGTTCTTGGTCACCTCCCTGACTAATGCCCTTCTCCCCCAATTGCTAAGTTTGGCCGGGCGGCCAGCTCTAGGAAGAGTCTTGGTGGCTCCAAACTTCTTCCATTTAAGAATGATGGAGGCCACTGTGTTCTTGGGGACCTTCAATGCTGCAGAAATGTTCCCCAGATCTGTGCCTCGACACAATCCTGTCTCGGTGCTCTACAGACAATTCCTTCGACCTCATGGCTTGGTTTTTGCTCTGACATGCACTGTCAACTGTGGGACCTCATATCGACAGGTGTGTGCCTTTCCAAATCCGGTCCAATCAATTGAATTTACCACAGGTGGACTCCAATCAAGTTGTAGAAACATCTCAAGGAGGATCAATGGAAACAGGATGCATCTGAGCTCAATTTCGAGTCTCATAGCAAAGGGTCTGAATACTACTTATGTAAATAAGGTATTTCAGTTTTTAATTTTTAATACATTTGCAAACAATTCTAAACCAGTTTTTATGGGGTAGATCGATGAGGAAATTTTTTAATTTAATCCATTTTAGAATAAGGCTGTAACGTAACAAAATGTGGAAAAAGTCAAGGGGTCTGAATAATTTCCGAATGCCCTGTAGATGTATAGAGCTTTAATCTGTCTCCCATTTGATGGTAAATTGCAAGATGGTGAGGTCAGGAATGTGTTTTACTGTCATTTTATTTGACTTTCTTGGTTTATTGTGATTGTATTGATTCAACCTATTGCTATGTCATTTTCTGACATGGCTGTGTGTGCTTGTGCCAAAAGTGCTCTGTGTAGTATTTACATGGTAGACTGCACTCTATGCCAGCGTTTCCCAAACTCGGTCCTCGGGACCCCAAGGGGTGCACTTTTTGTTTTTTGCCCTAAGGCAACAAAGTTGATTCAAATGATCAAAGCTTTATGATCATTTGAATCAGCTGTGTAGTGCTAGGGCAAAAACCAAAATGTGCACCCCTTGGGGTCCCTTGAGCTGAAAAGGTTTAAGAGCCCCTGCTCTATTGAAATGTCATTGAGGAAGGCGATGGGATTTCACTGTCATAATGAGGTCAAATTGCTTGTGCGTCATTTTCAGACAGTAGACTACATGATAAGTGAATGTGTGTGTCTCCAGGTTAAAGGCGTGGAGCTGAGTCCTCACACAGACTACCAGCTGAAGGCCACAGTCCAGATGGGCTCCCTACAGCAGGCCATCAGTGCTGTGAGCAGCCTGCACCGCTACAAGATAGGAGGCAAACGCATCCACGTCTCCCTCATCACCGGGGCCAGCAACAAGTCACTAGCCATGCTCAGGTATGCACAGTACAGCTCCTCTAACATTGAGGTAGCACTCTCTCCCATACTTGTCACATAATTTGGCAGTTTCATGTCTTAGATCGGGGAACATCACCATCCTTTTAAACGTCGCCAAAATATGATTTGTACTTCGTTTGAGATGGATTCGGATGGTATGAAAATGTTTCCTCTCTTTCTACAGCTCTGAAATCTTCCAGATTCTCCAGGATGCACCAGCCAGCTGTCTTCCCCTTTTCAAGTTCACTGAAATCTATGAGAAAAAGTGAGTCGTGTTGCTTCTCCTCTTCATCACTCAACCTCCCTCCACCTCTGTAGGAGTTAGCCCCATGCAATGTTAAGTACTGTGGCTGCGTTTACACTTTTCCCCAAAAGCATCTTAATGCTAAGTTCATCGTTAGAACTATGGGATCCTATGGTTCTAACGATTAACTTATCCTTAAGATTCTTTTGGGAGAACGGGCCCTGATCTTTTTTCACTAATTGGTCTTTTGACCAATCAAATCAAATATTTTCACATCAGATCATATCTGATTGTCAAAAGACCAATCAGTGGAACAAAGATCAGAATAGGGCTGCCTGTGTAAACGCAGCCTAAATAAAGGCTATGTAAATGTACTTTATTAATTCATCTCCACCCCTCCTCTCCCCCCCTAGGTTTGGTCGTAAGCTGGTGGTGAGTGACCTATACAGACTACCAGAGGTGGTGGCGGTGCGGGAGCAGGGTGGAGGCAGGCTGGTGTGTCTCCTCCCCAGTAGCCAGGCCAGGCAGAGCCCTCTGGGGTCGTCTCAGTCCCAGGAGGGGTCCTCGGCTAATGGTAGTCCTGTGGTGTTTGAACAGTTGGAGTACCACGAGCCTGTCTGTAGGCACCACTACACACAGCAGAACTTCAGGTAGGGATAGACAGAAAGACCCACACACACACACACACTCCCTCGCACCACTTCTCTTAGCCATTTAAGTCGTCTTACAGGACTCATTTGGACAAATGTTTCATATGACCTCGATCTCTCTGTCCCCGCTGTAGTGAGGCAGACTTTGACCCAGACTCCTATAAGATTCCTTTTGTGGTGGTGTCTCTGAAGACCCTGGCCTCCCAGGTCCACTGTCTGCTGCAGTCCCATGAGGGAACCCTGCCTCTGCTCAGGTAACCAACCCTGTCTCTGCCTGGATAGATTAACTGACAGTGGATGCTTAATAAAGTTGAATTCAATAAATGGTGTTGGAGAGATCTGCGTTGAAATCCTACTGAACTTTATGGGAAAGGCCTTTTAATTAATCTAATCAATATTTCTAGAACCCATTTCATACAAATGGAGTACAATTTGTATAACTCTGTAATTGTTACTAGATATAGTGTTTTGTGTTTCATGAATATTCATTTTGCTCTCCTGTGACTCAGTTTCTCAGAGTGCTATGCATCAGAGTTGGGCCCCCTGACGGTGTCTGAGGAGGGGGAGGAGGAGGGGAGCGTCCCCCTGGAGCACCTCATCACTTGTATACCAGGCGTTAACATCGTCACTGCTCAGAACGGCTTCAAGGTCATCAAGTGGATCCACAACAAGCCGCCCGCATCCAACACAGGTGCTGACCTGACTCACAGCCCTAACCCTCAGAGAATTACATTGAAAACCTTTATTTAGACTCGCAGAGGAATGCCCAGGGGTTCATAAAAGCAATACAAACCTACAGAATTGAAACCCTTTATTCATAAAAAATGGAAACCCCTATCGCATAAGACCATCCTCAAAGACGCCTGAAGGTACTCGGGAGGCGATAAGAGTTATTACGGGGATATGTTGAGCTAAAATCCGCTTTCTTGCAGTTTGCAGTAGGTGGATACTGTGCTGCTGACACAGATACCAAGACTCCAAGACAGAAATGCACCCGTACTACTATTAGAATAGAAGTCATTAACATCTTGCCGTGTGTGTGTCGTAGACCTGTGGATGCAGCGGTGCAAGTCCCCAGTGGGGAACCCCCAGTTGATCCAGTTCAGCAGAGAGCTCATTGACCTGATGAAGAGTCAGCCCTGCAACCTGATGCCCATCAGCAGGTTCATACCTGCCTACCACCACCACTATGCCAAGCAGTGTAGGGTGTCTGACTACGGATACTCTAAGCTGCTGGAGCTACTGGAGGCTGTGCCACACGTACTGCAGGTATGTTGTGCACACACACACACACACACAGGGCCTGCATACACACATACACACACACACACACACACACACAGGGCCTGCATACACACATACACACACACACACACACACACAGTTTAATCAATCGCTCCATTACACACATAATCAAAGATTGAAGTTACACAGCTCAATTAATTTACACATGATGGATCACTTTTAATCTTCCTAGTTTAGTGACTTCCTAGCTCAAACACTGGGACTGGGAGACCATCCGCTATCCCTTCTGACAAAACCTTGTCCACTTTGTTTCTCATTACACGCTTCAACAGCCTAGAGGTTAGATCCCTGACAGAAACGATTAGTAGAACATCTAATAGATTATTGCAGCAGTAAGTGTTAGCATACACTCTCAAAGTGGTGGCGACCATGAAGTAAACAAAGCATGAATAAATCTGTGTTTTTCTCTACTCCAGATCCTTGGCATGGGCAGCAAGCGTCTGCTGACCCTGACCCACCGTGCCCAGGTGAAGAGATTCACCCAGGACCTCCTCAAACTGCTCAAGTTCCAGGCCAGCAAACAGGTGGCAATCACGGACTTCATGCAGGCCTACCATTGGTCAGTACTACCACAGGAACTGCCCACTCCGCCACTCGCTCAGCAAATCATGTTGTCTATCCCAAGAGCTAAGCACATTCCTATCAGCTATTGTTGATTAACAGTAAAGTATTATTTTCTAATCTGTTCTATTTGTTCAAACTGCTTGAAGTGTTTTATGAATTCATCTGGACTTGTTTTGTCTCGTGATAATTCAGCTTATATTGGCTTATTTGGAAGTGTATTTCCTTGTGATGGTGTTTAGGCTATATGAATTCATTTGAAAGTGTATTTTCTGTTTCTCAAGTGGCACCCTATTGGCTGTGTGGATATTTTCATACTATGTTTCTATTGCTACAGGTGCTTCTCCAGAGACTGGCGGGTGCTGGACTATGGGATGTGTGATCTAATGGACCTGCTAGCTGAGATCCCTGACACCACCATCACCGTCACACACCAGGACTTGGACACTGTCATCTCTGTACCCAAGAGAGGTGAGATGAGGTCTCACTGTATGGGTTTTAGGGTTGCAACATTCCGGTATCGTCCCAAAAATTCTGGATTTTGGATTTCCTGCTTATTGTTGCAAATGGGATTTCTGGAAAACCTTGGAATTTGGGGAAAGTTACAAGAATTGTGCAACCCTAATGGGTCTGATATCAGGGTAATGGATGAAGTACCAGAGGGTTGTTCTGTCGTTCTAGTACATTTGATCCCTTGGGGAAAATACACCGCTTTTGGAAGGAACATGTGAAATATTGGTAGCCTTTGTTTAGAAAATATGTTTAACTTGGGACCAGACAGTTGGCTTGTTTGTGTCTGTAGTTGATGTACATTTGATCCCTGGGGGAAAATTGTGAAATATTGGTCACTTTTGTTTTTGAGAAAATGTTTAACTTTTATTCAACCCAGGAATTCCCTTGGAGATGGATAAGAATATCCTTGCCATGTGGGGCATGGAATAAAGTAATGCATTCCACATGCAGTTATGCCTGACTATCTCCTGACTATCTCCTGACTCTGTCGGTGGTCGTCTACGGCGTCGGCATAGGTTTAAACCCGGCCTACTGCCCTTTGACACAACCTCTATCTTTCCCCACTGTCATCCTCTCTCTATCTGTTCAACCTCTATCTTTCCCCACTGTCATCCTCTCTCTATCTGTTCAACCTCTATCTTTCCCCACTGTCATCCTCTCTCTATCTGTTCAACCTCTATCTTTCCCCACTGTCATCCTCTCTCTATCTGTTCAATCAAATCAGAAAAGACCTGTTATACTTGGTATGGGGTTGATGTGGTTGGGGATCAGGTTGTGTTTTTCCCTCTACCTGTTTGTCTGTATAATCTTTAAATGCTAAATACATTTAAAAAACTGTAATAGGAATTACCAGGTGAACTAAAAGGAGTCAATCAAAAATACATGTGGTTTATTACAAGTTGCAACAGGGAGACACCATCCAGCGGAGAGAATGTCTGACTTAAAAAAATAATAATATATAGTATACATTTTTAAAAAACGTCCTGTTTAACTCCTGCCCTCCTTTGTCTCCTTCCCCTCAGATCGTACATCAGATGAGATGGAGCGGACCAAGCAGTTTGGTAAGGAGGTGGTGGACCTGCTGCGTCACCAGCCCCACTGTCGCATGGCCTTCTCCAAGTTCATCCCTACCTACCACCACCACTTCGGACGCCAGTGCAAACTCGCATACTATGGCTTCACCAAGCTCGTCGAGCTCTTCGAGGCCATCCCCGACGTACTCATGGTGGGTGGAGGACAAAGTGATTCTCTGTCCAAGGAGGAATGTGTTTTTTTTTTGTGTTTGTAGGCTTCAGAGTGCTGCAGGAGAAACCATTGATAATGTCCGATGATCCTCAATTGGTGTGCATCTCATTTCTGTCCCAATAGGCCATTTATTTTGCAGTGTAAATAACATTATTCCTAGAGTAGAGTGACTTATTTACATAGTCATTTTGTTATGTAACCTCCCTCTCTCCCCAGGTGTTGGACTGTGGAGAGGAGAAGGTGCTGACCCTAACAGAGGTAGAGCGTGTGAAGGCCCTGGCTGCCCAGCTGGTCAAGATGCTCCGTTCCCAGAGAGACTCCAGCCTGCCTGCTGCCCAACTGCTGTCTGAGTACAGCAAGACCTTTGGCTACGGCCTGAGGCTCCAGGACTACGACGTCTCCTCCTTGCCCGCCCTGCTCGTCAACCTCTGCCACGTCGTCAAGGTATGGTTAAGAGTTTCTAGTCAGTTCAGTCAAATACATCTATAGTAGGCTGTTGTACTAAACAAGAACATCCTGTGCTACACACGTCCTTGTGTAAACAAGCGAACATTATTTTGGCCCCTAAGGATGAGTCACAAGTATTTGTTTATGAATTCATGTCACTGAAGTGGCTTTAGTGAGGCAAAATGTCATGAAGGTTTGAGCATGCAGGCCCCTTAGTGGTGCATTGAAATTTACATTTAAATCATTTAGCAGACGCTCTTATCCAGAGCGACTTGCAAATTGGTGCATTCAACACAAATTGGTGCATTCAAATGTCGTCTTTATATTGGAAATGAGCTGTCAATTCCAGATTCAGCCATGTTTTCTGAATACAATGGCTCATCTCTCACCTCCAACTGTCCTGGCACGTTGTGATAACTGCTGCAGTATAAAGGGCTTTTATAAATACATCTGATTGATCTTCTCCTCAGGTGGTGGACGGTGCTAACGGCCGCGAGGTCCAGCTGATCAACAGGAAGTCTCTGCGCTCGTTAACGTGCCAGCTGCTGTCCCTGCTGATGGGCCTGGGGCAGTACGAAGAAGACGGCTCTGTCAGCGTGGAGGGCTTGAGTCTACTGTATCATTCTGTACATGGGGTACAGCTCAACCCCTGTGAATACGGCTTCCTCTCCCTCAGCGAGCTGCTGAAGAGCCTGCCTTACCTGGTGGTGGTAGGTGGACTGGACCATAGAGCTATCATACTATACTAATGTTTATTCTAGTTCTATAGACTGGATCCTTTTTGCTCGACAGCCTATTTGTCTGATTTGAAGAATGCAGGATCATGGATTCCTATGGAAAGCATTTTTATGGCTTTTTCACAAGGTCTTAAAGTGGGGTAGCATTGTGTTAGTCATGTTTTGTAATTGCCTGAGATGTATTGCACGATCCTTTTGAATGAAGTACTATGGTTTATATGTTAGAATATTTGGAATGATGACCACTAGATCTATGTGTGTAGGCCTTGTCTAGACCAGGGGTGGGAAAACTACGACCCGTGGGTAAAAATAACCTCCAGGCAACTCTTGAACCCCTAAAACTAGATAGAAATGATAATGGACCTATACATTTTCAAATAACTGCCCTTTTTCTGGCCCACAAAATCTGTGGCAAAAAAAATCTCAAGCCACAAAGTTTGCCCTCCCCTGGTCTAGACTGTTTTTCATAACTTCCCTTCTCTCTCCCCCCTCCTAGCTGTTCTACGGTAAGGGTGAGGAAGAAGGCGAGCGTGGCGAGGAGAGAGTTCGACTTACCCGTCTGTACCAGTTTGCCCGTGGCGTGCGTGCCCTGCTCCACACCTACCACTACCACCAGATCTTCCTAACGGAATTCCCCGGGGCCTACGCCAAGTTCACCGGATGCAGCCTCCAACCTCGCTCCTACGGTTACGGCAGCATAGACGACCTGCTCAACGGCATACCACAGGTACAAAATTAGGCCAAACTTTAAGTGCTTTTCTCAAATTCAAAGCTGATATACAAGACAAGAAACAACTAGTTAAACAATATGTTGGAAATACACAGACTTGTTATGATAAGATGGGAATTGATAATGCGTGCATCTAAGAGTTCTTCAGCATATGGACCTGCACTGGGATATCACGGTCAAAGCAGCAGATGTAGTCAATGTGGTTAGTCGCCTTCTGTCCCTGCACTGTGTACAGCATTAGCCCCACAGCAGACTGTAGTGACGGATGGATGGGGTTTGTGGTAATTAAATGGGATTTTGTTTCTGCCTGTGAACAGGTAGTGTGGATCAAAGGGCACGGCCACAAGAGGATTATCGTTTTGAAGAACGATATGAAAGGTAAAGACAAATCAGCCTGACTGTCTGGCAGCAGGAACTGTGAAAACAAATGGCTTTAGCCTTACCTGCATTTAGTATTAACATATGGGAATCAAAATCAAATTTGGTTTGTCACATGCGCCGAATACAACAGGTGTGAAATGCTTACTTACAAGCCCTTAACCAACAATAAAGTTAAGAAAAATAAGTGTTAAAGTATTTAAAATATATATAAAAATAAAGGGATTGTTATCAGTTAATCTCATGATTATGTAGTATGATCCTTCAATATGAGGCAAGTTGAACATGTAATGGGAACAGAAGTCATGGTGTTTTGCTTGTATGATAGGAACAGAAATGGTAGTGTTTTGAAGGTACAGTGTTTACTCTGTAGTGGAAAGAGTGTAATCATGGTCTGGGGTTTGGTTGGTTCTCCTCAGCAGCACGAGCCACTGGAGCCAGCCCTGCAGCCTCAGAGGAGCATGAGGATGGGACCAGCCAGAGAGACAGCCCCTGTAGCAACACAGAGTCTGGAACTCACAGCCCAGGTAACTAACTGGAGTCATAAGCACTATTCCCAAGGTTTTGATGTTCTTCTTTTTTCCTTGTAGGTGTTTTTTAGGCTTTTTAACGGTTGTTTTATACATTTGAAGTAGAAACTGTAAGTAGCGATGACTACCTCTCTCCTACTTCCCCCCCTCTCTTCTCAGGTGTTGGTGGGGTGGAGACAGAGCTGCTGTGTCTGACTCCAGTGGACCTGCTGTGTGACCCATTACCCTCCTGTCTGCCCTCTCCCCAGCTGCACCCTGACCCCGTCCTCCTCCAACAGGCTGACCTCATCCGCTTCCAGCAGACACCATCACCAGCAGGTGAGCTGATCACGTGATCAACCGCGGTTCAAACCTAGGTCTTCTTTGTGCGATAAGACTGTTAGCCCGCCTAGGCATTATCTTCAGGTCTCAGACAAGCTTACTCATCATGCTGTGCTATACACACAACCGACATCTTCCCTTGGACTGACCTCGATGTGTGTTGCCATTTGTGTTTTTCAGAGCGTGATAAACCTGAGGCGGAAGCATTAGCAGCAGCTTCTGCTGTCTGTGACATATCCAAGCCTAAAGAACCACTAACTGACAATAACCACAACGTTGTTGTTGTGGTTTCCACGACAACCAAGCCTCCACAGAGTATGACCCGCAAAATGGCGTCTGTTGAAAACAGCCCCAGCAAGAGGGCTCCTCGCAATAAAGTCAAGCTGGCAGCTAACTTCTCTTTTACAGCTGCACCCTAAGACACACACTGACAATCACACGCTGGAACATGCACACACACACACACACACACACACACACACACTCATCACACACAACTCGAAAATGAAGAGTTGATCGGCTAAATTGTAAATAGCCCCAAAAATAATGATTTTGTTTTTAGTCATTTCCCCTCTTCTTGCAACAATCTGTGACATTATTTCCTTTCATTGCCTTTTCTCCTTATCTTTTCAAACTCAATCATCATGTTGATGTGGTGTTTCTTCACAAAGCCATGAGTTTTCTTGTTGCAGTTATTTCTGCAACAGCCATTAATTTTTCAAAGCCGTGTAATTTCTGTCGGATTAATGCATGTCCAGAAAGGCTTTGTGGTAGATATGAATGATATACTATGGATAAACTGTTTGGAAACATGATTCTCTGAAAGTGGGAAAAAAAACTGCCCCACTTTGGACAATACTGCAACAACAAATACTGAGTTAGTTGACACTGTAGCCACGAGTTTACACTGCAAATCGCAAAAGATGCCTGTTTTACCACTGAAGACCCTTACCTGAACTCGAAACCCCTCAGATATTTAATACAGTAACTTGTTTAAGAATTGTAACTTATACAGGGATTTTATATAATGTTAATTATTGCAAAGTCAGGGAACCTCTGAGAGAAAGCTATATAAATATGTAGAGAAACGTCATTATTTTGATACTGCCTTGCTATGTTTCAACAATGGAACCGTAACGTGTCTACTGCCCTCACCGCTGTGTTGTCCCCATTGCATTCTGTCATCGGACAAATGCACTTCATCATACAGCTAAAAGTTAAAAAAATAGATTTGATCCTTGCCATTGAGGCAGCTTTGGAGGGTAGTATTGACCGTTATCGTTATTGAGTAACCATGCCCATCTCATTCTTTTAACTCTTCTCTTGGGCAATGTTTAGCATTGTGTTCAGTTCACACTCTAGTGTTAAGAGTCCTCAGACATCGTTCCCCTTGACTATGTTATTTCATAAAGTAGGAGCCTGTATGGCTGGTGTTTTCAGTTTCTCATCAGTTTTTCAGTCAAGTATCGAGTCGACGGCAGGAGTGAACAAACTGCCAAAATAGCATCAAAGTAACTTTGACGACAGTCTGGCCTCAGTCAAATCGATCTAAGCTTGTATCTGTGTGTTTTCAATGGGGTGTTGCAATCAGCGCTGTCTCCAACGTGTAGGATAGCGGGAAAGAGGAGGAATTCTGATTCCTCAGTGATGAGTTTTGAACGAGCTCTTGGCGAGGTTGAGGGCCAGTCTGCCTTGGGCCGTTATTTAGGCAGAAGTAGAGACCCTGACTACTTGGACCAAGTGTTAAAGAGCTTGAAGGCAGCGTGAACAGAGATATGGTGACCCTGTTTGCTGCCGGAAGCTAAGTAGAAATTATTTCTGATTTGCATTTTTAGAGATTATGTCAGAGTGCGGTTTACACTTGAATAACTTATAGGTGGTGTGTAATATGCATGTTGTGCATAAAAAAAACTATATTTTTATGCATGGTGTAAACCTACTAGGTCAGAAATCAGACTGTTAGTGAACTGCATTTTTAAAGAAAGGGATTAGTTGTAGTTTCCGCATAAACCATATATGAGGTATTGTTTACATCACCCAACCTCACTCCTGGTTACTGTGGAAACAGCCAAAGTTGTTTTTGTTCAACCTTTTTTGTCTACGTTTTCAGTGTCGTCTGCGCTGTTTGAGTAGAGGAGCTGAGAAGAGCTCCCTCGTTTTGATTTTTAAAACAAAACAATGAGATAGACTTGGTGTTTTTAGTAAAAGTGCAAAGAAGAGATGGGCACTTATGTGCTCCAGCTGCACGTGAAACAGCAAGAGGGGCCCCTGGAGGCCCCCGATAGGATCAAATGGACAGAGGCCCTCATGCGGCTCTGGACAACGCCTGGCTCTTACAATGGCTTGTATCTGCCATGGCACTTAGTAAGGGACGGCTACTGAATTGACTGGAGACATACCATACCCCATCTCTGTCTTTACATAAGATTTTTTACTTGTGATTGTCTATAGATTATTTTTTTTGTGCCTATCCTACTTTTTGGTGAGAGTGCTGATTGTACCATCCAACACCAAGTTATGACATTGAGTTCCTACCTACAAGCATGGTTTGGAAAGTAGAAGGCATGGCTTGATGTAAGGAAAAACAGCATCCCCATGAACGGATGTTGAATAGATGCAGTTTCCTCTCTTGTGCTACTGTGTTGGAGATGCAGAAAATACCATAGAATTGGGCCAGAGCCCATGATGTCCATCTCCTTTGATCCAAAATGGCTTCCTTCTGTCAGTGTTACTGTATGTGTTGGAGATGCAGTTGAAGACCACAGAGAAATTGGGCTGGAGTCCATGATATTGATCTCCTTGCCAAGAGCCAATATAGCTATAGCTGCTCAGATTCCTGTCCTGTTAGTGTTTTTCTTGACTGTTTCAAATGAGCATCTAATTTGATTCTCCTCGTTATTTACTAGATCTTTTGTGTTTTGAAGCCCAAGACTTCCTTCCTGTTTCTAATTACATGGCTCACTCAGTAAAGGAGTTGGCTTTCCCAGAGCTGAGGGATAGCAAGGCTTAAAGGCTCAGAATCTTCCGAAAGTGTTAGACCCAGTTTGAACAATGGGCAGAATCTTATTTCTCTCTTTAACGAAGGGACAATCGGCACAAAAGTTGCCTTAAAATTGTGCACCAAAACTTAAATTAGACTTTTTAGTTTGGCCTCAAGACGATATAACTGCGTTTTACATTAGAACTAACTCCCAAGTGCTACAGTGTCCACTATCTCAGAAGGCAGAGTTAAAATAAGAGGTACAATTCTCTTAAGTGTGCTTACATCAGTAAAAAGCAACATGTGCTGGTAAAGTACTCCGTATGCACCTTTGCATAGTTTTGGTTCTTGTAAAAGGAGTTTTATTGTGGGTTTGTTCATTTCTGAGGTGAAAAAATAGTTTTACAAGGTTTTGTCATTGTTGGTTAATTTGTATCGGACTCCACTATAGTGCGATTCAATTGTATCTCGCAGTGAGTATGTAATGGGGTGCGTCCGAAACAGCACCCTATTCCCTATATAGTGCACTACTTTATATGGACTCTGGTTAAAAGTAGTGCACTATATAGGGAATAGGGTGCTATTTTAGATACTACCATGTCTGTCAATGTTTGTTGCACTTCTCTTACAGTATTTCTGTTGTACTCCCATGAAACGCACCCCCTCCAGTGCTCGTCATCAAGGTTATCCTTTGTGATAATTTTTCTGTTCTGTATTTGTTTCACTGACGTATTCAATCGTTCTCCCCGTTACCCCTTCACCTCACCATACACATACAAGACGTTGCTGTAACTGTTTCATTCATGTTGAGGGGACCAAATGATTTCTGTTGAATAAATCACAAGCATTACTCCTTCCTCCTTATTTCTGACTTGAGTTCCTCTTAAAGGGATAGTATTTTTTAGTTTGTAAAAAAAAGTATTATCGTATTTGTTACTTGCTAAAAGTGACAGTAAATGCGAAGGGTTTTATGGTTTGCTAGCTGGTAATTTAGCAATGTCACTAACTTTAAAAAATAAAGTGAACGATCCCTTTTAAATTACTTGGAAAACCAATGAATGACTTAGTGAATTCCTGAAAGATGCCTTTTATTTAAACATATATGTACAGGTAGTTTCAGCTCATTTATGCATATTGTTCAATTTGGACATTAGGACCTTCATAAAGCATCACTAATATAGTACAGAACAAAGTTCAGGGATGGGTCTCTGTGTTTTCCTCAATTCTTTGCTTCTCTCAACCTCAGAAGCAAGGAGAGGACTTGAGGAATCAAGGTAAATACTTTAGAGATCTATCCAAAGGGAGGCATGGGGATAGAGGGATAGAATCTGAAGTGACCGAGGGATAGAATCTGAAGTAGAGGGTCACTTAGTTGAACGGGACTCTCTAATCTGCTACAAACATTAGATTCCAACAAACACTTTATTTTCCAGAATCTTATCGAAGGTATGTTTCGTAATAGAAATTCCTTAGACTCGAAGTATGACGCTAATTGTTTTCCTATCAATACTTCATTGTAATCATGAATAACATTGTAGTAATACCATGGTAATAACTGCCACTGTTTTGGTGAAGATTTGAATGACCGATTGTAAGGCAGACTTTACCTTAGCAACATAATTGCATGTATACTGGTTGGTTATTGATACATTAATATACATCATAGAAAAACAAAGTTAACTCAATCATGCGATTGTTGCAGCTTTCCAATGCAAATGGTATCATAGCAACTGTGTGTTCAGTAATACTGTTTATATAGGAAGTATACCTTTATGATAAAGGGATCAAAATGTACTGCAGTAAGTGTTTCATCATCTACAGTTCCAGTGCAAGCATCAGGGTTGGGTCAATTGATTTTAAAATCTGGTCATTTGGTAAGTAATTGACTGAATTGAAATGGAATTGACCCCACCCTGGTAAGCATACAGTCCTAAGTCTGAGAAAAGGTGTTCTAGTTGTTCCGTTAAAGGGTTGGAATGGAAGCATACAGTAAATACCCGTTATCAAAATGGCAACGTGAATAACAATTAAGTCATGATGTCATTTCCTGGTGAACAGAGAACCCTGGTATGATGCGTTGTTGGTTCGTTACGGAACGTTGTGCTTGTAAATCTGAGGAATATATGTGTTATGTCTTTTCATGGTGTTGTGGGAACAAGGTTACATTTATTAGATAGGTGACTCTTGGTGCCGCAGAGTCTGGATTCCAGTATGTCGAGGGAGGTTACTGTGGTTTATCTTAGAATGATTGATAGACATAATATACTGACTTGGGGTACAAGGTAATACCATCAAAGAAGGGAGTGTCCACTGATGGTTAACAGATGTTGTTGAAGAAACGTGTAACATGAAGTACATAAACTGAGAGATTTATTTTGTCTAGTAGTTGGGATGACAAGAGGCAAAGCACGTGCCTTTTGTTAGACGAACCCGGTACAGTATCTATTAAATACTTTGTATTAACTCTCCATATAATTGTTTAAGTATATTCTTGCATCCTGAATTACTTGACACCAGAGAAACTCATCATAACAATATGTCATTATTGATCTCTGAAGAACGTTTCAAGAGGGATGTAATGAGTCCCTTAATCAATATAAATTGGTGTATTTAAATGTCAATGTAGCTTATCTTGCTTGCTTACAATACCGTACAGGTCCCATATATTCAATTTCCAATTGCCTTTTAACATTATATAGTGCCACATATTTCATTTCCGTTATTCCATTTATTACTGTACATGTGGCCATGCCTGTCCATCCATCACCTCTATATGGGTGTCCATTTTGCACCAGGGTTCTCTGGGTCACAGGAAGTGATGTAACAATAGGTGATATGACACCAAGTGACCAGGTCAGGTGACAGATGTACAGCGTGACTGTGTTGTTGTTACTAAGGTGGTGTGTGACTGGGAGGGTGTACTCCAACTCCTCTGTAACCATGGTTACATGATACAACACTGGGTGGCTCCGCAGCAGTCCTTGATGATGGTGATGGACTTGGTAATGGATGGCTTGCCTGGCGGAGGATCAGGGACTTGTCTCTTGGGCTTCTGGGGATCTAGGGTAAGAGAGAGGGCATGGGTAAATCTGAGATGTCATAGGCACCCTAATCTCAACATAGTGCACTACTTTCTGCACTCCCAGCAGAGCCTCATAAAGGGGTGCACATTTGGACACGTTCTCTGTGGTTTTAGATGGAAATGAAAAAGGCACAACCATTTCGCTAAGGTTCCCATCTTTGCCTCTGTTTGAATGAAGTCCTGGTACACGCTTGATTAGACTAAATCAACACCATAACAACTAAGAGTCAGTTCTCTAATCGATATTCTAATAGGATTTGAATCAGCTGTTATCACACTAACTCCATTATGTGGCTTGTCAGTTATCCCTTATTGCCACTCGATTTATCTTTGTCTTGAACTAATGTGACAGAGCCAGTGTGCATGGTATCAAACTGTATGACAGTCAGGGTCACTCATGGTCTGTGACTCTGGACATGACAGAACTAATCTGCTTTATATTATATCCACATATCTTTACTGTATGTATGGTTTTAATATGTACTTGAGGGTTTTCATCAAGGCCACTCGCTCTGTGACTATGATTATGTTGTTGCATTGTCAAAAGGGTGAACCTGTAAGCATTTCATTGCACTGTGTATCATGGGTATATGACTCATAAACAAACTTGAGCTATTGATTGTGTACTAGTGTGTGGTTTGTATGAAGGCTAATACTCACTTTGGGCAGCTTCTCTGGCCAGCTTCTCCAGAGGCATCAGCTTCAGTCTCAGGAACTCAGCCATCTCCTTGTCCTCCTCCTGCTCCCTGTAGAGAGGATAGGGGTTAGAGTCAGTGGTTACAGACGCAGTCACCTCTAACTCAATGACAAAACGTCACATAGTCTGTAGAATACCACCATACCGTTCAGTTACAGTACCTACATACCAAAGCCATTGCCCCTAAACAGTTCTCACATTCCAGCCCTGTGTCCATACACCTATTCCATAAAGTGATTGACTATTTAGAGCACATAAAATCTCCATGCACATAACTTTGTTTCCAAGAATGTCTCGCAATCTGTCCGTGGCAGTTTTAATTCTCAATATCCTAAATACTCCATACATTCACTGAATGACACACTGTGATCTCATACCAGATCTGCTGTCTGTAAGTAATCTCCATGTCAAAGACAGGAGGACCAAGATAGCAGGCAGAGAGGATGGGGAGTAAGTGAGAGACCAAGGGGGACCAAGAGGCAGCCCAGGCAGAAGAGGAAGTGGAGATGATAGGGAGTTGAACTGTGGTCATTTGTCATCTCCCTCAGACTGTCTGGCAGTTAACCTTAATCTCTCCCCCTCCCTCAGACTGTCTGGCAGTTAACCTTAATCTCTCCCCCTCCCTCAGACTGTCTGGCAGTTAACCTTAACCTCTCCACCTCCCTCAGACTGTCTGGCAGTTAACCTTAACCTCTCCCTCTCCCTCAGACTGTCTGGCAGTTAGACCTTCATCTCTCCACCTCCCTCAGACTGTCTGGCAGTTAGACCTTCATCTCTCCACCTCCCTCAGACTGTCTGGCAGTTAGACCTTCATCTCTCCACCTCCCTCAGACTGTCTGGCAGTTAACCTTAATATCTCCACCTCCCTAAGACTGTCTGGCAGTTAACCTTAATATCTCCACCTCCCTCAGACTGTCTGGCAGTTAGATCTTTATCTCTCCACCTCCCTCAGACTGTCTGGCAGTTAGATCTTCATCTCTCCACCTCCCTCAGACTGTCTGGCAGTTAGATTTTCATCTCTCCACCTCCCTCAGACTGTCTGGCAGTTAACCTCTCCACCTCCCTTAGACTGTCTGGCAGTTAGACCTTCATCTCTCCACCTCCCTCCCTCCACCTCCCTCTGACCACAGTTCTACCTTAATCTCTCCACCTCTGCATCGTCCACTAGGAAATCCCTCTTCTGCACCAGTTTATGGATATTCAGGATCAACTCCTCCTCCCTCTGTCTCTGTTTCTTGGTCTTCTCTTTCTCTGGAGGAAAGAGAGAGGGAGGGGGATAGAGGGAGGGAGGTAGAGAGGGGGTTCGATTTTAAAGATGTATGTTTTATATCAAACTAAAAATTATATTTGTATCTTATATGAAATACATTTCTCAACTGATACAACATTTGTTAGATACTGAGCTACAGGGGAAGATGAAACTTCCTGGGAGGGCAGCAGTTGCTACCAAATAGTGATTCACATCACAAACAGTAGGGGGTCTATTCCATCTGTAAAGCTCAATTGATAGAAATGTAAAGGTAATGTCCGATTGAGCCGACATATGCAGCGATACCGTGAATGCAGTCTCCGCTAAAGAGGGACATTGTCTTTAAATTTCAATCACGCTGTAACGCTGAACTTCCGCGATGTGGATTGAATAGAGTCCTAGATCTTTATATTCTTAAATAGTCCTCCTCGTGTTTAATTCATGAGAACTAATCAGGAGACAAAATATGCAAATGCTGTTCGGTGATACAATGTCCTGTCTGAATGGGGGAATTTGCATAAGCAGTCGTATATTAATAGGGTGCATCTCAAATGTTACCCTATTCCCTACATAGGGCACTACTTTTGACCAGAGCCCAACGGGGCCATTTGCATAAGCAGTCGTATATTCATGAAGGATTTCGGCTTTATTCCCCTGACCTTCACACTCTGATAGACTGAGACACACACACACACATATACACTGCAATGGATGGAGAACAGTGTGCAGTGTTGTTGACAGTAGTAATAGAAGGTGGGAAAGCTAAGGCACCAGGCAGGAGAGGAGTGCAGTCTCTGCTCTTTCTCTCCCACCAGGATAGAACTGGATCCGTACAGCCATTCCCTGAACATACATACATGGTATATTATGACTCATAATGGTGTGAGGAATTTGATTTGATTTGGAATGTTTGTGTGCATGGCATTCTATATGTCAATGAATGTCATGCATAAAGTACTGGATTTAGCTTCTATGTAAGCAGTATGGCATCTGTACAGTATGTAGGCTTTATGTATGCTCTAATGAACAATTCATTCCATTGTTCTTGTTTGTTGCCATTCCAGATTATCACTAATACAGATCCAGTCACTCTGTCATCACAAGTATAAGGAGAAACTAGCCTGGTACCAGATCTGTTTGTGCTGTCTGGGACCAGGCTAGACAGCTAACTCTAGACTGTGACGTTGTAGAGTTGTAGTGGCTATTTGACTCCATAATCTGCTGTCAGCCTTTGCCACAAATAGACTTAACATCGTTTGTGGGGGACAAATAAATGAAGTAGTATTCGTTGAAATAATTTCTGTCCACAGTCCCAGGAAATGGACCATTGGCTCATATAGCCATTACGGTTAGCTGTGTGTGTGTGTGTGTGGCCATTATGACTGTGTGTGTGCCTACTCTACACTACCTGAGGGGAAGAAACTCCCCACCTCATAACTCTCCCATGTTCCTGAGAGTTACAATCAATTGTGCAGCTACTTTACCGCAGTGAACCTACCCACAAATCACCTCACCAGGAAGTGGGATGTAGCAGCTGGTAGCTGCATATGGTAGCAGTTTTTCTCCTCTACCATATTTCTGGGTCTATACTCACTACAGCAGGGGTGTCCAACTCATTCCATGGAGGGCCTAGTGTCTGCTGTTTTTTTCCTTTCAATTAAGACCGAGACAACTATGTGAGGGGAGTTCCTTACTAATTAGTGACCTTAATTCATCAATCAAGTCCAAGGGAGGAGCGAAAACCTGCAGACACTCGGCCCTCCGTGGAATGAGTTTGACACGTGCTCTACAGCATGCATAAGCAATTTGGCTAAGGGTACATTGAGGATAAATCCTGATATGCTTGTTCTATTTCCTAGAGGGATAGACAGTACGGCTCATTTCTCTCTGTTATGTTGCAGGGGAGGGCGGTGAAGGGGATTTCTTGTGATGTCTGTGTTGGCTCTAGTTATATGATACATTTTTCTCTCTGTTGCCAGCTATGATATGACAGGAGAGTGCAGCCAGTGGAGGTGATGTCTGTGTTGCCGTTAGTTACATGGATATATGGTAATATAAACTGGGTGGTTCGAGCCCTGAATGCTGATTGGCTGACAGCCGTAACCAGTTTATAATAGCAATAAGGCACCTTGGGGGTTTGTGGTATATGGCCAATATACCACGGCTAAGGGCTGTATCCAGGCACTCCGTGTTGCGTCGCGCATAAGAACAGCCCATAGCCGTGGTATATTGGCTATATACCACACCTCCTCGGGCCTTATTGCTTAAATATATACCTCTGATATTTGGTAAATTTTTCTGCCTGTTACTGGATAGGAAAGCGGTGGACAGTGGAACTGTTGTGATTGTGATGAATGTATTTGTTGCTGTTAGTTACCTGGTACAGTTACCACCTTCCTCAGCTCCTGTTTCAGACTCATGATGTCTTTGCAGAGCTGGATGTCGTCCGCCCTGGAAAAGACAACAACATTTATTCCAGTTAGGAAGGGTAAAGCACAGTGTGACTCTATGGCCCTGTTCCATTTTGGTTCCTCCAAGTAACCTGGCTATTGGAGGCCTATTGACATAATTTGCATTCATCTAGTTCTTTCAGATCTGTGAGCTAGGGGAAAGGGGATAGAATTTGAAAAGATATGGGGCCCGCTATCCACTCTATCTATGCCCTACTATATATCAATGCGGCCCAGTACATAATAAACACAAGGAACACTGTGCAGTCATACTGACAGATATCTTATAAAAATAGTGTTTTACAGAAACATAAAAGATAAAGCAAACATCCACATATAAAAGCTATAGAGGGAAATATATAAAGCCGTCTTTCTATTACAGTAAAAGACAAAGTTACAACCCCCCTTAGGGATGAGTGTGGGCAGATGGGAAGCGTTGAATGAATCACTCCTCTACTGGTCCTGAAGACCCACCCTGAGGACCCTACTGGTCCCTCTCTATCATATCATCCCCTTCTCTTCTCCTCCTCTTCCTCCGTCTCTCCTTCTCTCTCTTCTCCTCCCCTTCCTCCATCTCTCCTCTCTCTTTCCTCCCCTTCCTCCGTCTCTCCTTCTCTCTTCTCCTCCCCTTCCTCCGTCTCTCCTTCTCTCTCTTCTCCTCCGTCTCTCCTTCTCTCTCTTCTCCTCCGTCTCTCCTTCTCTCTCTTCTCCTCCGTCTCTCCTTCTCTCTCTTCTCCTCCGTCTCTCCTTCTCTCTCTTTCCTCCCCTTCCTCCGTCTCTCCTTCTCTCTCTTCTCCTCCCCTTCCTCCGTCTCTCCTTCTCTTTCTTCTCCTCCGTCTCTCCTTCTCTCTCTTCTCCTCCGTCTCTCCTTCTCTCTCTTCTCCTCCCCTTCCTCCGTCTCTCCTTCTCTCTCTTCTCCTCCCCTTCCTCCGTCTCTCCTTCTCTCTCTTTTCTCTCCTTCCCATCATCCCTCCATCCTTCCATCTCTCCTCCCCTCCATCTTTCACTCTTTCTCTCTTTCCTCTCTCAATTGCTACATCCCTCTCGCTCTTCTCTGCCCCCGCCCGCCCGCCCCCTCCCATTCATCTCTCTCCTCCTCTCCTCCCCTCCTCTCCCTCCATCCATCCCTCCCTCTCTCTCTCTGCAGCGCTGTGACAGCTACCAGGGATTTAAGTCTCTCTGCTGTAAATCACAGACTGATGACTCATCCACCGGCTCCCAACACCTCTCCCGCCTCCTCCCTCCATCTCTCTCTCCTCCCCCTCTTTCTCCCTGTTCCTC
The DNA here is from genome assembly GCF_964263955.1 of Coregonus lavaretus. NCBI lineage: Eukaryota > Metazoa > Chordata > Actinopteri > Salmoniformes > Salmonidae > Coregonus > Coregonus lavaretus. The sequence goes on along the minus strand of NW_028157844.1, from coordinate 361,230 downwards.
AGCCTCTCCCTCCCTCCCTCCCTCCCTCCCTCCCTCCCTCCCTCCCTCCCTCCCTCCTCCCCCTCTCCCTGTTTCTCTCCCTGTTCCTCCTTAACCTCCCTCCCTCCCTCCCTTCATCTCTCTCCTCCCCCTCTCTGCCTCCTCTGCTCTCTCCCTGTCCCTCTTCTTCATCTCCCTCTCCTCCTCCTCTTCCTCCATCCCTCTCCCTGCTATCATCCCCACCTCCCTTCATCTCTCTCCTCCTCCTCCTCTAGTTCCCTCTGTCTCCCCTGTTCCTCTTCTTCAGCCTCTTCTCCCTCTGCTCTTTCGACACCCTGTCCCTGTAATTTTCACCCACTCACTTGTTCCTGTCTCTCAACCTCAACATCTTTTTCTCTCCTCCTCACTATCCCCTATTTGCCTTGTGTTGTTTACCCACTCACTAGACCCCAACGGTGCTTTCCAGCAGGCTTTGCACTCCATCTGCTACAGACTGTGTGTGTGTGTGTGTGTGTGTCTGAGTCACACATAGCTGGAGGTATTGGTATCACTGTTCACTGATGAAGCCATCTAAGCTAATGAAGCCACACGTCCCACCGATCTCTTTCCAGTTTCTATTGATTGTACTTGCCATCACACAAAAAAATATCTCACTGTATATTTTCTCAATGTTTAGAACTCAATAGCGACACAATATGATGGACCAAGATTCCCTGAATATCAAGCATCAACTTCTGATCACCTGGTCACCTGACCCCGTGATGAGACCAATAAGGTCACCAACGACCTGCTGATGGCGGCTGATGCAGGCTCCCCCTGTCTCCTGATCCTCCTGTACATGAGAGCAGTGTTTCACACTGTCGACCACCCCATCCTCCTGGAACGCCTCCGGGACACCATCGGACTGTCTGGATCAGCTCTGAGCTGGTTCCACTCCTACCTCTCAGACAGGACTGAGTATGAGTTTTTCAGTGTCCCACAAGGATCTGTTCTTGGACCCATCCTGTTTGTCTTGTACATGCTCCCCCTCGGTCGTGTCATCAGCCGGCATGGAATCTCATTGCCCTGCTATGCTGATGACACCCAGCTGTATGTAAAAGCTTCCCCATGTCCCTCTGATGCATGTGCCCATCTGAACACCTGCCGTGAGGAGATAAGGGCATGAATGAAGCAAAACTTCCTTCAACTGAACAGCATCGAAACTGAGGCCCTACTTCCAGGTCCAGCACTCACCAATAACACACCTCACCATTGCAGGACAGAACACTCCTCTCTCCCCCTCGGTTTCCAATCTGTGTGTAAAGCTCCCTGACCTTTGACAGCCACATACAACGACTGTGTAAAGCGTCATTCTATCACCTCAAGAACATTGCCAAACTCAGTCCCACTCTCACTCAGTCTGACGCAGGGAAGCTCGTCCATGCCATTATCTCCTCAAGGCTGGACTACTGCAACACACTCTTCATCAGGATCCCTGGCAGGAGTCTCCAGAAGCTCCACTACATCCAGAACAACGCTGCCAGGATCCTGATGAGAGTGCGGAAACACCCTCACATCATCCCCCATTCTGGCATCTCTGCACTTGGTGTATTGATACACCATCCAACGTGTAATTAATAATTTCACCATGCTCAAAGGGATATTTAATGTCTGCTTTTTAATTTTTTACCCATCTACCAATAGGTGCCATTCTTTGCGAGGCATTTGAAAACCTCCCTGGTCTTTATGGTTGAATCTGTGTTTGAAATTCAACTGCTCGACTGAGGGACCTTACAGATAATTGTATGTGTGGGGTACAGAGATGAGGTAGTCATTCAAAAATCATGTTAAACACTATTATTGCACACAGAGTGAGTCCATGCAACTTATTATGTGACTTGTTTTACTGCTGAACGTATGCAGGCTTGGCATAACAAAGGGCCTGAATACTCATTGACACATTTAAGCTTTTCACTTTTTCTTAATTTGACATTATGGGGGTATTGTGTGCAGGCGATTGACAAAAAAATCGAAATTTACTATATTTTAAATTCAGGCTGTAACACAACAAAATGTGGAAAGAGTCAAGGGGTGTGAATACTTTCTGACGGCACTGTAATAGCATAGATGTCATTGCCAGCCTGCTCCATGCTAAAGCAGAAACACAATCTAGTTAACTAATTCTTCACAGTGTCAGAAATAAGGCTTTATTACATCTACATCAGGGTAATATCATTATCATCAGGATATACAGTATAAACTTATTAGGCTTATCTGTATGGGTGTCATTCTTTTTAAGGGGCCCAAAAGTCTACATGCTCTCTTTACTGTCCATAATACATTGACCCACTCTTGGAAGAAAATGGAAATTCTATCTATTCCAACGAGCTTCTATATGATTAAAATCCAACACGTCTTCGCATTAAAGCCGCAGTTTGTAATTATTTAATCGTGGTGTTGATGGTCTCTGTACAGTACTCACATAAAGCGCAGTTCAGACTCCCTCCTCACCAGCACCTCCCTGAGACGCTGGATGCGAGCCATCTCCACTTCAATCTCATCTGGAGACATGATGCTCTCTGCCATGGACACATCTGACTGACCTGGAGAGAGAGAGAGGGAACTTTGTGTTTTAACACTAGTGTGAGTTACATCATTCTAACACATCGAGAGAGAGAGAGAGAGAGAAGGCTGGTCATTTCCTTTCTGTTTTAAATATTTTAATAGATAATTCATAAAATACCAACACAATACCAACTTCTGGACTTCAGAACCGAAGGGCCTATTCTGTTGTTGCCACCATCAAAGAGTCTGAAGAGGAGCCCTATGCCCTCCATCCTCTGACTTAAAGAACAGTACATGGAATCGTTAAATGGAGTAAAGATATAATAAATAACACGAGGCAGAATCCCAATGGACTTGGTCCTGCCAAGTGTTTCTGCATTACTGCCTAGCCTTGCATATTATTGTCCTCCCTTTATCCAGTACAATACCCAAGGCTTGTTTGGCAGCTTTATTTTACAGTAAAACAACACTACTCCCTGCTCCATCCAACGTCCTAATTATGAATGTGACGCTCGAGTAAGTCCAGGGACAAGATACGCATAGTACATTATCTGAAATGTAAATGACACTAGGAATTTCTCTCTTGACTAAATGAAAAGCATGGTGTTGCTTTTGAGCTGTCTTTTTCATGTCTTGTCTTCAAAGCAAAAAACCTTACTCACTCACACGCTGTCAAAGTGCTTCTTGGTAAACCTAGACAAGTCCAGATGATAGTAACGGTATGTGTCATTTTGTCTCACAGTACCCACCTAAAATGAATAGAAGGTTCTGGTAAAATGTCTGATGACTAAGAAAGAAGTAGCTGACACCTTAAATTCGATGCCAGAGGCTCATGCACCCTGGTGTGATGCTCGTTGAATCGAGAACATAAAATGACATAATCGAAGGAGTCATTGACTCTGAGTATTAGTGAGGCTTTGGAAGGGCTGAAGGCTTGAGGTCTTGAAGGCAGTGGTTGTATCCCAAATGGCACCCTATTCCCTATATAGTGCACTACTTTTGACCAGAGCCCTATTGGTCCTGGTCAAAAGTAGTGCACTACATAGGGAATAGAAAGCCATTTGGGACTCAAACAGTGAGAAGGGCCTCAAGCCAAAGAGATGAGAGAAATTCGATACTGGTACTGACATAGATCAATGACCTGGAGTAACTCTTCACCAATTGGACTAATCCACCCTGAACCGGGGCCAATGACCTCACCAAGCCACCTATTCAACCAATAGCAATCAAAGACTGGACACAGCAACACAGTGCAGCCAATAGAAACGCAAACTGAGGGAATAATAAACGCATATTGCTAGTCACTAATGCAGTGTTCAAGTGCTATCAGAGTTATCGGGAGCTCCTACAGTGAGGGAAAAAGGTATTTGATCCCCTGCTGATTTCGTACGTTTGCCCACTGACAAAGAAATGATCAGTCTATAATTTTCAGTCCTTCACGGCGTAGTGTGTTACCAATTGTTTTCTTGGTGACTATGGTCCCAGCTGCCTTGAGATCATTGACAAGATCCTCCCGTGTAGTTCTGGGCTGATTCCTCACCGTTCTCATGATCATTGCAACTCCACGAGGTGAGATCTTGCATGGAGCCCCAGGCCGAGGGAGATTGACAGTTATTTTGTGTTTCTTCCATTTGCGAATAATCGCACCAACTGTTGTCACCTTCTCACCAAGCTGCTTGGCGATGGTCTTGTAGCCCATTCCAGCCTTGTGTAGGTCTACAATCTTGTCCCTGACATCCTTGGAGAGCTCTTTGGTCTTGGCCATGGTGGAGAGTTTGGAATCTGATTGATTGATTGCTTCTGTGGACAGGTGTCTTTTATACAGGTAACAAACTGAGATTAGGAGCACTCCCTTTAAGAGTGTGCTCCTAATCTCAGCTCGTTACCTGTATAAAAGACACCTGGGAGCCAGAAATCTTTCTGATTGAGAGGGGGTCAAATACTTATTTCCCTCATTAAAATGCAAATCAATTTAAAACATTTTTGACATGCGTTTTTCTGGATTTTGTTGTTGTTATTCTGTCTCTCACTGTTCAAATAAACCTACCATTAAAATGATAGACTGATCATTTCTTTGTCAGTGGGCAAACGTACAACATCAGCAGGGGATCAAATACTTTTTTCCCTCACTGTAGCTCCTAGTGGGAAATTTCACTTTAATAACCCTCCAAGTCGGAATTACAAGTAGGAAACTTGGAGAAAATGTTGTTACCCGAGTTGCTGAGTTGCGACGTTTCACCACGACCTTTCACCTTTTCAAACAAAAGATGACAACACATCTGTTTTTGACAATTACAACCTTATCAATATGGAGAATGTAGATAGTTTCACCATATTGTCAATGTTAAACAAGCTAAGTAACTTTATTATTAGCAATGTTATCTAGCTTATCAAGCTAGCTAAAATCTTATTGGTTAAAGAATTGTTCCAACTTCAAAAGCACTTCAACACAATCATGTCAGACTTACGACTTCCCATTTCCCATTTTCCACGAGCATGTGAAGCCAGCATAAGCAACTGAATGATCATTGCAATCCCAATGTGAACCCAACTGAACACACTACTAACAATAATCCTAGGCTTCTCCAATGTGTAGCCTATGTCAGCACAAAAGCAAACTGGGGGCGATTAATAAACGCATATTGCAGTCAATAGCACAAGCAACGGAACAATCATCACACTCCCATTGTCAGCAAGAGTGCATAGGTCACAGGAGGCTGCTGAGGGGAGGATGGCTCATAATAATGGCCGGAACGGCGCAAATTTGGAATGGCATCAAACATCTGGAAACCATGTGTTTGATGTATTTGTTACCATTCCACTAATTCTGCTCCAGTCATTACCACGAGCCTGTTCTCCCCAATTAAGGTGCCACCAACTTCCTGTGGCCTAGGCTTAGGGGGCAACCTCCAATCCTCTAATTTCAAACCTTGGACATCCATTGTAAACTATAGCTTCCCATCCCCCACTAGGCAGGACGTAAATATTTCATTCAGGGTTAGAAGGACGTACTGTACAGTACTGCTGGGAGACAGTACAGTACTGCTTCCAGACAGATTTCCCCGATGGAGACAGACAGGCTACGAGGCCAGAGAGGTGATCTGACTGTTCTGTGACTCCTCAACCAACTACTGGTAACGTTATCCATCCAGAAACCTTTACAAGGTGCTAATGTGGAGGGAGGACTCTTAAAGACAGTCGACAAAAAGGAAGTAGTGGTGTTCCAAATCTTGGTAATAAAGAACAAAAAACGATGTCACCTCATTTCAAATCAAATCAAATCAATGTGTATTTGCCACATGCGCCGAATACAACAGGTGTAGACCTTACAGTGAAATGCTTACTTACAAGACCTTAACCAACAATGAGTTTTAAGAAAAACAAGTGTTAAGTAAAAAATAGATAAGTAAATAACAAATAAAATAAATAATTAATGAAATAACAGTAGGGAGGCTATATACAGGGGGTACCGGTACAGAGTCAGTGTGCGGGGGCACCGGTTAGTCGAGGTAATTGAGGTAATATGTACATGTGGGTAGAGTTAAAGTGACCTTCTATTGTTTTCTTTGGCTGGATGAGATTTTGACATTCATTTGAGTGACTGTTTTTGTCTAAGGCAAATGTAACAAGAATCGAAATTGCATCCTGTGACTGTTCATAGCTGATGAGATTCAATGCTTAGCTTGACGTCGAGTCCTTGAATAAAAAGTAGCGACCTGATGTTTTCCCTGCTGTTGTAACCGCAGCATGAAAACATTGCTGATACCAACACAGTTGTAGCTGCAGTCTATAACGCAGTGTGGTAAACTGTGGGGGATTTATACCAAGTGGTTTCTCTCTCTCTCTTCCTCTACCCCTCACTGCTCTCTCTATCTTTCTCTCTCTCTCTCTCTCTCTCACTTTCTCTTCCTCTCTCTCTCTCTCCCCTCCTCTCTCTACCTCTCTCTTTACCCTCTCCTCTTTCTCTCCCCCTCTCTCCTCTCTTTCTACCTCACACAAAGACACACACACTCACTCACACGCGCACGCGCGCACGCACGCACACACGCGAACACACACACACAATTTGCTGCTGACTGTCAATAGGACCGAGCCACACAAAGTCCTGACTGGCCCATTATGATGGCAGAGAACCAGGTCTGTAATGACTAACACACAAAGGATCTAAACTGCCTACTGCTCTTAGCTAAGGAAGTTATCTTAACGCAGTACATACTCAGTCAGCACACACTCCCACACTCAGTGGTCCACATTCAGCCACCAGCAGGATTAGAGAGTGTGAGGAGGAAGATATTACTCATGGGGGTCTCCAACTACACTCCTGGCTACATGGCAAATGTTAAGTATGGAAGACTGAGGCTCTGTTCCAATATCCACAGCTCCATACCAATTAGTATGAAGCAATGTATTGGGCATGCATTCTTCGTGGTATGCTAGTGTGGGCACCACGGAAGGCAAAATGGCATTGAAAGACAAAGTAAGAATAATGCTAAACCTACTACAGGAAAACAGACACAGTATGGCCTACAGACAGAACTGTATCGAAAAGACAAAGACAAAACAATAAGGGATGGATTCAATCCGTATCGCTGAAGTATCGTGGAATATCCGCCTTATAGCTCCAATGAAATTTAAAGGCAATATTCCCGCGTTCGTGGTAAACACAGCATATGTTGGCTCAATCGGAAATTACCTTTACATTTTAATATGGATCGTCCGTGATACGTATTGAATCCAGCTCTAAATCTATACAGTAACAGCAACATTTGTTCCTCCCCAGTCCCCACAGTCACTATTAGAAGAAATACCAGGCTCCCCTATCAAAGTAGCTTCACTGTCATCACTGGCAGAGCCAAGCCAGTTATTAACACAATGTAATCACACTAATTGCATTAAAACAAACTGCCTAATCAATACCCTGAACATCTGTTTATCAATCAACTGATCAGCATAATGAGAGCCTTGATAGAACAAGTCGGAGGAGGAGGAGGAGGGTGGACACAGATGTCTGCTTGATGAGGGGAAGCAGATCTGTGATGTGGATATAATCTGCGTAGGAGCCACTTCAGGGTTATGTTCATTAGGGCATACAATGGAAATTTTTTAAAAACTTTTTGTAATGGAAACCGAAAATGAGATTTTCTTATTGGGCAGTCTGGTAGTCCCTCCCTGTTTCAGTCTGCTTTCCTCCTAATGAACAGGGCCCAGAAGTACTACGTTAATTATAATGTTCCCCACTGTGTTTTAGTATCCAGCTATGCGACTCCCAACACAGATGGAAGTTGAAAGTTGGAACACACAAGGAGGAACCAGGGAAGGGGGGTGTATAGGTGTGTGTGTGTGTGTGTGTGTGTGTGTGTGTGTGTGTGTGTGTGTGTGTGTGTGTGTGTGTGTGTGTGTGTGTGTGTGTGTGTGTGTGTGTGTGTGTGTGTGTGTGTGTGTGTGTGTGTGTGTGTGTGTGTGTGTGTGTGTGTGTGTGTGTGTGTATGTACTGGATGGGGAAGGAGAATGGGGAATGAGAGTCTATCTCTAAAAATAGCTGCAGCCTTCTTCTATTCATATTCAAGAGCTGAAGAATTCATCTCAGACTTTCTGCACCCCACTCTCCTCTCTTCTTCACTCCTGTTCTAACTCAATGGAATTAATGAAGAGGACACAAATAATATATTATTCCATCAAGATCCAACGGGACGATTTCTGTTGAAAGATTGATTCAGGCTGTTATGGTCAAATAGGACAGGAAGACATTATGAGCATCTGAATGCAGACAAACAGTCATAATTGGAGTTAGGCCTGGACAGATGTCACACAGACAGCGCTACACAAAATAGACAGAAAAACATACCTACCAGTATAAATCAAGTGAATATTGAACTTGAACTTGAACCCCATAGGTGTGTGAGGGTGACTCATGACAGGATTCTCTGCTGTGGATCTCTGGTTACATAAAGCACACAATATGACCTCTTTGTTATGACTCTGTCATCCCTGACCTCTGACCTCTCACCTCTGACCTCTGTTTACCCTCCATGACCCTCTTTATTTCTGTATTAGTAGACATACACTACCGGTCAAAAGTTTTAGAACACCTACTCATTCAAGGGTTTTTCTTTATTTTTTTACTATTTTCTACATTGTAGAATAATAGTGAAGACATCAAAACTATGAAATATATTTGTTTAACACAAAAAAACTGTTAAACAAATCAAAATATATTTTATATTTGAGATTCTTCAAATAGCCTTGATGACAGCTTTGCACACTCTTGGCATTCTCTCAACCAGCTTCATGAGGTAGTCACCTGGAATGCATTTCAATTAACAGGTGTGCCTTGTTTAAAGTTAATTTGTGGGATTTCTTTCCTTCTTAATGTGTTTGACCAATCAGTTGTGTTGTGACAAGGGGGGGGGGGGGGGGGGGGGGTATACAGAAGATAGCCCTATTTGGTAAAAGACCAAGTCCATATTATGGCAAGAACAGCTCAAATAAACAAAGAGAAACGACAGTCCATCATTACTTTAAGACATGAAGGTCAGTCAATACGGAACATTTCAAAAACTTTGAACGTTTCTTTAAGTGCAGTCGCAAAAACCATCAAGCGCTATGATGAATCTGGCTCTCATGAGGACCGCCACAGGAATGGAAGACCCAGAGTTACCTCTGGTACAGAGGTAAGTTCATTAGAGTTATCAGCCTCAGAAATTGCAGTGCAAATAAATGCTTCACAGAGTTCAAGTAACAGACACATCTCAACATCAACTGTTCAGAGGAGACTGTGTGAATCAGGCCTTCATGGTCGAATTGCTGCAAAGAAACCACTACTAAAGGACACCAATAAGAAGAAGAGACTTGCTTGGGCCAACAAACACGAGCAACGGACATTAGACCGGTGGAAATTTGTCCTTTGGTCTGGAGTCCAAATTGGAGATTTTTGGTTCCAACCCCCGTGTCTTTGTGAGACGCGGTGTGGGTGAACGGATGATCTCCACATGTGTATTTCCCACCGTAAAGCATGGAGGAGGAGGTGTTATGGTGTGGGGGTGCTTTGCTGGTGACACTGTCTGTGATTTATTTAGAATTCAAGGCACACATAACCAGCATGGCTACCACAGCATTCTGCAGCGATACGCCATCCCATCTGGTTTGGGCTTAGTGGGACTATCATTTGTTTTTCAACAGGACAATGACCCAACACACCTCCAGGCTGTGTAAGGGCTATTTGACCAAGAAGGAGAGTGATGGAGTGCTGTATCAGATGACCTGGCCTCCACAATCCGCCGACCTCAACCAAATTGAGATGGTTTGGGATGAGTCGGACCGCAGAGTGAAGGAAAGGCAGCCAACAAGTGCTCAGCATATGTGGGAACTCCTTCAAGACTGTTGGAAAAACATTCCAGGTGAAGCTGGTTGAGAGAATGTTCTAAAACTTTTGACCGGTAGTGTATATCATACTGTTCGGATGACAGCTTCATGGCACTAGCCTAGCCTACCCATAACATCACAAATAGATGAAGAACAATGACCATGGCACATCATATAAACAACATTATTGAAACACTTATCTTAAAAATGTGTCTTCCTTTCGAAAGACCTCTCATAATGCATTGATATCTATCTTGCTGATAGAAAAAGGATGAAAACGAGGAGGATGAAAATCTCTTGCCAGTTTGTTTATATCATCTTCCTTGCTGGTATCAGTGCTGGTGATGCTGGTATTGACTCACACACTCACAGCCCAGCAGGTAGGCTTCTAGCCTGTTCTACTGTGCTGCATCCATCGACTGGAAGGGGTGCAGTTCAATCCATTAGGTCCAAGACCCAGTCAGACAACTTTGGAATGTACAGTCAGCTGAAAGCAAAGAGCTGGGAGCATTTCAGTGCTTCTTAGGCGTTATGGAAATAGGCTAGTAGATATAGGGCATTACATACATGTATACATTTCGGGGCTCCTCACCTATGTGCTATTGTAATATATACTGTTAATACAGTGGGTAAGCTACTGTAAATGGAAACTGGTTTATGTCATATGCTTCTGAGAAAGATCTTCTCAAATATTAATGTTATGGTTATTATCAGTGAATAACTGGTCAAATGCACCTCCAAAATACATTGAAAGCAAAGCACATGCATGGAGATGTATCCAGTCTATTTTCTAGGCAATTGGAATGACATTTACAAAACAATAAAGATGCACGAACCCATTGAAATTGATGGGTGTTGTTTTGCAACGCAACATCCCCTATTTGAAACCACATGCTTTATTCTGCACAGAGCAATAACCATTATAACCGGCGAAAACGTTACTTTGCAATGAATGACGCTCACCTTTGTCTTTTGTCCATTCCGTTTCTGATACAGCGCCGTAGCTCTTCAATGAGCGCTCGGTATCAGAAATTGATTTCTTCAATTCCATAGCTAGAATCGATGTATGATACACTATGACTTTAATGGGTTGTGGAAAGGTGTGTAAAAACCTATATAAAAATCCTGTAGCGCGTCTGTTTTCCTTTCAGGATAAATCAGTTTCGCCCGATTTGAAGGCACCACCGACCTGAGACTTTCAGCATCTTTCTTTAAGCTTACAAATTCCTTGACGTGTGGTACACAGATGGATGCAGCGCGCATGCGCATTGCGAACCGCAGAAGGGGAGAAAAACGACACCGAGGTTGCGTTGAAATATTTTTAAAATACAAAGCTGGAAATCGACATTTTCTATACATTTCTACTAGTTTTCCATCAAATTATTTATTAGAATAATTTTTTAGCAATAGCAGTTTTTTCAATGAAGATGTCAGTAGGCCTAGGTTTATGTGCTGAACATGTGGAGCAGGATTACATTTATAGAAAAATGTTTCGCTAATACAGTATCACTCTCGAAATAGCAAGTCCTTCAAACGAGTGGATGTCAAATAATTTGAGATACTCTAGGGCTATGCATTGAAGCTGAGTAGGCAGAGTAGGTGGTACCCTGTTAGGGGTCTGTTCAATATGGCTCTGACGTGATGACTCATTTCAAGGCTGTTGAACCTTTAGGATGTTGCTATGTTGATGCACATGATTGGGCCAATAATCAGTTTCACTTGGACGTTTTTGATGTGTAAAATATATGTATTAAGAGATTAATTAAAACAGAGAATAGACCGGCATTGATGTTGTCTTTATTTTAATTTACAATAATAAATATATTTAATCTGAGGCAAGGTTAGTCTCACAATAGACTTGGATTGATGTGCACCAATAGGCCTACATTCGAAATATTTAGTAAAATATCATATTAATCGTATTACAATGTATAACAATTGTGTACTAGTAGAAAGACAGATGTTTATAGATTGATCCCACAGATAAAAACAATTGAATATAGCCCTATAGTACCTAATGCTGTGCTAAACATTATGTACTAGTTGGATCATGTACAGACATGATAGGAAATATAATATATATCATGAAAACAGCAATAGTTTCAGCGTTCTCCACATAATATCTAATGTAATCCCAGTTATTAAGACATACAGTACAGACACAGATGTCTGCTTGGGGAAGCAGATGTCTGAGGGGAAGCAGATCTGTGATGTCAATATCATCTGTGTAGGAGCCACTTCAGGGTTATGTTCGGTAGGACATGCAACAGAAAATGTTTTCAAACATTTTGTAACGGATGATCATTTCAAGCAAAAATCTATATTGGGCATTGATTACCAAATATTGTAAATAGTATTAACATATGTATCTATTACTATAGATTTGATAAATTATTAATGTTGTCAGCAATATGTGATGATGAGAGATAGGAAATATTACAAACAAATAAATAACAAGATTAGTCTATCACTATGATTCAATGCTCATTGGAAATGCATACTCTTCTTTCAGACCTCAGAGATAAGAGCAGAAAATGTAAAATAGCCTACAGAGTATAACACACTGAGTGTACAAGTTGTTTGTCAAGAGGGGGACAGAGAGAGGTGAGAGAGAGAGAGAGAGAAAGGGGGGGAGATCAAAATAGGTACAGTAGTACAAGCACTTCTATGTTCAAATATGGTTTGTTCAAGAATGCTGGATCCAATGGTTGTCAATAACAGTTCAATAAATACAAAGCCCCTTTGTATAGCAATACGTTACACCCTGCCAATATCTTGTGCAGTAGCATAGCACATTGGAATTGAACTTTTCAAGATGAGAACATTTTGAGGTATAAGATTCATAAATAGATGGAATTCTTATCTGAAGATTCTATAGAACCAGAATCTACCAGAGATTCATTTTGAGTCAGTGCTTGTCTGTGGTCCCTTCTCTTGGCTAGGTGTTGTGTCAGTTTATGCGCCCTTGTTCAAACTAGCCTCCACCTCCTTTGTTCATGCTTGGTTGTCCTGCTTAACAGTGGGTGTTCGTGTCTCCTCTTTGGGGCTTGGGCTGTCCTGTTTGGGTCCTTCTGTGTCCAGTTTGGGCCCTGTCTGGTCCAGTTTGGGCCCTGGTTTCTCCGCTTCAGGCTCTGTCGTCGTGCCCTGTTTTGGAGTAAACATCCATGCGAGGGCGGCGGTGGCCGTGCCGTCCCCACTCTGACGTGAGAAACACAGAAAGGTGGCCCAGACGAAGGCACAGCACCCTGTGAAGGTGGTCCGCATGTACAGTGGCACCAGGGAAAAGTTCAGGAACTAGGAGAGGGGGAAGGAAGAGATAAGAGGAGAGGAGAGGAGGAAGACTGGGAGGTAGGTGAGGGAGTAAAGTCTTGTTCATTGGACATATGTAAATGTTTATGGGATACAGTAAATATATCGTGAAACCATAATGATTGACATTGTTCAAGTTAGTAGTACTGGGTGGATAGGATGTGCATTGTTCAAGGCTTTCGTATACACTAAGATATTATTATACAAAGACAGTCATTTACCTGCATGAATGGCCAGAACATGAGTCCAGTCTGCAAGAGAAAAGCATATCAACCATTACAAGATTAGACTTTGTCCACATTTTTAGACAGCCCAAAGTAAATAGAAAGTAAATAGACTCGTAAGACCTCCAACACACTGATAGCCTACATTTGAACTGATACGACCTTTCACCAATGATTTTCAGACTGTCTGTCTGGGGCTTGACTTCAAAAATACATCAAGAGAGGCTTCTTAGTTGATTAGTCAGCATTGAGGCCTAGTCTAATTTCCATCCATAGTAGTCTGGCCAAGCAATACTATGTCTACTGAAACTTGAGGATGGGAAAGTATCATATACACTGAGTGTACAAAGCATTAGGAACACCTGCTCTTTCCATGACATAGACTGACCAGGTGAATCCAGGTGAGAGCTATGATCCCTTATTGATGTCACTTGTTAAATCCACATCAATTAGTGTACATGAAGGGGAGGAGACAGGTTAAATAAGGTTTTTAAGCCTTGAGACAATTGAGACATGGATTGTGTATGTGTGCCATTCAGAGGGTGAATGGGCAAGACTAAAGATTTAAGTGCCTTTGAACGGGGTATGGTAGTAGGTGCCAGGCGCACTGGTTTGTGTCAAGAACTGCAACGCTGCTGGGTTTTTCACACTCAACAGTTTCCCATGTGTATCAAGAATGGTCCACCACCATCCCTGTGGAGCGCTTTCGACACCTTATAGAGTCCATGCCCGAGGAATTGAGGCTGTTCTGAGGGCACCCAGTTCAATGTAACAGCAATAGGTTTAGGCTACTACATGATACTCTAATTTTCCCTATACCCATCATGAGGTTGCTACAACCTAGCCTATGAATGAAAGTTTACAAAGTAGGTGCACACAGGTCGAGAGACAAATTTGAGGCGACAGACAGTGACACATGAACAGACAGTGACATTCAATACCGCCTTGCACACTCTTGCCTGCATCTAGCTGATATATGGTGTAATCATTAGTCCAACAGTTGCAAACGAGAGTTTCTATTGGACAAATTCAGGTATGTTTATCCCCGTTTTGTTACGTTTGCTTCCGTTTAATAATTTTTTTTCAACAGAATCAGCAGAAAGAATACACCCCTGATCACGCATAAACACAGTTCACTTTCATAGCAGCCACGTTGTATTCCTTCTATGCACTCTCCTCCTCTCACCTTGTCCCTTTACTTGTGGACTTCAATGCACAACACATCAGCTGTATGTGACCAGGCGAAAAAACCTTTCCAAGCCAAACCGCTGCACACAGCCTACATCGTTGTCACCATATCAGCTAAAGTAACATCATAGTCAGCATAGCTAATAAAACTAATGCGTTAGTAAACCCGCTACAATCATGCAGTAATGTTAGTGTACAGTCAGTAAGCAGTTACACCGGCGGGCCCCGGTGGAAATACATTTGTATACCAAAAGCTTACCTTGACTTGGAAGAGTTCCAGTGTTGTGTTGGATAGTCATAGCCAGCTAGCTAACATAGCATCTCTCTGTTTGAGCAGGGTGTTTCAGTAGGCTAAACTAGCTAGCTGCATTTGCTAGCTAAGTAAGTGAAGAAAAAAAATGACAATCTCTCTCTCTATTTCTCTCTTGCTCTTCTCTCTCTTTGAGTCAACTACTCACCACATTTATACACTGCAGTGCTAGCTGGCTGTAGCTTATGCTTTCAGTACTAGATTAATTATCTGATCCTTTGAATGGGTGGACAACATGTCAGTTCATGCTGCAAGAGCTCTGATAGGCTGGAGGACATCCTCCGGAAGTTGTCATAATTACTGTGTAAGTATATGGAAGGGGGTGAGAACCATGAGCCTCCTAAGTTTTGTATTGAAGTAAATGTACCCAGATGAGGACGGAAGCTAGCTGTCCTCCGGCTACACCATGGTGCTACCCTACAGAGTGCTGTTGAGGCTACTGTAGACCTTCTTTGCAAAATAGTGTGTTTTAATCAATTGTTTGGTGACATGTGATTATATTCAGTATAGTTTTATCTAAAAATGATAACTTTTTAAATGTTTTAAATTTTAGTTTTTATGAAATTCACTGAGGAGGATGGTTCTCCCCTTCCTCTTCTGAGGAGCCTCCACTGGACTATATGCGAGTGAAAATCTGACGGCCGCCCTAACCCGCAAATATAGAAAATGTGTTTTAGGCTACAGTCAAAGACGGCGGAACAATTTTTTGACAGCTTGTGCAAGATTTTTTTGTTGCCTGCTTTAGATATGTTTCTGCTTATAATTTTCGACATTTTGGTAAGCTATTTGTTAGTCAACTTGTCTATAATTAGATACATGCAGCTTCTCTTCTATGTTGCCCTAGAAGACTAAATAAACCCTTGCTCACCAGAATGTCATATACCGATAGAATGAATGCTTAAATCTAGTTGACAACAGTAAAGTTTTCTCGGTCATCTTCTTTTGCGGAGCAAAGATGTTAAGGGACCGGGGAGAAAACACAATAACTCAACAACAACAAAAATAGGAAAGATTTTCTGTGCAAAATGTCCAAATGAGATCAGTTTGACCGGTTGTAAGGAAATAGAAAGCTGTGAAAACGACCCAATATGTTTCTGATAAGATTTCAGTTGGGCTTGCATATTTTATGTGGTTGAAATACTAATCCAGAGCGATTTAAAGGAGCAATTAGGGTTAAGTGCTTTGCTCAAGGGCACATCGACAGATTTTTCACCTAGTCAGCTCGGGAATTAGAACCAGCGACCTTTCGATTACTGGCACAACGCTCTTAACCGCTAAGCTACTTGAAAGTACTACTGAAGTAGTTTTTTGGGGTATCTGTACTTTACTTTACTATTTATATTATTGACTACTTTTACTTTACTACATTCCTAAAGGAGGTCCTCTGTAGCTCAGCTGGTAGAGCACGGCGCTTGTAACGCCAAGGTAGTGGGTTCGATCCCCGGGACCACCCATACACAAAAAAATGTATGCACGCATGACTGTAAGTCGCTTTGGATAAAAGCGTCTGCTAAATGGCATATTATTATTATTATTATTATTTATTATTATTTATTATTATTATTATTATTATTATTATTATTATTATTATTATTATTATTATTATTATTATAAAGAAAATAATGTACTTTTTACTCCATACATTTTCCTTGACACCCAAAAGTACTCGTTACATTTTGAATGCTTAGCAAGACAGGAAAATTTTCCAATTCACGCACTTATCAATAGAACATCCCTGGTCATCCCTACTGCCTCTGATCTGGCGGACTCACTAAACACACATGCTTAGTTTGTAAATGATGTTGGAATGTTGGAGTGTGCCTCTGGCTATCCGTAAATTAAAAAAATAAGAAAATGGTGCCATCTGGTTTGCTTATTATAAGGAATTTGAAATGATTTATACTTTTACTTTTGATACTTAAGTATATTTTAGTAATTACATGTACATGTATATTTTAAACCAAATACTTTTAGACTTTTACTCAAGTATAACTTTACTGGGTGACTTTTACTTTTACTTGAGTCATTTTCTATTAAGGTAGCTTTACTTTTACTCAAGTATGACAATTGGGTACTTTTTCCACCACTGGAGGTAATAGACCTACAGTCAGTGTCCAGATTTCAGTTTCCATTAAACCCATCTGAACAGTAGGCTACAGTCCCCTTCAACTTCCCTATTTAAAGTCCCCTTCTTGTGACTATCGAATTTGTATAGCGCCTCACAATCATCACACTTAACATAGCTATCATCCTCTTTTACCACTTCAACAAATGTTTCCCAAACATTACTTTTCTGGCCCTCCCTTCTCTTTATTTTCAACTCACCATTTCGCAGCTTTTCTCTTAATGAACTAAACTCCGACATTGTCCTTTTTGCCTCGGTGTATTGACATTAACTTTTTCTACCCGTTCCCAAAATAATTTGGCGATTGGCTGTAGGCTATTTGGCGCGTCCTAAAGTTTAGGCTTACGCACTAATGCCAGATAGCCAACAATAACGAAAGAAAAATCTCAATGTAAACTATAGATATAAATTGCAAAAGAATGATACATTTATGGATTTTTTAAGGTATTGTTTTCTCTTTATTCAACCTGCCCGCCACCCACAATATTTAATGGCCATAAACCCGTCCGCGGGGACTGCAGGTTATGGGTCAACCTGCGCATCACTACTGAGTAATGGCATGGTTTTTTCCTAACCACTTGACTGACCTGACCAGAAAAACAGGACCCAATGGCATGATTGGAGTTTCTCTTCAGACTATAGACTCACCTTATATGTATTCAGGAACTTCTCCCTCCAGTCCTGGAAAATGTCCTCTTTGCCCTCCAAGAAACTCACCCCTAGGGAAAACACAACTCAGTGTGTTTAGTCAAATATATGTTAGCCTACATTTAGAGACAACCATTGACTTGAATGGCTACTTTACTTGGTTGAAACCAACATTTGTAGGATTTAACTATCCGTAATGTCATATATGGAGCTCACATCTGTTCAAGTCTTTCACGTGACCTCAGTTAGGTCTACATACAGACAGATAGAGTGAGCTTTGCGAATAGATTATCAATTAATACAGAATGAACAGTTTAAGGTCCAATTGTTACATATTCACAGAAAGGGCCTAGAACACGTGCTGGAAGTTAATAATTAACTGTCAATAAGATATCACAGAGACTAGCTATGCGGAATTGTTTGTCAATGAGTGTTCTCGAGCTTTCTGACTGACCTGTGTAGAATACACTAGTGGCCAAAGGAGCGGCTGTGGTCTGGTCCAAGAAAAGTTTACGCACAACCATCCTGACCGAATTCCCGGGAAATCTGCGCTCCAAAACCCGCATCCAGAAGAAGTTAAAGTTGCCGTGGAAACTGAAAGCGACCACCGCCACATTGCGTGTGTGCCTCCAGTCCATTTCTTCATTGCGCGAGAACGACTGGTGAACGAAATCCCCACCGGCGAACAGGCAACCGTAGAGGGTTACGTTGGTAAGCCACGGAAACCTTTTGACGTGTTTTATGAATGCCTTTCTCATGTTGTCGACATCAGAACACAGAACCTTGAATAGAATATGACAAATGGAACGAGGTCGATGTCAAGCAGTCGATGGATGGGGTCTTCGCCGTCTTCTGTCTGAAAAGCCCATTTTGGTATCATCTCTCACTCACACATAGGCCTATCACATTTTCCAATGTAACAGACATTTCAATTCAGTTCTATTTTCACAAAATATCAACGAATTTGACTAAATAAGCCTAGCGTTTATTAACGTAAATCAAATACATAATACTCGCGGTGAAACCAGCAGAGAGGGTTCGTGCGTAAATCCGAAACGTCAAGTACCGTACTGAATTCTGCGTAAAATGGGTACGCCCCCCCCCCCCCCCCAGTGACGCAAAATCAGAGCAGAAGACGCCATATTCAGGAGGAGCTTATTGGCCACTGTATTACAGTCCAGTACACAGATCTCAAGCAGAAGATAATTTAAAGATCATATCTTTATTATACAATGAACCTTTATAATAGAATAGCATTTTATCTTCAATGTTATAAAATGCACAAGCATTTGTGCACTGTGCAAAACCAACTGAGTTTTTCAACCAGTCTCCACTGTATGATGTGCAGAATACAAATATAGACAACAGGAACTTCAGGTTTAAACAGTTACAAAAAACGGCTGATTCCACTCAGGTCCATATTCTCCTTATCATCCTAATTTTGTATAAAAACCCTTTCTTATGTTCTGGGTATGTTCCCGGTTTGCTGGGTAGTCTGTCCTGTCTCTTCACTGGGGTCAGCCAGTCAAGTCAGGTGAACCATGAGAGTGGCAGTCCATACAACACAGCCCATACACTACATAGCAATAGAACAGTGTTGACATCCAAAAGAGTGTCACTGATCCTTATCAAATCCTTTTGATTTTGGAGAATTGATGAAGAAGTCTGCTCCCTCTTCTCTCCTATGGCTTTCATTTTCCTCACATTTGACTGTGATGGGAATATCCCTTGCTGCTGTAGCGGCTCCACGGACAGCATAACTCACAAGAACAGCCACAATAATGCCTATAGGTATCCCAATACATGCGCCAAGTGTTCCATGTTGTGCACCTGCAACCGCTCCCATGAGTGCTCCCACTACAGCAGTCATAATCATTATTAGTGGTTTGACGTAGTGGCCCACTACAGACAAGGTCTCTTCTCTGTATCCTTGCTTGACAGCCTGTAGGTCCACGTTCCGATTGTCAGCCATCACCGACCTGTCCTGCTTCTCTGTGCTCACTTCAAAGAACAAACAAACATACACACACACACACAGTTCATGAATCAGACCACCGTTACAGATGTAGGATCTTAATTTGAGCCAGTTTGCTACAGCAGGAAAATAATTCTGCAGCAACAGGAAATGTGAATTATTATGTGGATTATTTTTAATGGACAATTATGTAGGGTTTGATACATTTTTCATTAGGGCAAATCAAGTCTAACATTTCAAAGTGGAAATTACAAAGAAGCCTTTTTAAAACTCAAATACACTACAAGTGAACATTTCTTGCTTTGCAGGTATATTCTCAGCAACAAAAGAGTGATCAAATTAAGTTCCTACATCTGTACATATACAGGTCTATGTATTTGCATTTTAGATTTCTAATAGTGGCATTATCATACTTACTACTGGGGGGAAGTAGTTGACTGCTACTCGTCCTCTTCATCAACCCTTCTTTAGGCTTCTCTTCTTTATACTTCTTCAGCTCTTCTTCTTTTTCCTTTAACTCTCTTTTGAATTTCTGTTTCAGTCTGTCCTCTCTGTCTTCATACATCCTTCTCAGCTCGGTCACTTCTCTTGGCATTGTAGTCTCCATCAGTTCATAGTATACTTGGGGGATTAAGAATTCTTCACAGTTTTCTGCTACCATAGCATCTATCTTTTTCAGGAGCTCAGGAATCTGGGAAGGAGAATTCCCACACTCAAGGAGATGGTGTCTGTCTCCACATTTCACTAGAAGGCTTTTTGCTCTGTCAATCAGCTGATTCTGTTCAATGGATGTGCATTTCTCCTCAGCCTCACTGACAAACAAGACCATGGTAAACTTCCATGCCCTAACTGACAGTAGCTCCACGTGATACTGAATTGCCTTTCTATCAGTGGAGGAGAGCAGCTCGCCCATTGGCACCACCAGAAGAAGAGCATGGGGTCCTGGAGGACATAGGGTTACACTATTCTTAATTTCTTTTTTGATATGTGTGGATGTGCGCTTCACAGTGTCCCAGCCAGGTGTGTCTACCACAGTGACGGTCCTTCCAGCCACCTCACCCTGCTTCTTGACACACATGCCTCCTTCACTCCGGAAGTTATCTCTGCCCAGGATGGTTTTGGCAACTGTACTCTTCCCAGCTCCCACTCTCCCAAGCAGCACGAGTCTAAGATCTGACTGGGGAGGAGGACCCCCTGCATCAGAGGGAAATAATCAGTCACAAACTTAGCACACAGTCTAACTAACACAATGTGTCTCAAACATAGGCTGTGTAAAGGAATTAATTATGAAAATGTAATAACATGTCCAAATGTAGGCTAAACATTCTGGAATTCTGAACTGGAATTTCCTTACCATAAACATTTGAGGAGCGTTCACTCGCCATTGCACAGGTGAATAACTTTGTTTTAATGTCGGCTCTCAGAGGTTTCCTCTCACGTGCTGTTCTTTAGCTGTCTTGCATTGAAACAAATATTAATGCAGGTTAAATTATGGTGCAGGTTAAATTAGGTCACCATGGCTTATACACAAAAAGTGTCCCACACCATTCACAATAATACACAATTTATAGAATATTACTATGCCTCTGTCATCATCATCATCCATGTTATAGACTAGCTTAGAATGAGTTACAGAATGAATAAAGACAGTGATATGATTTCTTCTTTCATAAACACTATGTATGTAACAAGGAAGTGAAGGAACCAGTAACACAGGAATCCCTGGTGTTAGAGATTACATTTGATAGTGATTACACATGCATGTTAAATCGACTGTGCCTTGTAAAATAATTATGTTTAACTTACATTTCTATTATTTTTGATAATTCTCAGTTTCCAATAGCTAACAGTACGGCATGCGCAGAAGCGGGCAGACGTGCACGTTAACATTTCCTGAAAAGTTAAGAGGTGGTTTATGAGCATAGTGTATGCACTCTCCAATTACACGATAGACTTTAGTCTAGTTGCATGGAGTCGCCTGCTATTGGTTGTACATAATAGCAAAAAACGTTGTCTGAAGTCACATGCAACACAATAATTGTGTAAAATAAAATGTAAAGACAAAAAAACAACATGTTAAAGCTAAATTAAAGTCATGTTTTCCATCTATGCCCCAAAAAGGGACAAACTGCAGGTATACTGTAATCAAATCCACTCATGCACACACTTCAGTAAAGAAGTGTTCAAGCACAGACAAACACTTGATGTGATGATTATTCCATGATAGGGAAGCCATAAAACTACTTTGTTTAAGCAGAAGAACAAATAAAGTTAAACAATAAGGACTTCAATAATCAAATATAGTCACTGAACAATATTGATAACCATTACATCAACATTCAACAACATATCTGAACGTAAAAATCATGTACTTCACTTACCTTGTAACGCTAGTGGTTCAGTTCTTGAGCTGGCATTAACAGTAAGTCGCATGTAATTGTGAGGAGTGACGCAGGCAAATATGTTCATCCTGTTTGGTTTCTCTTTGCTTTGTGCTACTGTAGGTGTGGCCAGTGCAATGTGCAACACCAACTGAGTTTGTTTAATGCTCTAAAAACACTAGTCTCCACTGTACCACGTGCAGAATATAAATAAAAATATAAAGGCCAACGTATTATTTTTAAAATAATCAGATATTGTTTTTTAAACTGTTAATAATAGATTTATTTTGAAACAGTTGATCAAAAACGAAAGTATTGTCAATAATTGTGACTTTTTGATACAAACTAATCATGTTGACATATTAGAATGAAATAACAGATGTAGAGGACCCAGAAAAGAGAAATCCTTGCATGGCAACACTGCTATCTCTTCCTATTTTAGATGCAGTTACAGATTGACTTATTTCCTGAGTGATATACAGAGCAAACTGGATAGCACACACCTCCTCTACTGTTGAGATATGGTTCCGGGTCAATAGACAACACCTAAGAGCTTTAACCTTGAGCTTCATGTTTATGAAGCAGAGCCAAATATAGACATATATCTAAGGTAGAATGTAAAGTAGAATGCCTCAACGAATGGCCCATTGAGTTTGTATGTAGGCCTATTCTTGACCTATAGAGGTCGATCCCTTTGACTCATTAGATAATTATGACAAAGCATTATCTGGAAAGTAATATTTTTAAATCAGATTTTATATTCTATCAAATGTTTTAACATATTGTCAGCAAATGTGTTCATATTAACAATCATAACATGAAAACAAAATGTAACACTAAAACAAAGACACATGAAGCATCTACTGTATCCGACTATAACAGACAATTCCGCGCCTGAGACAATACTTTTCACAATCCTCCGTCTGTTTCTCCATCGCTGTTTTTTTCTTAAAGCCAAACAGTCCGCAGAACTTTTTATTCTCCTTCTCCCTCTTTTCCACCTCCATCATTGCCCTCCATCGAGAAGGGTTCTGGTTCTTGTGAACAAACAGAGCTCGGAAAATTAGAAATGCTCACTAACAGGGATGTAAACAAATGTGTGCACAAAATGTTTGAGAAATAAGCTTGTTGTGCGTATGGAAAATGTCGGGGATAAAATACATTGACACGTTTGTATTATGATGTTACCACTAGATGACGCTCGTTGACAATAAATAAAATAAAAGGACTGCGTTGTATTCTAGAATATTTCGAAAACAGAACGTTCTTCATGCCTATCCGTCACAGTAGGCTGTCCTGTGTGACAGAAATAGAAAAACGCTGCAAAATGTGAAATCTTATCAAGAAAGAAAGAAAAGGTCTACCTAAAAAAAAAACATTTAAACACATTGGTTGGAAACAAAGTTTATTCAATTTTCGTCCAATAGCCTCGTTTTATACTAATGAAAACAAGTTGATCACAAAAACCAAGTGAATTAATTGTATACAGGTAGCCTAATTTCAGGGCTGGACAAACAATAATTGATAATCATTTGCAAAATAAATTGTTGTAAGCCTACATTGACAATCAGATTTTCAAATCAATTCTATCTTGAATATAGGCCAAACCCAAATAGGCTAAATGTTCGTGATTAACAGTGATCAAATAAACTATTTGCATGAACATTTACACGCTGTAACCACAGGATAAGGCACCTGCCTCCACAAACACTTTCTGCCTGCAACACCTGTCCCCACCACCACAGTCCCCCTGTCGATCCCGGCCATCCCTCTTAACCCATCCCCGCCTCCCTCTTCGCTGCTCCAGCAGTGCCAGGCCAGAATCTTTATCTGTGTGGTTTGGGCCTGCCGGCATGCCATCCCGCTGGGGAAAGAGCAACTCCGCGAGCCACCAGATTTTTCGCAGTCGGTGTGGCGCAACCAGCGGGGCCAGAACACCGGAGCTAATTTTACCCACTGGTAGCGCATTCCACAGGTGGCGGAGCGGACCAGCCAGTCACGCAGAGTGCTGGCAACGTCTGCGGGAAGCTCACTCAAATCCAAATCCTCTGCTTCCTTTTCTAGTTTTCGTTGGTAGCGCGCTGCGCCCTCTGTCAGCTCTGGAGACGCGCGGAAGTTGAACCCCTCGTTGGTGGTGTAGTTTGGTATGGCGGGCGGAGCGGGCGGGTCACCACGAGACGCAGTTTGACCACCAGACGCATCCGTGTCGACGCTTTCCCCCTCCGACGTCCAAACCCTTGCTTCGGCTGGGCGTTCTATGGACATCCAGAACGGATCGAAAGACGAGCCCAAAATGCGCAGGAGCCGGTTGTGCCGCAGGTGTTTGGGTTTCGGTGTGTAATGGTAGTTCTCCTCATTCATCGAGAGTGAATATGGACGAATCAGCTGCGAAGAAGATACGAAACTACTTGATCTGGTCCGTAGAAAGGATACATCATCGAAATCAGTGTATTTTTGGCCTGTAGGAGTTTCCCTGCGCACCTGCTCCTGGTTGGGAATCACTGAAGTTGCGCTGGTGAGAAAGACAAGCAGATATGTCCAGCACAGGGAAACGCTCCTTAACCAATTCACCAATCCGTTCATTTTCCAAATAATGGATGTCTAAAGTGAAGTCAATCACAGAAGTCCAATACTCTCACAGTTGTAATAGGCCTAGGGCATTGAATCAATAGGTACAGAGGACTGTCCCACTTCCCTGTCTCCTCTCCCCTAGCTCTGGCAAGTCTAATATGTGGTTTCTCTGTCTTCCTCTCATAATACATGGTTGTTTTGGAGTGTCCATATGCCCATACAGTCAGTGTATCAGTGCAGACATCCTTGAACACGGACACAATAATACACAAATAGAACTGATGTCAATGAAGTAGGAGCTGGCAGGAATCTATCTTATCACCTGAACAACAGGGATTTTATCAGCTATGGCTGGAACAGGCAATACTGTACCCACTGTCTCTCTCTGGTATGATCACTCAGTCAAAGATTTAGTGTTGAAACACCATAGGCAGGAAAGGAAAGAGACAACGCTAGAGTGGGGATGGTTTGCAGTGGTGAGAAGCGTGAAGGAAGGGTGTGAGTTGTTGACCTTCATTGTGTCACAATGACCTTACAGAAGTGGAAACAGTTGATAATTCCTCATACCATCCCATGTATGTAGCTACTGTAGGCTACTAGGAACAGGTGGGAGACCCAGTGGCCAGGGGAGTGTCGTGAGGTCATAATCACACAAGTTCCTGATACTACACAAACATAACTAGTATCTGCAGCGTGTGGAGCACCCTGAGTCTGAGAGACTGAAACAAACTGGCTGCCCAGACAAAATATGTTATTCAGGACAAGAGCACCTTTCATTTAGGGTTACTGGGATCTTCATGGTCAAAGCCACAAAGTAGCACCACATACTGTATCAAGACTGATAGGTTTCACTATAATAAATAATAATAACACTGTACTATTGTTTTCAAATATCAACTTAGTTTATTTTCATTCATAATATTAAGCTTCACATATACAGTTCACATAGTTCATATACTGCACTATCAAACTTCAGAATTAGAATTAACTGTGAATTTACATGAAAAAGGTTGATATTGCGTTCTGCATTGATTCAACTGGGCTCAGTATTCAGGAATTCTACACAGCACTGACTTTTAAATATACACTGAGTGTACAAAACATTATGAACCTGCTCTTTCCATAACATAGACTGACCAGGTGAATACAGGTGAAAGCTATGATCCCTTATTGATGTCACTTGTTAAATCCACTTCAATCCTTGTAGATGAAGGGGAGGAGACAGGTTAAAGAAGGATTTTTAAGCCTTGAGACAATTGAGCTATGGATTGTGTATGTGTGCCATTCAGAGAGTGAATGGGCTAGATAAAATATTTAAGTGCCTTTGAACGGGGTATGGTAGTAGGTGCCAGACGAATCGGTTTGAGTGTGTCAAGAACTTCAACACTGTTGGGTTTTTCACGCTCAACAGTTTCCTGTGTGTATCAATGGTCCACCACCCAAAGGACATCCAGCCAATTTGACACAACTGTGGGAAGCATTGGAGTCAACATGGGCCAGCATCCCTGTGGAACGCTTTCGACACCTTGTAGATTCCATGCCCAGACGAATTGAGGCTATTCTGAGGGCGGGCGGGCAGAGTCAATATTAGGAAGGTGTTCTTAATGTTTTGTACCCTTACTGTATAGGCAAAAAGGGATTGAATGATGTGATACCACCACAAGGTGGTGACATTGCACACTGTGTGTGTGTGTGTGTGTGAGCAACCAAACGTGCATACTCTGGTGATATATCCACAGTGATAAGGTAAAGTAAAGTGCCACCACAGCATAACTGATTGTCATCATGTCATAGACTAACTACAGCAACAGCACAAAGTGAAGACTGAAAAACATCTTCATTTCAAAGTAGAAACACTGTCTGATTAAAAAGGTAGCAAGGCACTGTGCGTGTTCATCCTATGTGCTGACCAGTGTAGGCTAGGATTGTGTGTCGACCTGTGAGTCCACCTCTGCTGTGTGGGCGCCGCTCTCTCAGAGTGAGAAAAGCTGGTCATGGGAGCTCTCCTGTTGCCGGGCGGATTGTGGCGGGGGCCTGGACGAGACGGGGGGCAGGCTGCGTGTTGAGGGAATGTGGTCGGCCACCTTCGCCCTTTCCTCCAGAAACTTGTCAAACTCTAAGAGAGAGGGAGGGAGAGAGAGTTAATGGTGTGGGTATTGCAACACTGATTTCTACTGGCACAGGCAGAAATAGGATCTTGGCAATGATGATGGTTAAAAAGGGAAGAAAGAAAAACAAGTTGAAGACTTACCCTCACTGGTCAGCCCTTCCCTGTCCCCAGCCTCTGGTTGCTGTAACACGAAACAAGTACATGTAGCAACTCATGACAACCCATTAATGTTTGTTGAAAGGACAAGAAAACACACCACATTAAAAAGTCACCATCTTACCGTTTCTGTGTCCGCAGACAGCCATCTGTCAATGTCTTCCAGGGTGGAGTTCTTAGGGTTAGGCTTAGATGAAGGAATCTGAGGGAGGGAGAGAAATAGAACGAAGAAGAAGGGTAGAAAAGAAACAAAGAGATGTTAATGAGTCTTAGTAGAACGGCACAAGGCAGATGTTTCTAGTGGTGTCTAGTCCTCAGGACCTCAGCGTGTGAATGCATGTTTTCATTCAAACCCATTTCTGCATCATCGCTAATAGAGTAGTTACTTAACTGTTATTTAACTGTGACTGTGTGTTGGACATTGGCTCATTGCTGTTGTCTGCATCGAAACGGTCCCTTCCTGAAAGTTACACCCTTATTGCTGGCAATAACAGGATGATTCAGAATGTAAATCAACAGTAAATTGAAGGCCTTTAAGTCAGTATTTTTAGACCAAAATATATATCCTTCCCTGTGCTTTCCGTAGGATATGTTATGTTGACTGTAGCTAATGAATGAGAAACATTACCGCTCCAGTAACCTGCAACCTGGTGTCCAGGGCTCCAGCCAGTCCTTCCACTGCTCCTGGGTCCTCGTACCGCATACTGGACACACACACACACACACACACACACACACAGTACATAACACTACATCAGTGGAGGCTGCTGAGGGGAGGACGGCTCATAATAATGGCTGGAACGGAGCAAATGGAAACCATGTGTTTGATGTATTTGTTACCATTCCACTAATTCCGCTCCAGTCATTACCACGAGCCTGTTCTCCCCAATTAAGGTGCCTACCAACCTCCTGTGGAACTACATACCATAATATGTATAACAGTCATCTTTGGTGTACATTTCTTCGGTTTGTTTTGATATTTGTATACTGATATAACACCCTACAGCACTACAGTGAAGGTGTCTCACCTCTTCCTCTGATCGGCCAGAGAGCTGCCCCTGGTCTGGGCAAACATGTCAAACTCATCCTCCTCTGGTGCACCTGACACACAGAGACAGGGTATGAGAGGGAAACCAACCAGAATGATCACCTTCTTTTATTCAATGACCACAGCCTCAGAGTAGGAGTGCTGATCTAGGGTCAGTTCAGCCTTTTAGATCATAATGAATACCATTATATGGACAGGGAGGACCTGATCCTAGATCAGCACTCCTACTCTGAGACTTTCTGAATATGGGCTCAGTTTTTTTGTGTAGATTATTTTTGTCAAAGTTTTTTCATACTTTGGTAATGTTAAAGAGAGATTAAGAAATGGAGTCCAACAGGCCTTGAGTTTTAATGCAAAACAGATGCTACTCACTGTGGTTGGCTGCCTGCCTCTGATTGGAGGGAGCGCTGAATGCGGGTTGGCTGGCGGCCGCAGAGGTGGTTGCTGGTTGGCTGAGGGACTGGGGCATAGGGCTGAGGTCAATGAGGTTGGCCCTGGCAGGAGTCTGCTATAAGGCAGAGGGAGAGGATACATTGAGTCGTGTTCAGGATGGTGCAGCGTATTGAACGTTGCAATTAGAGTTGCCATAAAGAGAGCTGAAATGACTGCTTACATGTCAGAGAGGCATGTCTTGTCAACAGAATATATTTATATCTGAACATTGTGCCCTACTGAACTAGATGTAAAAACACAAATACAAAAACAAAAGTGACAGATGGCTGTACCTGCTCTGTAGTTGTTCTCTGGGCCTTATTGAGTCTGTCAAACCTAAACAACATGGGAGAAAAATAAAAAGACGATGTATAATCTTGAAAGCACAGACTTCAGAACATGGACAATCTGTACTGTGTAATACATGTGCCTCATTTTCAATGTCTTTGAGGGCAAATCAGTTTGTGAATGCAAGTAGCCGAGTCGTGTGTGTGTGTGTGTGTGTGTGTCAGACCTAGGTTCAAATACTATTTACGGTATTTCAATTATTTTCAAAGATATTTGGAAGTAAGTAATTAGATATTTTTTATTTGAAAAGATAAGTAGTTCAATATTAGAATGTACAGGATTTGGAAATACACTTGGAAAGTATTGGTATGTATTTGAAAATACTCATATACAGTCCTCTGATTCAAATACAATCCCATGCACAGGTATTTGAAAATAGTATTCGAAATAAGTAAATGAAAATACTTCCAAATAGTAGGCTATTTATAGGAAATTATTTGAAAATATTTTCAATAGAAGTAGTTGATTCGAGCCACATTATTTGAAAATACTCAAATACACAGAACATAAGTATTTAAATAACAAATACACATGTATTTGAACCCAGGTCTGGTGTGTGCGTGTGCGTGTGTGTGTCCGCCTTACCTGTCGTAGCGGATGAAGGCATTGTTTAAGTCATCGTTGACGACCAGCAGCTCCTCTATGAGGCCCTCGCCCACCAGCCTGGGGATCAGCTCCACCACACGGCTCTGCATCTCCCTACACACCTGGTACAACTGCTGCTCACACAAACAGAGGGGGTTGGGAGGGACGGGGGTTAGAGGGAGTGGAAGAGAGAGAGAAAGCGAGAGAGAGCGACAGAAGGAGGGCGGGGGGGAGAGAGAGAACATCCAGGAATCACTGCCTGATAACACTGAATTTGAATATATGACAGAAGTGCATTTTAATACATGAAGGCAATAACCAGGGAAAGAGACCACAAGAAGAAAGGGAGAGAGAGAAAGAGAGGGAGTAGAGATGCATGAGAGGAAGAAAGACGTGCAGACAGACCTGCAGTAGCTCTGAGTCCTCCTGCTGGCTCTGTCCAGGCGTCAGCTGGTTCAACATCTCAGTCATCACAGTCAGGTTCCCCCTGACCAGAGCCAGGTCAACTCTCAGCTTCTGGGCCTGAAAGTTCATCAACAGAAGCATCCTTAGGCTCTTAGTCAACTCTTTCTTAAATGAGGCTTGGGGAAAGACATGAGGAGAGGAGGAAAATAATCATAGAGGCTATTGAGGAGTCGTCGTCATGGATGGGCAGGCCTTACCACTTTAACCACGGTGGTACATACAGACATTTCCCCTAGGCGCTGGTTTAAACATGGGCTTTTCCCAACAATTTGAAGAGATAAATCATAAGTGGTCCTAAACAGAACCAACACTTAGGGCCTCGTTTAACTGTAGCTAGTATTTACTCACACTGTGTGTACATGAGTATTCCCACAATATCAACAGGGTAATGCATTTACAATCTATTCAGTACCTGTTGAGGAGAGATGGAGATGGGTCCATCGCTGAGCTGTGGGGGCAAGGCAGTCAGTGCAGCCTGGGTAGGGACCGAGGCAGCAGGGCCACGGGGAGTCTGACTCTGAGGAGGTGGAGCTGGCACTGTAACAGAGGAGTCGTTCTCTGGAATGCTCTAGGAAACAACAGAAAGACAGCAATGTAATAGAGTCAGTTAGCACATGATTTGATCCAAAACAACAGACATGGCTCATGCAGGAATGCAAACATCATGCTCCAACCAACTGAGCCATCGGAACCTCAACATAGTAAAGGGTATGTTTTGTGGGAAGGGTGTGTGTGTGTGTGTTTTTGTGTAAGATAAATAGTGATCTATCCAGAGATAACAGACATGAAGAGTCTAAAGGTCAAAGTTCAGCAGGTGACGTGCCTCACCATAGAATTACATAAGGAATCAACAGTAAATTAGAGGATCTCTATGAGCCTTACCCTGAGGGGAGTGTGGATAGGGGAGAGGGCGTCCAGGTCGGTCATAGGGAACTCCAGGCCCCGCCTCCTCAGATCCTCATACACACAGACCACACCTCCTAGGGAGGGAGAGCTACGGAACGCATCGGCCCACGCCTGAGAGAGAGAGACAGAGAGAGACAGATAGAGAGAGATAGAGACAGAGAGAAACAGATAGAGAGAGATAGAGAAAGATAGAGAGTGCGAGTGGGATAGAGTTTGAGAGGGGAGGAGGATAAGAAGATACTTTATGATAGACAAAGGCATGTTTTCTCTGTTCATTCATAAAGTTCTGAGTTTGTAATGAACGTTGTCATTCCAACCAATTTCTCCATTATCTCTAATTGATATGACATTAAATGACATTAAATCACTGCATTAACCCTATCATAACTTATAACAAGGGCCTCTACAGTCTTGCAATAGTGGGATAATGTCCAAGCCAAATCAACAGTCAATAAACAGCGGAGTTGTACAGTACCTGTATACAATCCAAATGGATCGTCTGAAATGGCCCCCTATTGGCCAGAGCCCAAACGTAGTGCACTATATACGTGCCATTTCAGACTCAACCTATGAGATGCAACCCACCTGTATGAGGCTCAGCACCCGGTCGTGCAGGGTGGTGGGAGGGTTGTTCTTGGGCAGGATGGCTCGTACCAGAACCCCCTCCACAAAGTCCTGGGACGCCACTAGAACGTGGAACCGATGGCCACAGTTCTTCACGCACGCCTCCAGAACCTAAAGATAGATACAGGAGGAACGACTGAGAATACACACATTGCAAGGAACAAACTGTACTGTACTGTATACAGCCCCATTTATCAATCAATATTTATAAAGCCCTTTTTACATCAGCAGATGTCACAAAGAGCTATACAGAAAACCCAGCCTAAAACCCCAAAGAGCAAGCAATGCAGATGTAGAAGACTCCCTAGAAAAGGCAGAAACCTAGAGAGGAACCAGGCTCTGAGGGGTGGCCAGTCCCCTTCTGGCTGTGCCGGGTGGAGATTATAACAGTACATGGCCATTAAGGTCAGATTTTTCTCCAAGACGTTCAAACTTTCATAGATGACCAGCAGAGTGAAATAATAATCACAGTGGTTGTAGAGGTTGCAACAGGTCAGTACATCAGGAGAAAATGTCACTTGGTTTTTCATAGCCGGGCATTTAGAGGTTGAAATAGCAGGTGCGGTTCAGTCACTCCCTGAAGTCACTCAATTCCCGTCTCGGGAATCCCCAGTGAGAGACCCAGATGATTCAACATTCCCCATCAAGAGAATGCCAATCTTTAGAATATGGAATAGAAAGAACTGAACTAATACTCACTGTCAGAGCCAACATGATCTCCCTGAAGCTCTTATTACCCACAATCCTCTTCTTTATGGCTTTGACTGCATCTTTGGGTCTAGGGAGGAAAACCACACATACACACTTCCAGCATCAATTCACAGAAAGACTGTATTTATTGTTATCATATTATCAGTGGTGGTAACTGTTTGACATCGAAAAAGATGCTGTACAAAACAGTCATCAATAAAAACACAATAGAAAACAAATGGCCTAAGTGACTGCATCCATAGTTACCCTTCGTCTGTCTCGTTGATGATGTCACATATCTCCATGTTAAGGGCCCAGTCCTCTGAATGCAGCACGGCGCTGGTGGCTCGTTCTGTCAACATCAACAGGAGATATTATCCCCTTATTATGACTGTCTGAGACGACAAACAATATGATATTATACTCTTATTATGACTGTCTGAGACGACAAAGAACATGGATGATTAATCATGTCTACTGTATGCAGATAGACAAACAACATGGATGATTATGCAGATAGGCAGACTATAAAGTCACATTTTATACCCCAGCATTATCGATACTTATCAATACATATCAATGCAGCTAGATATCAAGATAACACATAGGATACCACCTAGCCTATGAGCGACCGTAAACGTAGGCCTACTGTCAAACCTATTCAGCAGGCATTGGCCTACACATAATTGTTATAAACAATTGTTGGTTGATTTTAATTGAATAATGATTAAGTTTAAAGTATTTACAATCTAGCAAATTATCTAAGCTCAGCTAAATGTGATCAAAGTCAACCCCTTGGCATTTATTGAGGAATGTTTGTTCCCATTTCATCCTCTAAGCACTCCACTCTGTGGCCTCTTTTGTTGGTCCTTATAATTCTCTGCTAATCTCCCTCATTTCCCTCTCACCCACCCCCCCCCTCTCTCTCTCTCTCTCTCTCTCTCTCTCTCTCTCTCTCTCTCTCTCACCCACCCTCTCACCCACCCTCTCTCTCTCTCTCTCTCTGTCACTCCCCCTATTTCATGTGACTGTCAGCTGGTTCTGTTCGCATTCCCTCCAAGGTAGTCTAAACATATGACATGTGAGAGAGAGAGGGAGAAGTGGATGAAGTAAGAGGGTTTGGGTGTGTGTGTTATCAGGAACAAAAGATCAGCAAGGATGTCAACACTTTCACTAGACTGGACAGTAGACATAACTGTCCATAGCTCATCTCCATCAAAAGACCTGTGACATAAAAACATTATCTGCATTTGATATAGACAGTTTGTTCCAGATATCAATGACGTAATGATGTGGAAGTTGACCAACTTTGACTGCAATAATGCAATGTCATTTAAGAAACCAGGATTTAAATGAATTGTGAAATGTTCATAGGTTAGGCTGATTATAAATTCAGTCTTGAAATGGGGTCTAGTTTAAAACGGTTTGTGAGCCAAAGGGCTGCTTTGGTCCAGTTTTGAATAAGGAAGTAAGCAACAACTTCTATGTCCCTAAACCCACCCATTGACATCAGTGATTCGTCAATATTGCTGTCATGTCACCACAGGTTACGAATCAAATGGACGATAAGGGTCATTTAGACTGCCTCTAGTATTTGATTGGTTTGAGAACACATCTTTCAAGGCAGATATCGACATTAACATTTATACGTATATAGTACTTAGCAAATAAAAGTAGCTGCAATTCCTCCTTTTCTGTCTGAACCTCTATAACAAAATAGCCCCTGTAACTTTGAAATTTTTTATTAAACGTTTGAACAGAAATAAATAGCTAGCTAGATACAGTTTGCAACTTTCTAAAGTTTAGTTGTGATGTCATTCAACGTTGCGGCTCGAGCGACGCATAATTAGCTTGATGGCTCTGCTTTGAACAGCTTTCTGCAATATTTCTCCCGACTTACCAATTCGTTGTCCAACAGGAGAAGAGAAGGGGCTTCCTATAAGAAACTCCATATTTTCCACAAAGTCGTAATTCCAAAACGGTACTTTTTTCACTACCAATACCCTGTTATTTCCCCGTTAGTAAGTAGACCTGTGTGGCGCTAGACACAACAAAGATTAGCCACAATAGTTGATTTTGCCTTCAAAATAAAGGTTCCCCCATTGCAAACGGATACAAACAGTGGAATCAAGCCATATTTGGACTAGATAATGCTAAACAAGGTTATAATGTTATTACATAATTTTAAATGAAGTGCAATAATTCATCATTTGTGTCAATAAACATATATTTGTTGAAATCCCACTGTGGCTGTATTAGACCACATAATTGCCTTGGGGGCATACTAATATGTACTGTACAGCCTAAACTAGAGATTGTGCTCCCATGAAATGGAGTATCAGCCTATTCAGTGACACCCACAGAAAACTACTTTGCTCTTATTAGGGAACTTTTACTGTGGGAAATCAGCTCATTGTGCGTATTGAACATTCATATTGGACTGTGCAAGAGCTAAGACACTAATATTTGTGTAAATTCTACACAGTTGTGTTCTGTGAGTGTCAGTGAGTTGGCTGATACCCCATTTCATGGTGCACAATCCATAGGTTAGGCTCTACAGTGCAATATGAATGTTCAACACACAATAGACTGACTGGAAAGGTGATTTCCATTTTACATTTTTACATTTTACATTTCCATTTCCCACAGTCAAAGTCCTGCAATAAGAGCTAAGATGCTAATATTTGTGTAAACTCTACACAGTTGTGTTCTGTGAGTGTCACTGAGTAGGCTGATACCGCATTTCATGGTCCCAAGATCCATAGGTAAGGCTGTAGAGCGCATATAATTGTGCCACCAATGCAAGTCTAATACAGCCACAGTGCGGTTTCAAAATAATTTAACTTTTTGGTGTCAAATTAACTAATTATTATTTTTTAAATTGTATTTATATAACAACATTCCGACCTTGTTTAGTATTGTCTAGTCCAAATATGTCATGAATCCACTATTTGTATCCGTTTGAATCACTTTCAATGGGGGACATTTATTTTGAAGGCGAACCGCAAATTCCAGTATTGGGGCTAGCTTCACACAGGTTGTAGGTTGATCTGTGGCGGCGCGGTCACGTGAAAACCACCAGGCCAGGCTATGATTATAAGAAGGATGACATACTGTATTATAAGGTGGATGTGTGGGCAGGACAGGGGACACACTCTTTTCACGGCACTTCGAGACAAATGGATTTTCGTAGCAGGTTAAGAGAGCATTTTTGCTAACCCTTACACTTTTCCCAACCTTTAACCTCAGTCTTCTAACCTGCTACATAAATTATCCTAACCTGCTGCGTAAGTTTTCCTAGCCCTCTACGAAAAAGTCACTTCGGTATCGAAGTGCCATGAATAGTGTTTCCCATGTGGACACTCAGCAGTGGAGGCTGCTGAGGGGAGGATGGCTCATAATAATGGCTGGAACGGAGCAAATGGAATGGCATCAAACACATGGAAACCACGTGTTAGATGTATTTGATACCATTCCACTCATTCTTCTCCAGCCATTACCACGAGCCCGTCCTGCCCAATTAAGGTGCCACCAACCTCCTGTGGTGGATGCCAGTCAGTGAGATATGCCCTCATGTGTTAATATCTAGTCTTTAGGTATAAAACAAATACTTATTCAAACAAATACCCAAGAGGACAAGTGAGACAGACTGGTATAGAAGCCTACATGGACTAGGTCCCAATACTGTACTCAATTTGCTATAAAGAAAACACCCAAACACAAAATATTACAATGTTCTCCACTTTATTCAACACTTATGTGCAAGACAGTAGTCAAAGTGTCAGTCAACAAGGTTTGAGTTGCATACAAACTGTGGTGTCACTCTTTCTAAACCCCTCCTTATACGATTGTCATCATCACTAAATCAATCAATACAAATCTATGACAGTATTGACATTCAGCAATAATTACACTATGAACCGGACACAATTTAATATTTTCAAATAAAATTAACTTTATGGTTATAATATATTGCAGATAAATGATAATGTGCGCTTTAGCCTACCTGACACTACAAAACGGATAAAGATTGATGCATTTATGATACAATACATTTGCGGTTTTAGCACCATTCGTTGTGATATTGATGTTGAGCAATTTATAACCACAGGACTCAGTTCCTATGTGCCTCTAGTTTCTCCTCAATATTACAAAAGCTTGGGTCAGACATGCCTTTTCTTACATTACCCAAAACATATAGTTACAGCCGGCACTACGAGTACTGTAGCTACCAATTTCACTTGTGGCTGGTCTCGTAAAGTCCCATAACTCGGTCTGCTCCCTAAAACGTGGACGAAACCAGTTAGTTTTTGTTTTCTATGCCCTTATAAGGACACTGTAGGGAGTAGTTGATCCCTTCTCAAGAATGTAGCTTCATGATGGTGAAATGGAAGAGAGTATTTTCTCTCTCTCCAGTTTGTATAGTAAAGAGTCTGTTTAGAAGGGAGGTGGTCCATAGTATGCGGTGTATGCTGCAACGATGCCTGCTGTCTCCGCCATGTGCTCACAGGCCAGGTTGAGCTCACACACCTCACTCAGACTGGACGAGAGAGAGAGAGAGAGAGAGAGAGAGAGAGAGAGAGAGAGAGAGAGAGAGAGAGAGAGAGAGAGAGAGAGAGAGAGAGAGAGAGAGAGAGAGAGAGAGAGAGAGAGAGAGAGAGAGAGAGAGAGAGAGAGAGAGAGAGAGAGAGAGAGAGAGAGAGAGAGAGAGAGAGAGAGAGAGAGAGAGAGAGAGAGAGAGAGAGAGAGAGAGAGAGAGAGAGAGAGAGAGAGAGAGAGAGAGAAAGTTGGGGTTAATTGACTTCTTGTTTCATGTGTTTTTTGTGTGTGTTTTTTTACAAAATAGGACAAATATTCTGCATATTTTGCTCCAGTCATTTGGCTTGTATGAAGTACATTAAGAGTGTGGCCTAAATGTAAATGTGTAGGGTAAAATGTAAACAGATTATTTGGTCTCTTGGCGGTGACGATGCAATTAACATTCCACACTTTTTCCCAAGCATCATTGCAACGCCACACATTCTAACACCAAATCATACGTGAGGTAACACCCTTGACTGTTAAACGACTAAATGAGGCTTTCAGGAAAAGGAACCCCCATAATTATAGTAGGTCACATTTGACATATGGTTGTGACAGCTGTTTGCTGGCAGATAGCCATAGTAGAGTGTGTGTAGTGTAGTGTTGAGTGATGGTAGCAAAAAGCTTTAGTAAAAGTGCTGTAGTATTGAAGTAGTGTACTACAGTACTGGTAGGGCATTTGTCTATTTGCTATAGGGAATGTTGTCTGAATGTCGAATCGTCTATTAACTTGTACATCTTCTATCGAGTAATGGTGGAGTAGTTCTGTGAAGGGTGTGTGTTCTAGAATTTCTAGTTCTAAAAGGGTATTGGAGCCTACCTCTCCACCTGGGTGAGGGTGAAGGCAGCAGCTGCAGGTCCAGCCGCCCTCTTTCTCCTCAGCAGCACTGAGGCCAGGTCTCTCTTCATGATCACCTCTGGCTCTGTAGCTGCAGCTGGGTCCTCTGCTGTAGCTGGAACACCTACACCTACACACACACACACACACACACACACACACACACACACACACACACACACACACACACACACACACACACACACACACGTCAACCCTTATACAGTACAAATGTGGTTTTACTTCCTATTATAGAGCAGCAACGGTAGCCTATATTAATGAACAGTTTCACTTCCCATTTTTTGTGTCAACACAAACATGTACACATACTCCTACACATTTCCTGATACCATTACAAATACAAACACAAAGAAGGCTACACTCTTCCCTTTCTATGCAGATCTGCATACACAGCATACACTTTCTGCTAGGATCAATGCGTCTGTTAACTTTACATCAGCACACTGCTGAGCAATGACACCATTTAGAGGAGTTCGAGAGATGGCAGACCTTCAGCACTAGCTGACTCTGAAGAGGAAGACGAGGAAGAGGATGAGGAAGAGTCCGAGGAGTCTGAGGCAGAGGAGTCAGAGGCTGATGAGTCGGAAGCCGAGGAGGAAGAGGAAGAAGCTGATGAAGATGCGGAGGAGTCTGCGGCTGGTGCTGGTTCAGCGGGAGGGTCAGGAGCAGGATCGACAACCACATCAGGATCCAAGTCTGTTGAACGGAGAAAATTACATTGGCTAATGCTTTAAGGCTTGTTATAAGCATGTATGAGCTTTTATAATGTCTTACTATAAAACGTGTTACGTTAGTTCTCTCGTTAGTTAATCTCTTTCAGAATACATCGTCACAATCAGAAGTTATGAAACAACACAATATGCTTTCCCAATTTACCGTTCATGGACAGAGAGACCGACAGGACAGCACAAATGGTCAGGAGAGTCAGAGACTTCATGTTGTTTTTGGGTGGTTGTCTTGCTGCCTTCTTGAACTACCAGTGAGTGGTAATAGTATAACTTTGGTTCTTTCTCTGCTTCTTTCAATGCGTTCTTCTCTGTATATCCCTCCATTCCCTCCATGGTCAATATATACTGAAGTCATCCCCCTCCCAATCAGATACATACAATGGTCAGACTATGTGATTGGTTAGGGAATCGAATGTCAACTTGTCCCACTTCCACATTCCTGGACACTCATCACACAACAACCCACACACCCGGCAGGCACAGGAACCGGCTAAAACACACCCACACAAACATACACACTCGATGTGGCATACATACATGTACAAGTATTTGATCCCCTGCTGATTTTGTACGTTTGCCCACTGACAAAGAAATGATCAGTCTATAATTTTAATGGTAGGTTTATTTGAACAGTGAGAGACAGAAAAACAACAAAAAAATCCAGAAAAAACGCATGTAAAAAATGTTATAAATTGATTTGCATTTTAATGAGGGAAATAAGTATTTGACCCCTCTGCAAAACATGACTTAGTACTTGGCGGCAAAACGCTTGTTGGCAATCACAGAGGTCAGACGTTTCTTGTAGTTGGCCACCAGGTTTGCACACATCTCAGGAGGGATTTTGTCCCACTCCTCTTTGCAGATCTTCTCCAAGTCATTAAGGTTTCGAGGCTGACGTTTGGCAACTCGAACCTTCAGCTCCTTCCACATATTTTCTATGGGATTAAGGTCTGGATACTGGCTAGGCCACTCCAGGACCTTAATGTGCCTCTTCTTGAGCCACTCCTTTGTTGCCTTGGCCGTGTGTTTTGGGTCATTGTCATGCTGGAATACCCATCCACGACCTATTTTCAATGCCCGGGCTGAGGGAAGGAGGTTCTCACCCAAGATTTGACGGTACATGGCCCCATCCATCGTCCCTTTGATGCGGTGAAGTTGTCCTGTCCCCTTAGCAGAAAAACACCCCCAAAGCATAATTTTTCCACCTCCATGTTTGACGGTGGGGATGGTGTTCTTGTGGTCATAGGCAGCATTCCTCCTCCTCCAAACACGGCGAGTTGAGTTGATGCCAAAGAGCTCTATTTTGGTCTCATCTGACCACAACACTTTCACCCAGTTCTCCTCTGAATCATTCAGATGTTCATTGGCACACTTCAGACGGGCATGTATATGTGCTTTCTTGAGCAGGGGGACCTTGCGGGCGCTGCAGGATTTCAGTCCTTCATGGCATAGTGTGTTACCAATTGTTTTCTTGGTGACTATGGTCCCAGCTGCCTTGAGATCATTGACAAGATCCTCCCGTGTAGTTCTGGGCTGATTCCTCACCGTTCTCATGATCATTGCAACTCCACGAGGTGAGATCTTGCATGAAGCCCCAGGCCGAGGGAGATTGACAGTTATTTTGTGTTTCTTCCATTTGCGAATAATCGCACCAACTGTTGTCACCTTCTCACCAAGCTGCTTGGCGATGGTCTTGTAGCCCATTCCAGCCTTGTGTAGGTCTACAATCGTGTCTCTGACATCCTTGGAGAGCTCTTTGGTCTTGTCCATGGTGGAGAGTTTGTAATCTGATTGATTGATTGCTTCTGTGGACAGGTGTCTTTTATACAGGTAACAAACTGTGATTAGGAGCACTCCCTTTAAGAGTGTGCTCCTAATCTCAGCTCGTTACCTGTATAAGAGACACCTGGGAGCCAGAAATCTTTCTGATTGAGAGGGGGTCAAATACTTATTTCCCTCATTAAAATGCAAATCAATTTATAACATTTTTTACATGCGTTTTTCTGGATTTCTTTTTTGTTATTCTGTCTCTCACTGTTCAAATAAACCTACCATTAATATTATAGACTGATCATTTCTTTGTCAGTGGGCAAACGTGCAAAATCAGCAGGGGATCAAATACTTTTTTCCCTCACTGTACATGCAACCCATATAGCGGAACCAATCAAATGAAACAAGTAGGGGTGTGTAAGAGGGTTTCTATAAATTGAATTCTTCTTCTATGTAACCCCCTTGATTGCACAGAAAATATTAAATATGTTCTAGAATGGACCTTACATAATCATCACACCAAGAATATTGTGTCTAAAATCAGAGAAATAAAGACAAATGCTGGTTTGAAAATTAAATATAGGCTTTGTGTTGAGAAATATGATTAGAAACATAGGCTACTTCTGGCATTGTTATTGTTGTAATGTACATGTAATTTACAAACTAAAAGGAAACACCATCATAAAACATCTTCATTCAACTGGGTTGAGATCACCCCACTTTCAAAGTCAAAGATCTCAGATCTTGTCACAAACAAAATAAAGGTCAACTGGGCCTGCCCAGCTTTTTTATACATGACCCTAAGCATGATGGGGACCAGGAACCACACCTGTGTGGAACTGGTTTTAATGTCTATGGTGTGGAAGCAACTGCTTTCAATATACTTTGTATCCCTCATTTATGCAAGTGTTTCCTTTATTCTGGCAGTTACCTGTATGTGCATGCTAAATTAAGTCCTGTAAAAGTTATATTCATTCACGCCAATTATTCTGAATTCCAACCGATAATTTCCCCCTATTTCGG
Source organism: Coregonus lavaretus (assembly GCF_964263955.1). NCBI lineage: Eukaryota > Metazoa > Chordata > Actinopteri > Salmoniformes > Salmonidae > Coregonus > Coregonus lavaretus. The sequence continues at coordinate 320,289 of NW_028157844.1, read as the reverse complement.
TCTAAATGGAATCAATCCTGAAATTCCCCTGAATTCGATTCCATCCCCACCATTCATCAGTGTAGTATAAATAATCCCAGCAGCAATACCTCAAAAAGCCAAACGGGTCAGAATAGAAGCAATATCCCTCTAAATAAGACATTGTCTATAAATTGTGATTGGATTTAAATCAGGCCCCAGCCAGTGGCGGGTAGCGAAAACTCTGGGTCTGAGTTGCTGAGAGGCTCAGCTCCTCGGCTGCTCGCCTCCAACTCCCACAAACCCCAAACTACAGCCCGGGTTTACCACACACTACTAATCGAGTGACTGGGAACAGCACTGAGACTCATTATGTGACAGAGATTAATTACAGGTCTACCAGTGTCCCACCGAAGCCACAGCCGTTCACTATATAAAGGCTGGGGCCATTCAATTCCAGCCAGATCCACAGCCACGCGGTTTAAACGAACTTAACGACCCAACTGTTACAGGTATAAATAGCCTACCTGGGTTGCCCATATGTTAAATGCACAATGATGTGTATGATATGCATATGGATTGGATAGATTTGTTTTGGTGGGGGCCTATTATAGACTATGGTTGGTCGATATATAGAGATACAAGCTTGCGTCTGCTGATATCGGCTGATATCATATTTCGTTTTCCAGACTGTGGACAGAGAGTAAATCCATATAGAAAGGTAAATATGGTAGATAATCCAATATGTCTTGATGTATATATTTATATATCTCGGAGCCTACACCAGAGGCCTGGTTGTGTGTTAAAATGAGAAATACCATTGCCCTCTGCTGTAGCAGACTGACCTTGTTGTCAATCTCTTGCTGGTCTGTTGTTATTCTTGGTGTTAAAGGGGCAATCTGTAGTTGCTACATCCATGTTTTGATGTAAATGATTTATATGTTGTCATTGATTCTTGAAGAATATAACTTATAAATGCCTCATGAGTTTAGTTCAACTGTCATACCTCATCAGAACCCAAAATATAAGCTTGTTATTCTCCAATGTTTATAAAGTGAACAAACACTGTATAGCCTCAAAACATCATTACATTTTTTACATTTTTAGTCATTTAGCAGACGCTCTTATCCAGAGCGACTTACAGTTAGTGAGTGCATACATCATTTTTTAATACTGGCCCCCCGTGGGAATCGAACCCACAACCCTCGCGTTGCAAACGCCATGCTCTACCAACTGAGCTACATCCCTGCCGGCCATTCCCTCCCCTACCCTGGACCACGCTGGGCCAATTGTGCGCTGCCCCATGGGTCTCCCGGTCGCGGCCGGCTACGACAGAGCCTGGATTCGAACCAGGATCTCTAGTGGCACAGCTAGCACTGCGAACTATAATTAAAACTATAATTTTGATATCATGGATGGTCAATCCTTCAATTTGCTCTGTCTATGAACTTGAGACTGGTTATATATTTCTCAAGCCCCAACACTCAGCTTTTTATCGAGACGGGGAGAACGCTTTGTTTTGTTTAAACTGTTTGGTTATGTTTCAACCGCTGATTGCCGCTTTAAGGGTTTGTCTTGGATAGTGTGGGGTGTAATTACAATGTCTGGTCCAGCATCCATTTTTGTGGACGCGTTTCAATGCAGGGGGACAAAGTTTGAGAAAACATTTGCCACAAAGTCCCCGGTTGAAAAAAGAAAGATGCTAATGTCTAGGCTTTTCTGCGGGATCAGGTCTGTTTTAGTGTGCATTTTCGTCCTGGAAATCGCATAGAGTGCAAGCCACATAGTAATCCGGACAAATTGTTTTATGGTTCTCCCAGTGCCCAGACAGAGACAAAAATCTGCTTCTTTTATTTTGCATACATTGTAAAGTTTAAACAAAGTAGCTGTCAGGTGTGTTAGTATAGTGTGCATATCTCCCCTAGGGGACAATGTGGCCGTGTGCTATATAGTAACTATAATAATGTAATTATGCATTTGTAGTATGAGATGCTTCCATTGTCCTACTTGTTTAAACCATACACTCATTAATACAAAAGCCTTATGTATATAATCTTAAAGAGTGTTCAGTCTGAGCCATGACTGATATGAGGGGTTTTGAAATACCCTGTTGGACATTTTTTGTAACTACACTGCTATTTTTACACACCTAATGGTAGAGATGAGTAGGCCTAATTATCTGAAGCATCCTTACACATTGACCATGTACAATATTCCCTTCTGTTCTCTGGGTGCAACTTCACTCTATAGTCAGTCATTAACACACAAGGGAACTGGAGTTTCTGACCTTACAGAGTTGAGGCCAGTTGTATGACTAGCAACAGTAAACGTACACTTCTTTACAGACCCTGTGTAAATTGTTTGCTTTGAATAAATAATCTGGTCTTGCAAACAGGGTAAGATGGTTGAGGTCTAGGTTCTAGACCGTGTCTGCAGGAGGAATCCTAGGGGTTTGAGGTGTAAAACAGAATACAGAATAACCTTGGGCTACCACATCTGGAGACAAGGACAGACTTCTGAGGAAAAGACTAGAGTTCTGAGGAAAAGAGTGGAGAGAGAGAGAGAGAGAACAGCCCTGTGAGTTCTAATGTCTATCAGTTGTTGTCTCTGTGTCTGGGCAGAGGAAATCCCCCTCTTAATCTAGTCTAAATATAATTAATATGAACAAGTATAAGGTTGCTGCAGTTTGACAGGGTTTTCATCCCCCCCAGGGCCAGGAGTTTTTCCCCCAGGAGTTTTTTAAAACCATGTGACCTGATTAGGAAAACTGGTCCCATCGTAGCCCATTTAAAATATTTTTACAACTGGTTAATCACTGTCATACCTTATAGGGTCCAGAGTTGTCCTGGTTCAGTTAACAGATAAGGAAAAACTCCAGGCCCCAGGGGGGAAAAAATTGCCCCACCACTCTGGAACCTATGGTGCCACCAGTCTGCTTGCAGTTGTCAGTTATCGTCAGGTATGTGGATGATCAGGGCTTTATTGAGGAACGTTTCTTGGGCTACTTTGTCTCAAGTCGGCGAGATGCCCAGTCTGTGTTTGACTTTGTGAATTCTGAGATGTCTGAGTTTAACTTCATGGGGAAACTCGTTGCCCAAACCTACGATGGCGCAGATGTAATGGAATGTATCTGCTATTTGTATTTACAGCTAAGTCCCCTCATATTCCCTGATTAAGAGGTGATGACCACTTCACTCCACTACCATTGTCAACTCTCTCTCCTGACATGAACTGAAGCCACGTCTCATGTGCCCACTCATCCATGGGCACATTGAATGTTTCCTCTCCAAGCACTGTGAGTACCCCAATCAATTTTCTCTCATTACTGTATGTAGAGTCAATCACACACACAAACACAATCACATTATTATGTTTTTCAGCAGATGTTAAAACGTACAATTTCCCCACAACTTGCCCACTCCCTCACCTCTCCTAGGGTTCATGCTTGTTTTACTGATGCATGGCATTGCAACAAACGTATATGAATGCATTCCAAGAACTTGCATAAGTTCTCCCTCTACTCACTATAATGAATGACTTCACACAATTCGTTTTTGTAATGACTGCAATCTTTTGAATGAAGGCTGTGATTTTATGATCGACTCATTTAGGTTGTGCTGTGCAACTTTGACCTATTCCTGCAACAATGTTTAGGCCAATGACAGATATTTGGAACCATAGGGAAGGCATTTTTGATGCTGCATGCATAGAGTGCCTTCATAAAGTATTCACAACCCTTGACTTTTTCCACGTGTTACCTGAATTAAAAATTTATGTTTTTGTCGCCAGCCTACATACAATACCCCATAATGTCAAAGTTCTGCAGCGATACGCCATCCTATCTGGTTTGCGCTTAGTGGGACTATCATTTGGTTTTCAACAGGACAATGACCCAAAATACACCTCCAGGCTGTGTAAGGGCTATTTGACCAAGAAGGAGAGGGATGGAGTGCTGCATCAGATGACCTGGCCTCCACAATCACCCGACCTCAACCCAATTGAGATGGTGTGGGATGAGTTGGACCGCAGAGTGAAGGAAAAGCAGCCAACAAGTGCTCAGCATATGTGGGAACTCCTTCAAGACTGTTGGAAAAGCATTCCAGGTGAAACTGGTTGAGAGAATGCCAAGTGTGCAAAGCTGTCATCAAAGCAAAGAGTGTTAAACACTTTTTTGGTTACTACATGATTCCATGTGTTATTTCATAGTTTTGATGTCTTCACTATTATTATACAATGTAGAAAATAGTAAAAATAAAGAAAACCTCTTGAATGAGTAGGTGTGTCCAAACTTTTGACTGGTACTGTATGTTAATTAGATATTTCTGCATTTCATTTTCAATACATTTGTCAATATTTCTAAAAACATGATTACACTTTGTCATAATGGGGTATTGTGTGTAGATGGGTAAAAAAATTAAATAATCAAATCCATTTTGAATTCAGGCTACAATTGTTTTGGGAATAAGTCAAGGGGTATGAATTCTTTCTGAAGGCACTATGTACTGTATACCAGCAGCTCAACTTTAAACCAACAATATTTTAGTAAAATTTAAAGACAGGCAGCACTTGTTAAAGTTAAATAGTCTATTGATCATTAAATCATGCAACAGTAGGAGTATCAATTTCTTTGTCGAATCCCTGCTGAGGCACAGGGGGCTGCCGCATCTGCTGAGGGATGGTGGCCTGCCACATTTGCTGAGGCACGTGGGGCCTTCTGCATCTGCCGGGTTCCTGTTGCTTCTGCCGAGGCACGTGCCCTGTTGCTTCTGCCGAGGCACGGGAGCTGGTCGTTTCTGCTGGGGCATAGGAGCAGGTTCCTTTTGGTGCAGTTTGGGGAATATATCCATAATCACCTTGGAAACAAAGAAAGTTCAAAATAGAAAAATGCCAGCCTTTGAAGTTATATATGAATATATACAGTTGGTTGGAAGTTTGCATACACTTAGGTTGGAGTCATTAAAACTCGTTTTTCAACTACTCCACAAATGTATTGTTAACAAACTATAGTTCTACTTTGTGCGTGACACAAGTAATTTTTCCAACAATTGTTTACAGACAGATTATTTCGCTTATTCACTGTATCACAATTCCAGTGGGTCAGAAGTTTACATACACTAAGTTGACTGTGCCTTTAAACAGCTTGGAAAATTCCAGAAAATGATGTCATGGCTTTAGAAGCTTCTGATAGGCTAATTGACATCATTTGAGTCAATTGGAGGTGTACCTGTGGATGTATTTCAAGGCCTACCTTCAAACTCAGTGCCTCTTTGATTGACATCATGGGAAAATCAAAAGAAATCAACCTAGACCTCCACAAGTCTGGTTCATCCTTGGGAGCAATTTACAAATGCCTGAAGGTACTACATTCATCTCTACAAACTATAGTACGCAAGTATAAACACCATGGGACCACGCAGCCGTCATACCGCTCAGGAAGGAGACACATTCTGTTTCCTAGAGACCTAGTACCTTGGTGCGAAAAGTGCAAATCAATCCCAGAACAACAGCAAAGGACCTTGTGAAAATCCTGGAGGAAACAGGTACAAAAGTATCTATATCCACAGTAAAACGAGTCCTATATCGACATAACCTGAAAGGCCGATCAGCAAGGAAGAAGTCACTGTTCCAAATCCGCCATAAAAAAAGCCAGACTACGGTTTGCAACTGCACATGGGGACAAAGATCGTACTTTTTGGAGAAATGTCCTCTGGTCTGATGAAACGAAAATATAACTGTTTGGCCATAATGACCATTGTTATGTTTGGAGGAAAAATGGGGAGGCTTGCAAGCCGAAGAACACCATCCCAACTGTGAAGCATGGGGGTGGCAGCATCATGCTGTGGGGGTGCTTTGCTGCAGGAGAGACTGGTGCACTTCACAAAATAGATGGCATCATGAGGAAGGAAAATTATGTGGATATATTGAAGCAACATCTCAAGACATCAGGAAGTTAAAGCTTGGTCGCAAATGGGTCTTCCAAATGGACAATGACCCCAAGCATACTTCCAGAGTTGTGGCAAAATGGCTTAAGGACAATAAAGTCATGGTATTGGAGTGGCCATCACAAAGCCCTGACCTCAATCCAATAGACAGTTTATGGGCAGAACTGAAAAAGCGTGTGCGAGCAAGGAGGCCTACAACCTGACTCAGTTACACCAGCTCCGTCAGGAGGAATGGGCCAAAATTCACCCAATTTATTGTGGGAAGCTTGTGGAAGGCTACCCGAAACGTTTGACCCAAATTAAACAATTTAAAAGGCAATGCTACCAAATACTAATTGAGTGTATGTAAACTTCTGACCCACTGGGAATGTGATGTAAGAAATAAAAGCTGAAATAAATCACTCTACTATTATTGTGACATTTCACATTCTTAAAATAAAGTGGTGATCCTAACTGACCTAAGACAGGGAATTTTTACTAGGATTAAATGTCAGGAATTGTGAAAAACTGAGTTTAAATGTATTTGGCTAAGGTGTATGTAAACTTCCGACTTCAACTGTATATACACTGTACCAGTCAAAAGTTTGGACACACCTACTCATTCAAGGGTTATTCCTTATTTTTACATTGTAGAATAATAGTGAAGATATAAACTATGAAATAACACATATGGAATCATGTAGTAAACAAAAAAAAGTGTTGAACAAATCAAAATATATTTTATATTTGAGAGTCTTCAAATAGCCACGCCTTGATGACAGCTTTGCACACTCTTGGCATTCTCTCAACCAGCTTCAACTGGAATGCTTTTCCAACAGTCTTGAAGGATTTCCCACATATGCTGAGCACTTGTGGGCTGCTTTTCCTTCACTCTGCGGTCCGACTCATCCCAAACCATCTCAATTGGGTTGAGGTCGGGGGATTGTGGAGGCCAGGTCGTCTGATGCAGCTCTCCATCACTCTGCTTCTTGGTAAAATAGCCCTTACACAGCCTGGAGGTGTGTTGGGTCATTGTCCTGTTGAAAAACAAATTATAGTCCCACTAAGCCCAAACCAGATGTGATGGCGTATTGCTGCAGAATGCTGTGGTAGCCATGCTGGTTAAGTGTGCCTTGAATTCAAAGTAAAATCACAGACAGTGTCACCAGCAAAGCACCCCCACACCATAACACCTCCTCCTCCATGCTTTACGGTGGGAACTACACATGCGGAGATCATCTGTTTACCCACACCGCGTCTCACAAAGACACGGCGGTTTGAACCAAAAATCTCCAATTTGATCTCCAGACCAAAGGACACATTTCCACCGGTCTAATATCCATTGCTCGTGTTTCTTGGCCCAAGCAGGTCTGTTCTTCTTAATGGTGTCCTTTAGTAGTGGTTTCTTTGCAGAAATTCAACCATGAAGGCCTGATTCACACAGTCCCCTCTGAACAGTTGATGTTGAGATGGGTCTGTTACATTTATACATTTATTTGGGCTGCAATTTCTGAGGCTGGTAACTCTAATGAACTTATCCTCTGCAGCAGATGTAACTCTGGGTCTTCCATTCCTGTGGCGGTCCTCATGAGAGCCAGTTTCATCATAGCGCTTGATTGTTTTTACAACTGCACTTGAAGAAACCTTCAAAGTACTTGAAATGTTCCGTATTGACTGACCTTCATGTCTTAAAGTAATGATGGACTGTCGTTTCTCTTTGTTTATTTGAGCTGTTCTTGCCATAATATGGACTTGGTCTTTTACCAAATAGGGCTATCTTCTGTATACCCCCCTACCTTGTCACAACACAACTGATTGGCTCAAACGCATTAAGAAGGAAAGAAATTCCACAAATTAACTTTTAACAAGGCACACCTGTTAATTGAAATGCATTCCAGGTGACTACCTCATGAAGCTGGTTGAGAGAATGCCAAGAGTGTGCAAAGCTGTCATAAAGGCAAAGGGTGGCTATTTGAAGAATCTCAAATATAAAATATATTTTGATTTGTTTAACACTTTTTTAGTTACTACATTATTCCATATGTGTTATTTCATATTTTTGATGTCTTCACGATTGTAAAAAAATTAAGAAAAACCCTTGAATGAGTTGGTCCAAACTTTTTACTGGTAATATATATATATATATATATATATATATATATATATATATATATATATATAGACACACACAGTGCCTTCATGAATTATTCAGACCTCTTGACTTTTTCCACATTTTGTTACGTTACAGCCTTATTCTAAAATTGAATAATAGTATTTTCCCCCTCAATCGACACACACAATACACCATAATGACAAAGCAAAAACAGGTTATAATTTTTGCAAATGTATATAAAATAAAATACATGGAAATATTACATTTACGTAAGTATTCAGACCCTTTACTCAGTACTTTGTTGAAGCACCTTTAGCAGTGATTACAGCATTGAGTCTTCTTGGGTATGACGCTACAAGCTTGGTACACCTTAGTGCTTAGGGTCGTTGTCCTGTTGGAAGGTGAACCTTCGCCCCAGTCTGAGGTCCTGAGCAGGTTTTCATCAAGGATCTCTCTGTACTTTGCTCTGTTCATCTTTCCCTTGATCCCGACTAGTCTCCCAGTCCCTGCCACTGAAAAACATCCCCACAGCATTATGCTGCCACCACCATACTTCACCGTAGGGATGGTGGCAGGTTTCCTCCAGACGTGATGCTTGGAATTTAGGTCAAAGAGTTCAATCTTGGTTTCATCAGACCAGAAAATCTTGTTTCTCATGGTCTGAGAGTCCTTTAAGTGCCTTTTGGCAAACTCCAAGCTGGCTGTCGTGTGCCTTTTACTGAGGAGTGGCTTCCGTCTGGCCATTCTACCATAAAGGCATGTTGGTGGAGTGCTGCAGAGATGGTTGTCCTTCTGGAAGGTTTTCCCATCTCCATAGAGGAACTCTGGAGCTCTGTCAGAGTGACCTTCGGGCTCTTCTCCCCCGATTGCTCAGTTTGGCCTGGCGGCCAGCTCTAGGAAGAGTCTTGGTGGTTCCAAACTTCTTCCATTTAAGAATGATGGAGGCGACTGTGTTCTTGGGGACCTTAAATGCTGCAGAAATGTTTTGGTACCCTTCCCCAGATCTGTGCCGCGACACAATCCTGTCTCGGCGCTCTACAGACAATTCCTTCGACCTCATGGCTTGGTTTTTGCTCTGACATGCACTGTCAACTGTGGGACCTTTAATAGACAGTTGTGTGCCTTTCAAAATCATGTCCAATCAATTGAATGTACCACAGGTGGACTCCAATCAAGTTGTAGAAACATCTCAAGGATGACCAATGGAAACAGGATGCACCTGCGCTCAATTTTGAGTCTCATAGCAAAGGGTCTGAATACTTATGTAAATAATATATTTTTACTTTTAATACATTTGCAAAATAATCTAAAAACTTGTCGCTTTGTCATCAGGTATTTGTGTAGATTGAATTTAATTGTAATCCATTTTAGAACAAGGCTGTAAAGTAAAAAGATGTTGAAAAATTCAAGGGGTCTGAATACTTTCCAAATGCACTGTAAATCCCATGGGTTTAATTGTATCCTTGTTGGCCTTCCCTGCTAGGTTTCCATCTTTGTAACTTAACTGATCAGTTTAAAGGGTCTGAATTGTCATACTATTACTTTAAGTCAGTGGTATTCAAACTTCCAGCAGCTATTTTTGGGGGGCAGAATCTCAACCTCACATCTAACACAACCTTCAAATGTGTCAATTTTACTAGGAACCATAAAGTCATATTTGCAGCTTCCTAAAAATTCTAATTTACTCAAATTATTTAGCTTTCAAAAAGAAAAACATCTATTGTAAGGCAAACCCATCCTCTTGGTGCAGTAGAAACATGCTACAGATTAAAGGCACTCATTGTGCTTGCCTACATACAACAGCATGACCTTGCGCTTTAGGAAGATCTGACCCATTGATGTCATGACTTTTGGCCATACTAGAGTTCATCTTGAAATTTGAACTTTTAAATGCAAGATATTTTATTGTTCAAATCACGCAGGATAAAAGGAGCAGCAGCAACTCCTGGCAGAATCAAAAGCATGACCGTGGAACCTAAAGTGTCAGCAGCAAGTCCATTTCTGGTCAGTAAAATAAAGTCTTACCATTGGAGTAATTCTGTTGATGGACGATCAGTACAAAGGATTTCAAAATTAAAAAACACTTCGGATTAGATTACAAATTTAATTGTGGTGGGGTGCCTTTAGCAGGTCGCAAGTTTTTAGCAGGTGGGAATATGCTTTGTTCAGAGCTGCCAACGTCACTAATGTCCTTGGGAGGACCTCCGCTATCAAAAGGTATTTTTTACATTTTAGCAGACGCTCTTATCCAGAGCGACTTACAGTTAGGTATAACCTATACAGGGGTGTAGCGGGTTTGAGGACAGTTTTGCCATTCTCATAATTCGATTCGGAACTGTAGGAATAGATTGGGACGAGAACTGTTGCGGCCGGTTGCTTCACCTAAGGTATTTGGACCAGTCGCCACACTTCCGAGGCGTTGCGGCCGTTTGCTTCTGCTGTGGCGGCATAGGAACCGGTTGCTTTTCTCGCAGCTACACGGGAGCTAGTTCCTTTACATTTTAGTTATTTATCAGACACTTATCCAGAGCGACTTACAGTTAGTGAGTGTATACATTTTTCATAATCGCCCCCTGTGTGAATCGAACCCACAACCCTGGCGTTGCAAGCGCCATGCTCTACCAACTGAGCTACAGGAGGCTCCTTTCAATGCAGTTTGGGGAATGTATCATTACCTAGGAGAAGAAAAAAAAGAAGTTTAAAAATAGCACAAATGCCAGCATTTGAAATTTGAACTACACAAATGCTGTCATTTTAACTGAAAAAAGCTTGTGTAGAACACACACCTTTAGGTGTATCCCTCCAATTAGCAGGCAAAGCCATGAAACTAAATAAAAAACAGCTACCTGTAAATCCTGGAAGACAAGGGAAACAAACTAGAGCTAAACTTACCTCAAAGACCGTCCAAAAGTCAGACATTGTTCTCATCAAAACCTCATTAGTATTCAGAATTAATGGTAGCCAGATGCCTAACTAGAAGAGCCCCCTTACTGTATCGGACAGTCTTTTCGCTGCTCCTTATAAAGGAATCCAAGACCATTCTAATCTAGCTGGCTAATTAGGTACAGCTGCCAGCCACTGAACATCATTTCCATTGGTCCAATTTCCCAATTGAGATTAGGTGCGCTTGATTTCATTCAGCTGGTGTGCTGGAGGGGTTGCACGTCATGATCAGTCCGATGGTTTTAAAGAGTGAACTCTACCTACCCATTGCACTGGATGAGCTTAATCAAGTGCACCTTTTAATGAAGTTCCTGCCAGGGGCTTTTGCAGCTGCAACCTCAGCTGTCAGGTAGAAATGTGTTGTGCAAAAGGCTGCGGAAACAGTAAGATTGTCTAAAAATTACATTGAGACAAAAAAGTATTACGCTAGACAAATGATTGTACGACAGAGATGTACTTTTACCGAAAAGTAATGCATATACAATTTCATCCATGTTCATGAGGCCAAACAGACAGTACACTATAACAGGCAAATGTGTCAATGTTTGTGAATAAGTCCCAGGTGACACCTTATGCTAGCTATGCTTGCTAAGCTTCCCTGCTAGTGCCTACTGGCATTCCCTTTGGAACTTAATAGATCCATTTAGGGTTTGAATTCTCATACTATGCGGTTAGATTTCACCAACAATACTTGCTTTAGAAAAATTTACACTTTATAAGACGATCTGTAGTCTCGACAGAATTGTAATTTATAGGTTAAACAGTTCCAGGCATTGTAAAGTACACTGAATCCATTCTTTAGGAGCATGTGGTGCAATAAATGGAGAATAAGGAATGATCTAGACCAGGGGTGTCAAACGTCCGGCCCGCGGGCCGGATCAGGCCCGCAAACGGGTTTAATCCGGCCCGCGAGATGATTTTGTAAAGTATAAAAATGAGCTGCAATTTTTCAATAAAAGAAACTGCTGTTCCAATTGTGTCCACTGGATGGCGCAATAGCAATTGTGTTAAGCAAGCAAACTGTTTATACCGGGGCAGAGCAAATAGGTCAAGCAAGTGCAGCCAGTCCGGATGAGCTACTTTGTTTTGCCCGCGATATTTATTACGGCTTCTACTTTTAACATTATGTGCTTTGGCACCCTCATTGCCCCAATATGTCTCTGTCAAAAAAGAGAAAAGTGGACGCAGAGTGCAGAGTGTTCCAAGAAAAATTGTCATCCTTCTATTTATTCACGGAATTGAATGGGAAAGCTGTATGTTTGGTGTGTTCACAGCATGTTGCAGTGCTGAAAGAATATAACCTTCGTCGCCACTATGTGAGTCTTCATGCCGACAAATATGACAACTTTCAAGGACAGCGGAGAAGAGAGAAGGTGAATGAACTGTTGGTGTGTCTGAAGAAACAGCAGTCTGTGTTTACTCACAGCCGAGACATCAGTGACGCTGCAGTGAAAGCTAGCTACCTCATTGCTAATGAAATCGCAGTGGCTTCAAAACCATTTAGTGAGGGTGAATTTGTAAAAACATGCATGATGAAGGCAGCGGAGATTGTGTGCCCTGAAAAGCACCAGGCTTTTGCAAATATCAGCCTGACAAGAAACACAGTTGCAGATAGGATTTCCGATCTTTCAGTGGATTTGGACAGCCAGTTGAAGCAAAAAGTAAAGTAATTTATTGCGTTTTCGGTTGCAATTGATGAAAGCACGGACATTACAGATGTTGCACAACTGGCCATTTTCATCCGCAGAGTTGATGACACATTGACCGTCACCGAGGAGTTCGTGGAGTTGGTGCCGATGACAGATACAACGACAGCAGCTGATATTTTCACTGCACTCGTCAGCGCGCTGGACAGGGTCGGAGTGGACTGGTCCCGCGCTGTCAGCCTGGCTACAGATGGTGCGCCCTCAATGATCGGGAAAAAAGCAGGCGTTGTGACAAAGTTCAGAGAGAAAGTGCAATCTGCAAATGGAGGACGTGATTTTTGGACTTTTCACTGTATTTTGCACCAGGAGGCTTTGTGTTGCAAGTCATTAAAGATGGATAACGTCATGAAGGTGGTTATTTTTATTATATTATCCAAACTGTTAATTTCATCCGATCCAGAAGCCTGAATCACCGTCAGTTTGACAGCCTTCTCAGAGAGAAAGACCACATCTATGGCCTGCCATACCACACTGAGGTAAGATGATTAAGCCGAGGTGCTGTGCTGAGGCGTTTCTTTGATTTACGAGAAGAAATTGAACAGTTCATGGAAGAAAAGGGCAAACCAGTGTTAGAATTTCATTCCGCAGAATGGATGCAGGACCTTGCATTTATGGTGGATGTTACAGAGCACCTGAATAACTTGAACAAACAGCTGCAAGGGTGCAACAAAGTTGCCACGCAGTATTATGACAGCATACGTTCAAGTTGAAGCGGTCATTGTGGGAGACGCAACTCGCCGGTGGTGATGCAGCTCACTTCCCCCGTCTGAAAAATGTGTGCGCGACCCAACATGTGGCAGACATGAAGCGGTTCAAAGATAAAATAACGGGACTGTTAAGGGAGTTTGAGCAACGCTTTCAGATTTTTGGTGAACTGGAGAAAGACTTCAACGTTTTTTGTTCGCCATTAACCGTGAATCCCTCTGATCTGCCCGTCAGCATCCAACTTGAAATAATATACTTGCAGTGTGACTCGGATTTGAAGGGCAAATTTGCCGCAGCTGGCTTGGACACATTTTATCAGAATCTCTTGCCAGGTTACCCCAACTTGACAGCCCTCACTGCAAAACTGTTGTGCATGGTTGGAACCACATATCTTTGTGAGCAAGTTCTCTGTAATGAGCATAAATAAAACAAAGCTGCGCTCAAGGCTCACGCACAAGCACTTGAATCACATCCTGAAGTTGGCTGCCACTCAGGATGTGACGCCTGATATTGATGCGCTGGTGAAAGCTAAAAGATGCCAGGTATCAGGAGTCAAATAAACTATGCAACCCCAATTAAAGTGCTGCATGAGACACCCTGATATAGTTCTGTGATATACTTCTGTGAATCACTGAGGCATTGTTTGTGTGTTGTTTGTCCTCAGAATTTCAAATAGCTTGAGGTGTTTTATGATTAATAGTGATGTTGTGCTTTTGGACACACTGTCCTCAGGCTCCAGCTTTATGTTTATATGTTGATGTGCTATTGTTTTTAATTGATTTTATTTGTATATTTAAAATATTCTTGACTCTGTGGTTCTTGCACTTGTTTGGGGAACAGGATTTCATTATTTGTATCTAAATATCTGCCTGAGAAATGACACCCTGATATAGTTCTGTGATCTGTGAAACAGTTCTGTGAATCACTGAGGCATTGTGTGTTTGTGTGTTCTTTTTCATTAGAATTTTCAAATAAACTTGAGGTGTTTTATGATTAATAGTGATGTTGTGCTTGTACTATTTTGGACACACTGTCCTCAGGCTCCAGCTTTATGTTTTATGTTGATAGTATTAAAACAAAGAAAACAATCTGAAGTTGTTGTTTTTAAGATATATATATATATATATATATACCATGATTTTACCGGTCCAGCCCACTTGGGAATAGATTTTCCTCCATGTGGCCCCTGAGCTAAAATGAGTTTGACACCCCTGATCTAGACATAGTTTTGCATCTCAATCCACTGCAGCCGCCCTCATGCATTTGCAGTGGATGGGGGAAGAACGAAAGCAGCGTAGGTCAGATATTCCGAAAAGCATTCTTCTCACAAAAACATCTATAGCATCCCAACGGTTTGGCCGACAAACTATTATGGCTAATATGGAAAGGGGAGACACATGATTCTGTTTTGCTTTATGACCCCCACCAGTGTCAGACTCATCTCAAGGAAACCAATAGAAACTGAAGTATGGAGGTAGTTCTGCCAACAAAAGGGGTTTAATGTGGCCAAAAGATCAACATGAGCTAGTACCTAAACATAGGACATCAAAACCTTATGATTTAACACTTTGCCATTGTGTTATTCAATGCATTTGGGCTATAGTATACAAGGCCAAATTCAATAATTGAATACCAAAGGGGTCCTAAGAAGTCCATTAGCTAAAGGATCCACGGTATTACCATCTTAGAACAATTCCCTATGTTAACTTAGTACTCCAACAGCTTAGACAGAGGTTGAAGTCAAGATTGTCTAAACACACAATGCATGCCTACATCTAAAGTTTGAACATATGGTCTGACATTTCACCACTTCAAAACACTAATGTAGAGCCAATCTATTACTTTGAACAGCCAGTATCAAAAGTAAACAGATTAGAAAACCAAAGATTAACTGTGATGCACATTCCCTTTTACTACAGACTGCACTGGCAACCCACACTGTTGCCAATCAGCAAGCACAGTGTGCACAAGAGAAACATCAGTATTTCAAAGACCAGGCATTTTTTTGAAGTAAAATGTTTGATTCAACCATGCTAGAGTAGCAAGAGAACCTGCAACTTCCTGGTCGAAACAAAAGCAGACCGAAATCTGAAAGAAAGGGTCAGCAACGCAGAATCTTAGGTCATCCATTTGTCATTATCTCAAGTCTTACCATTAGAGCTTCTAGAAGACGAATCCACCATTACATTGTCCTGTTGGTAGAGTCATGGTTAATACAAAGGACTTCAAATTTCAGATGAGGTTAAAGTCGTACATTACCTTGCAGGATCATTTACTAGTGGTGGGTATAGGCTTGGTTCAGCGATGCCAACATGATTGTCCTTGGGAGCATTTCCACTATCAACAGGCATAACCTCACTAGGAGTGTAGCGGGTTTGGGAGAAGACAGTTTTGCCATTCTCGTAGCGAGATTTGGAACTGTAGAAATAGATTGGGATGAGAACCGACTGTTCAACGATGCTGGCCTGAGAGCTACTAGAGGCGCCATCTTCAGTGCTTTCGTAGTGCTTCTGCTGAGACACTGGGGCCAATTGCTGCTGGGGCATTTGTACCAGAGGCCATAATTGCTGAGGCATGGGGGTCAGTTGCTGCTGGGGCATTTGAGCTGGATGCCACACTTGCTGGGGCATAGCGGCCGGTTGAGTCTGCTGCTCAGCTGCTTCTGGGCCTCAGCTGCTGGTTGCTTCTGGGGCATTTGAGCTGGATGCCACACTTGCTGAGGGTGCTTAGGATCAGCGGCCGGTTCCCTCTGCTGCTGGGGCATTTGCACTGTATGCCAGACTTGCTGAGGCATGGGGGCCAGTGGCTTCTGGTGCATGGCGGTCAGTTGTTTTTGCTGCATACCACACTTCTTGGGGCTGCTGGGGAATGGGGGCTTATTGCTTCTGTGGCATGGCGGTCGGATACTTTTTCACCAGATGCCACACTTGCTGAAGTATGGCAGCCAGTTCCTTCTGCTGCTGAGGTTCAGCGGCTGGTGGCTTCTGTTGCTGGGGCATTTAAGCTGGATGCCACACGTTGTAAGGCTGCTGGGGCCAGCAGCTTCTGTGGCAAGGGGACCGGTTGCTTTTGGGCCAGATGCCACACTTGCTGAGGCATGGGGGCCGAATGCTTCTGCGGCTCAGTGGTCAGCTGCTCTTGCATTTCAGCTGTTGGAGAGTTGCAATTGCCATAATCTAGACCTAACTGATCCTGAATAGAGCCAAGCTGCATCAGAACCTGGTGCAGGATATCCGTCACCTAGGTAACAACAAATCTAAACTGAAATGCTAGCCTTTGAAGTTGTTGGAACTATATCAATTATTTGAAATTAATGTGTAGAAACTCACCTTTTAAATGTCAAACAGGTTATCCCTCCAATTAACAGGCAACAAAGCCAAGAAACTCTAGAGGAAAAGAAAAAAGAAAGTGTTAAACACACCTACCTGAAGGACAAGTAAAACAAACTTGATCAATACTTTTAAAAACATACCTGAAAGAGATCCCAATCATCGCAGCCATTTCACGCATCAAAACCTCACCAGTATTCAGAACTAATAGTAGCCATAAGCCCTACCAGAATATCTATTTTGCTGTATCTGCAAGCTTTTTGGTTGCTCCTTATATAGGAATCCCAGACCCTTCTAGTGTGGTTGGCTAATTAAGGACAGCCGTCAGCCACCGAACTACATTTAATTCCTAATTCCAAATTGACCCCTAAATCCTACACCCTGGCCGAGACACTTCTGTGAATCAGAAATGATTGGATAGGTATAAGCAATATGACCACAATTGCATCCAGCCTATCAGAAGGCAAGGTGAAGCAATTTCCATATTGCTTTAACCTGTCTGATCGTTTCAAATGCCCATAAGTGATTTGGAATTCAGAAATGTACTCAGGTGTGGTTAATTCCCTAATTGAGTTCCTGACAAAGGACCATAATAAATTATTGGTTGTGTTTTGTCTTTTTGACAGCCCTTACTCTAAAGCATGCATCAAACTCATTACATGGAGGACAGAGTATCTGTGGGTTTTCGCTCCTTCCTTGTACTTGATCGCTGAATTAAGGGCACTAATTACCCCCCTCACCTAGTTGTCTAGGTCTTAATTGAAAGGAAAACCAAAAACCTGCAGACACTAAGCCCTCCATGTAATGAGTTTGATACCCCTGCTCTAAACTAGAAAACACATTTTGTCTTGGCATATTATTGCTTGTACAAAATTCACTTGACATATTTGAAGATTAGAGGCTAAATGAGCAGTTAGGCACCATTATTTTACACATGCCTTCTTTTAAACAGTGTAGCTAATTCAGGATAGCAACATTTAGCTGTTTAACAGTTTCAGTTGCACATAGTGCAACATCTTGGACAAATTCTGAATTCAAACAAACAGACAGAAATGAAACACTCACATAATGCTAACACACCACACCAATGCTTATGCTGATCTTAGTCTTTCATTTTTCTGTGGCAAATATAGGGCTCTTTTGAGTGGTAAGGCAACTGACTGTAGACCAAAGTCGAGTAGTAAAGTCAGGAGAGGTGCATCTGCGACAGCCGAAACTCAGACACTAATGTCGTTTTCCAACAGCAAGTCTCAGATCACCATGGCAGTGTTGCTATTGTCTATAAAATGTTTTCTTTATATGTCTCCAACACCCACTCACAAACTGAAATCATTTGTGTGTATATTATACAATCAATAAATGAGAGAGAGCCTCAATCATATAAATGTATGCACTGTAGGCTACACATGAATTGCAGCAAATTGGTTCCTGTTTCAGTCATGTCTTTGGTCATGTTCGTGTTGGTCAAACAAAAACACTAATGATTGATTGACAATAGAGGTGACAATCCCTCAATGCAGGTGATGGCTGCAGGATGAAGTTGGTGAAGAGCAACTGCAGAAAGTTGGAGTCAATTCTTCTTCACCTTTGATCACATGATTTTTGTAAAGTTCATGCAGTCGACTCAAGTCGGAAATGTTTTATCCCCAGAATGCAACACACTTTGAAAGGCGTGACCAACGATTGTCAACGACTTAACAATAGTGATCCTCTCGAAGGTCCCACTATCTCCATAAAAGGTCTCCTTCATGTGGATGAAATAAAACACAAGACAACAACCCATCTCATCATCCTCTGACCATCTACCCTCTTTTGTGGACGCATTTCTTCCAATATTGTCTCAACTTTGATTGCAGTACACAACCACAAGCACATACATTTGCATGCAACTGTATAGATAGCTATTCATATATCCCGGCCCCTTAAACTCAACATCTGCCAAGTAGTGTTTTCCCTGTTCTGGCTGATGTTTCCGCTTGGCACTCCAAACCTGCTAATTATCCTTGATTCCAAGTCTGGGCTTTGAAATTCCCTTCTTTTTTTATAGGAATTTTTAGGGATCAACCGTTCAACTTTTCTCTCTCTTTGGTGTGTGTCGTTTTCTTGTCCTGTTTCTTTCAGCACAGCAGGCAGACAATCTGTTCTTTTTTCTGGTCTTTTATATTCACCCCAAGTGCTCCAATCCTTCTTTACTTTATTGTATGGCCCTTAATGTCTAGAAATCTGCACTCATTCCCCTCTTCCACTGCTGTACACAGTCCTAATGTGACTGGATCTTTCATGTATGTCACTTAATCAGACCTGGGTTCAAATACTATTTAAAATATTTCAATTCATTTCACATACATGCAAAGGAAGTATTCAGATATATTTTATTTGAAAAGATAATTAGTAGAATTATTTTGATGTATTTGGAAATACACTTGGAAACACTGACTCAAATACACTCCCATGCATTTAACCCTGGTATGTGACATTTTGAAATAAGTATTTGAACATAATATCAAATACTACAATTTGGCAGACTATTTGGTTTTCCATAAATAACCATTCAAATACAAAAATAAAAGTTCTTGTTTTGGGCTGTTTATTCGAAAATACTCAAATACACAGAAAAAGTATTTTAAATACCAGATACTCAAATACACATATATTTTAACACAGGTCTGCACTTAAATGTAGCATTTTTATGAAAATACAAAAAAATGTTTTGTATTGCATCATATTTTATTCTATTGTATTTGTTGTTTCTTTGTGATTGCATTTGGAATCTTCTGTTATTTTTTCCTAAGACAGATTCCAATTCTTCTTTCTCTGTTAGACCCTCCAGGCCCTGTCAGTCTTCAGAGGTCACTCAGTTGTGATTGTAACCATCAGATCAGTGCCAACGCTAACAAACTCGGCCAAAATCTCAGTGGTGAGTAGCCACTGACCTGTGGTCAACTCAGACTGTAGACAGCGGACTAGCCGTCACATAAAGACACACTCATGCCCTCCAGAGCACACACTGAGATAATAGCCTACATAAGATTCAGGCAGAAAACAATACTCACTCCAAAACAGACACAATAATTGTCAAAGCTTATTTACATTCATTTATTCGTTTTACAACTGTTTTAGGATCAGGTACTACTGCCTGCTTCAACTCCTAAAAATAAGAAAAAAGTATTTGAGAAGCAATATACATACATTAGAGGTCACTGTATAATTTACTGCTGCTTTCTATAGATTATCCAAGCCACTTAAACGTGTACTGCTCCATAGATATGGGTTCAAATACTTATTTAGCTGCACTTAGTTGAGCTTATCTGGCACAATCAACCCTCAAAGGCATTTAAAAGAAAACCAATACTATTAGAATTCAGGTTTGTTTTGACCTCTGACCTTGAGATTGCCTCGTATGAGCGACTGGCAGAAATCCCTCGCGCTCCATGGAGAGCTCTCCCTCGGGCATGAGCCATTTCATGTTTGAGTCGCCGTCGTAAATGCCCACGAGTGAAAGGTCATGTGACGTCAGGCCAAAGTAGCCCAGAGATTTCTCATTGGAATTCACCCAGTGTACCAGCACAAACAGGAACTGTGACAAATAAATCATAGTCATGTTCAATAGGGGACACCGTAGCAAAATGTTTTGCAACCAAATCTAAAATCAGTGATTTTATTGGACGAGACCAAAGTCAAAAGTAGTTATATGAATTTTGTTGAACTGCGCAGGTAGCCTACTTTTTGAAGTGTTTGACAGATGAGATCACACAACACCCATTATATGCGAAACGGAGCCTGCACAGACACGGGATAACAGGTTTACCTGCCATAGTATCCAGTCTTCAATTAGCATATCCCAGGCATCTTATCCAGGTTTCTCAAAAACGGGATACAAGCTTTTTCGGGTTATTGTAAATGGAATATGATTTTTATATCAGTCAACGCAAACAGAATATCCCAAATAACGGGATATTGGTATGCATGTAAACGTGGTCAGTGGCTCTACTGCCAAAGATAAAAACCAGATATTTGAAAACCAAACGATTAGGAACTGTGAACCAAACTGCACTGGCAACCAACACTGTTCTCAATCAGCAAGCCAGAAGGTAGACATTAAAGAACACTCAGCATTTCAAAAACAACGAGGCACTTTTAAATGTAAAATATTTTATTGTTCAAGTCATGCAGGGTAGCAAGAGCAACTCCCTGGCCGAATCAAAAGCATACAATGGAACCTAAACGAGTGTCAGCAACAACTCAGAATGGTCATTGTCGGTCATAAAAAAAAAGGAAAAATGGATCATCCAAAGGATAAATCCACCATTAGAATTCTGTTGATAGACAATGATTAATATAAAGGATTTCAAAGTTAGAAAGCAAAAGTTGAGATGAGTTGTACATTGCATCCCAGGAGCCTTTCCTTGTGGTGGGGTTCCTTTAGCAGGTTGCGAGTTCTTAGCAGGTGGGGATATGCTTGATTTAGAGATGCCAATAGCACTGTCCTTGGGAGTATCTCCGCTATCAAAACGGAATAACCTCCCCAGGGGTGTTGCAGGTTTGGGAGAAGACAGTTTTGTCAAAAATCGATTTAGAACTGCAGGAATAGATTAGGATGAGAACTGACTGTTCAACAATGCGGCCTTGAGCGCTACTGGAGCCGACGTCTTGAGTTCTTTCATTGTCACCATCATCGGACCCAACATTCTGAGAACCATCACTCATGCTAAAGTCCATTTTGCTTGAGGAGTTGGCCCTCCTGCCGAGGCCAGGGCGCCTGTTGCTCCTGCCGAGGCCAGGGCGCCTGTTGCTCCTGCCGAGGCGATGGCGCCTGTTGCTCCTGCCGAGGCGACGGCGCCTGTTGCAACTGCGGCATTTGAACCAGATGCCACACTTGCTGAGGCACGGGGGCCGGTTGCCACACTTGCCAAGGAATTGTTGCCGGTTGCTACTGCCGAGGCACGGGGGCCGGTTGCCACACTTGCCAAGGAATTGTTGCCGGTTGCTACTGCCGAGGCACGGGGGCCGGTTGCTGCTGCCGAGGCACGGGGGCCGGTTGCCACACTTGCCGAGGAATTGTCGCCGGTTGCTGCTGCCGAGGCACGGGGGCCGGTTGCTGCTGCCGAGGCACGGGGGCCGGTTGCTGCTGCCGAGGCACGGGGGCCGGTTGCTGCTGCCGAGGCACGGGGGCCGGTTGCTGCTGCCGAGGCGACGGCGCCGGTTGCAACTGCCGAGGCGACGGCGCCGGTTGCAGCTGCCGAGGCACGGGGGCCGGTTGCTGCTGCCGAGGCACGGGGGCCGGTTGCTGCTGCCGAGGCACGGGGGCCGGTTGCTGCTGCCGAGGCACGGGGGCCGGTTGCTGCTGCCGAGGCACGGGGGCCGGTTGCTGCTGCCGAGGCACGGGGGCCGGTTGCTGCTGGCGAGGCACGGGGGCCGGTTGCTGCTGCCGAGGCACGGGGGCCGGTTGCTGTTGCTCCTGCCGAGGCGCCGGTTGCTCCTGCCGAGGCGACGGCGCCGGTTGCTCCTGCCGAGGCGACGGCGCCTGTTGCAACTGCGGCATTTGAACCAGATGCCACACTTGCTGAGGCACGGGGGCCGGTTGCCACACTTGCCAAGGAATTGTTGCCGGTTGCTACTGCCGAGGCACGGGGGCCGGTTGCTGCTGCCGAGGCACGGGGGCCGGTTGCCACACTTGCCGAGGAATTGTCGCCGGTTGCTGCTGCCGAGGCACGGGGGCCGGTTGCTGCTGCCGAGGCACGGGGGCCGGTTGCTGTTGCTCCTGCAGAGGCGCCGGTTGCTCCTGCCGAGGCGACGGCGCCGGTTGCAACTGCCGAGGCGACGGCGCCGGTTGCAACTGCCGAGGCGACGGCGCCGGTTGCTGCTGCCGAGGCACGGGGGCCGGTTGCTGCTGCCGAGGCACGGGGGCCGGTTGCTGCTGCCGAGGCACGGGGGCCGGTTGCTGCTGCCGAGGCACGGGGGCCGGTTGCTGCTGCCGAGGCACGGGGGCCGGTTGCTGCTGCCGAGGCACGGGGGCCGGTTGCTGCTGCCGAGGCACGGGGGCCGGTTGCTGCTGCCGAGGCACGGGGGCCGGTTACATCACCTAAGGTATTTGTGCCAGTTGCCACACTTGCTGAGGCATTGTGAATGGTTGCTTCTGCGGAGGCGGTTACTGTTGTTGCTGGGACACGGGAGCCGGTTCCTTTTAATGCAGTTTGTGGAATATATCTATAATTACCTAGGAAACAAAAGACAAACAACAAAAAAACTTACAAATAGTAAAAATGCCAGCATTTATAGTTATTGGAACTATACAAATACTGTGTTATTTTAACTGAATTAATTTGTGCAGAACAAACACACCTTTAGGTGGAGGATAACAGATTATCCCTCCAATTAGCAGGCAATAAATCCAAGAAATTCTAAATAAAAGAAATTCATAGTCAGTTAAACAAAGCTACCTGTAAAACCTGGAAGACAAGGGAAACAAACTAGAGGATTACAATTTACCTCAAAGAGAGTCCAAAGGTCACAGCCATTTTTCTCATCAAAACCTCACCAATATTCAGCACTGATGGTAGACAGACGCCTTACCAGAAGATCCCCCTTATTGTATCTGACAGTGTTTTGCTGCTCCTTCTAAAGGAATCCTAGACCCTTCTAATCTGGCTGGCTAATTAGGTACAGCTGCCAGCCACTGAATATAATTTCCATTGGTCCAATTTCCCAATTGAGATTAGGTGCGCTTGATTTCATTCAGCTGGTGTGCTGGAGGGGTTGCGCGTCATGGATCAATCCAATGGTTTTAAATAGTGACTCTACCTACCCATTGCACTGGGTGAGCTTAATCAAGTGCACCTTTTAAACCTTTTAATGAAGGCTAATGAAGTTCCTGCCAGGGGCTTTTGCAGGTGCAAACTCATTGGTCAGGTAGAAATGTGTTGGATAATAGCCTGTGGACACAGTAAGATTGTGTCCAAAAATGCTGGAGTCTGTTGACGTATGCTAGACAAGAGATTGTCCGACAACACAAAGAGTTTAACTTTTTACAGAAAAGCAGACAAATGAATGCGGATACAATTTTATCCATGTTCATGAGTCTTTGGCCGAACAGACAGTCAACTACAACAGGCAAATGTTTCAAGTTGTGTCAATGATTCCCAGGTGACAATTTATGCTAGCTAAACTTCCCTGCTAGTGCCTACCAGCTTCCTCTTTTAAAGTTAATGGATTCATTTAAGGTCTGAATTCTCATACTATGCAGTTAGATTTCACCAACAATACTTGAAAATGTACATGTTCTATGATCTGTAGTTTGTACAGAATATATTTGTTAATTGATAGGTTAAACCGTTCCAGGCATTATAAAGATAAAGTACACTGAATCCATTCTTTAGGAGTCTGTGGTAAGATAAATGGACTAGCAGGTGGAATGAGCGACAGGTCAAGAGTATTGACGCACATGTGCATCAATCTCGGTACCCAGAAAAATCCATCAGTTTAAGCTAGAAACATCAGGTTTTTGAATGGGCTGTGTCTCAATCCACTGCATCCGCTCATGTTGCCCTTCTTCATCTGGTGGATGGGGGCCGAGCTACAGCTGTGTTTGTCAGACCATGTGACATCATGAAAATCAGTCTTCGCACAAGAGAAACCTCAGTATTTCCAACACACAAGGTATTTTTTAAAGTAACACTATTTATTGATTCCATCATGCAAGAGTACCAGCAACTTCCTGAGCATGACTGACAACAAAAGAAATGAGAACAGTGTCAGCAACACAGAATCTGTTGTCTTCAATTTTAGTCATTAAATCAATTCTCACCGTTAGAGCTTCCACCATTACATTTTCCTGTTGAAAGATACATGGTTAGTACAAAGGACTTCAAATTCAGATAACAACGTTCAGATTAAAGTTGTACATTTCCTCCCAGGATCCTTTACTAGTGGTGGGTATATGCTCGCTGCAGAGATGCCAACATGTTTGTCCTTGGGAGCGTCTCTGCTATCAAAAGGCAAAACCTCCCCACGAGTGTAGCGGGATTGGGAGAAGACCGTTTTGCCATTCTCGTAGCACGATTTGGAACTGTACTAATAGATTGGGATGAGAACCGACTGTTCAACGATGCTGGCGTGAGAGCTACTAGAGCCGCCATCTTTAGTTTTTTGTAGTGCTTCTGCTGAGACATTGGGGCCAGTTGCTGCTGGGGCATTTGGACTAGATGCCATAATTGCTGAGGCTGCTGGGGCATGGCGACCGGTTGCTTCTGTGGCATGGCGGTCGGCTGCGCCTGCTGCTGATGCTCAGTGGCAGGTTGCTTCTGTGGCCGGAGCATTTGAGCTGGATGCCACACTTGCTGGTGCATGGCGGCCGGTTGCTTCTGCGGCTGAGGCATGGCGGCCGGTTGCTTCTGCGGCTGAGGCATGGCAGTCGGTTGCTTCTGCTGCAGTGGCATTTGAGCTGGATGCCATTCTTGTGGGGAATGGAGGTCGGTTGTTTCTGCAGATGAGGCTCAGAGGCCGGTTGCTTCGGGGGCATTGGAGCTGGACGCCACACTTGCTGGGGCAAAGCAGGCGGTTGCTTGTGTTGCTGGGAATTTTTGCTGGATACCACACTTGCTGAGGCTGCTTAGGATCAGCGGCTGGTTGCTTTTGCTGCTGGGGCATTGGAGCTGGATACCACACTTCCTGAACCATGGCGGCTGAACGCTTTTGCTGCTGGGGCATTTGAGCCAGATGCCACACTCGCTGGGGCATGGCAGTCTGTTGCTTCTGCTGCTGGGGTATTTTAGCTGGATACCAGACTTGCTGAGGCTTCTTAAGATCAGAGCCCAGTTCCTTTTGCTGCTGGAGCATTGGAGCTGGATGCCACACTTTCTGAGGCTGCTGAGGCATGGCGGTCGGTTGCTTCTGCTGGGGCATTGGTGCTAGATGCCACACTTGCTGGGGAATGGCAGTCGGTTGTTTTTGCTGCTGGTGCATTTGAGCTGGACGCCACACTTGCTGGAGCATAGCATGCAGTTGCTTCGGATGCTGGGGAATTTGAGGTGGATACCACACTTGCTGAGGCTGCTGTGGCATGGGGTCTGGATGCCTCTGCTGCTGGGGCTCAGTGGCCGGTTGCTCTTGCATTTGAGCTGTTGGAGTGTTGTAATTGCCATATTCTATAGACAAAAGTGATCCTGCATAGGGCCATGCTGCATCGTAACCTGGTGCAGGATATTCATAATCTAGGTAACAAAGAAAATGTTTAACTGTAAAATGCCAGCCTTTTAAGTTATTGGACCTATACAACTGTTATTTGAAATTAATTGAATTAATGTATACAAACTCACCTTTTGGGTAAAACAGGTAATCCCACCAATTAACATGCAACAAATCCAATAAACTCTTAAGACAACACAGTCAGTGAAACACAACTACCTGTAACACCTGGAGGACAAGGGAAACAAACTAGATCAATACTTTTAAAAACATACCTCAAAGATACTTCAAAAGTCATAGCCATTTCACTGATCAAAACTTCACCAGTATTCAGAACTAATGGTAGCCATAAGCCCTACTAGAATATCCCTTTTGCTGTATCTGCAAGCCTTTTGGTTGCTCCTTTTAAAGAAATCCCAGAACCTTCTAATCTGACTGGCTAATTAGACACAGCAGTCTTCTATGGTATATTGGTATTCGCACAATTTAATGTGCATCCCGCCACCTACTGTGCGGGATGGAAACAGGATTCCCAAAAATTGAACAAAAAAAAAACTGGCAAAACAACCAAAAGATAAAAAAATTTACTAAACCAAATCAAAAAACTTTTGTTAAATAAGAAAACAGATCTGATCCCTACACAGGCTCAAGGGGAACCTGAGAGGGAGGGTCTTCCGGTGCCAGTACCCCTTGCAAGTCTTCAGAGGTAAAATCCTTCAGTCCCAAAAACTTTTCTGCCGCAGCCAAAATAATGTCCAGTTTCTTAGACTTTTGAGACTTGTGCCGTACAGTTTAGAACTGTGGCAATGAACGCAACACAAAATCCACCTTTTTAACACAGGGTATCTTTTGACTGGCAGCAAACATTTACTACAGGTTGTGATGCATCCACTACCATATTATATCTTCACTAGAATCACTTGTTTTCTCAATTCTTTTAAAATCGCCTCCTCATAGGAGATTCGATTGACCGCTCTAACCTTTGCCACCTCAATCTCCTTCACCCTTACAGGGCACTCCAGGAACTCGGGATCATGACCCCCACCACAATTGTAACACCGTCATCCTTCTACATACTCTGTCCATCAGCACACACTTGAGACATGGCCAAATCCTTTACAATTCTTACGCTACAATGGTTTGAGGACGAAGGCTCTTTACATAACCAAGCTTCACATGCGTAGGTATTTGCTCATTATCAAAAAACAGGACCGACACACTTTCTTATTTTTCTCCATTTACCCAGCAGGTCAGACGCCGGGCACCAACCACACCAGGAATTTTCTTCAGGTATTCAACCTGAACATCTGTTGTCACCCCTGTGATGACTCCTTTGACGGGTGCTCTACTCCAAAGTTCAAAACACAAAACTTATGTTGTTCAGATTCTTTTGAGGCTCACTGCAATCTTCCTCTGTTCTTCAGAAATACAATTAATCAAAATAAGACCACTCCTGGTCACTCTGACAGACTCCACTTTTCCCAGCACATACTTCACCATACGTCGACACCTCAAACTGGTTTCCCACATATGCATCCTTACTCAACAAACGCATCCCAACAACAACTGATTCATTATCATTCATACATGTATCCTCCACTCCAATTTTAGACAATTTCCTTTTTGTTCCAGTTTTCGCTACTACAGTTGTCCATTCAGAACATTAGTCTTCACCAACTTTGCTCGACGTGCTGCTTGATTTGAACTCAGCATCCACTTCCGCCATCTTTTAATGTTCACTTTCAGAAGCCTGAACGTCAGCAGGGACAGCTGTCAGCTACTGAACTACATTGAATTCCAAATTTCAAATTGACCCTCTAAGTCCTACACACTTCTGTGGATCAGAACTGATTGGATAGGTATAAGCATTATGGCCACAATTCCATCCAGCCTGTCTCACTAACTTTAAGCATCAGTTGTCAGAGCAGCTTACCGATCACTGCACCTGCACACAGCCCATCTGTAATTAGCCCACCCAACTACCTCATCCCCATATTGTTATTTACATTGTTATTTATTTTGCTCATTTGCACCCCAGTATCTCTATTGGCACATCATCTTTTGCACATCTATCACTCGTGTTAATACTAAATTGTAATTATTTTGCACTATGGCCTATTTATTGCCTTACCTCATTTGCACACACTGTATATAGATTTTCTATTGTGTTATTGACTGTACGTTTTGTTTTTGTTTATTCCACATGTAACTCTGTTGTTGTTTTTAATTGCACTGCTTTGCTTTATCTTGGCCAGGTCGCAGTTGTAAATGAGAACTTGTTCTCAACTGGCTTACCTGGTTAAATAAAGGTTGAATAAAATAAAATACATTTAAAAAAAGGCAAGGTGAAGCAATTACCATATTGCTTTAACCTGTTTCAAATGCCCATACGTGACTAGGTGGTAGGTGTAGTGACTAGGGTTTGATTTGGAATTCAGAAATTTACTCAGGTGTGATTGATTTCCTAAATTAGTTCCTGACAAAGGACCAAAATTATTTATTGGTTGCGTTCTCTTTTTGACAGCCCTAATTCTATAGCACGTGTCAAACTCATTCAACAGAGGGCAGAGTTTCTGCGTGTTCTCTCCTCCCTTGTACTTACTTGATTAATTAAGGTCACTAATTAGTAAAGCAATCCCCTCACCTGGTTGTCTAGGTCCTAATTGAAAGGAAAAACCCAAAACCTGCACACACTAGTGTCAGGATGTCAGTGTGATGCGGTAGGACGAAGTCAGGCGCAGGACACAGAGCTAATCGAAAACGTACTTTACTCGTAGGTAACGTCAAATACCCTAACCTCCACGCAGGGAGGAAACAAACCCGCTCACCAGACGACAACCGAACAAACACGCACAACATACAGTGGGAGCCAGAGGGTTAAATAGGGCAGTGATCAATGATAATGGGAAACAGGTGTGAACAATCAAGACAAGACAAGTAGAACACAGAAACATAGATCGGTGGCAGCTAGTACTCCGGTGACGACGAACGCTGAAGCCTGCCCGAGCAAGGAGGAGGAGCAGCCTCGGCTGAATCCGTGACAGTACCCCCCCCCCCCCCCTGACGCGCAGCTCCAGCCGTGCGCCGACACCGGCCTCCGGGACGGCCAGGAGGACGCGGCGCAGGGCGAGTCGGATGACGACGGTGGAAATCCCTCAACATGGAGGGATCGAGGATGTCCCTCCTAGGGACCCAGCACCGTTCCTCCGGACCGTACCCTTCCCACTCCACGAGATACTGCAGGCCCCCCACCCGACGCCTCAAATCCAGGATGGACCGGACCGAGTACGCCAGTGCCCCCTCGATGTCCAGTGGGGGCAGAGGAACCTCCACTTGGTTCATTTTAAGATTAGAGGCTAAATGAGCAGTTAGGAGCCACTATTTTACACATGCCTTCCATTCAGGATAGCGACACTTTGCTGATTAACAGGTTCAGTTGCACATAGTGCAACAACTTTGGACAAATTCTGAATTCAGACATCAATTAAACACTCACCAATGCTTTTGCTGATCTGAGTCTTTAATGTTTCAGAGGCAAATATAGGACGCGTTTGAGTGGTAAGGCTAAAGCAACTGACTGTAGACCAAAGTCGAGTAGTAAAGTCAGGAGAGGTGCATCTGCGACAGCCAAAAGTCAAATACTAATGTCATTTTCCAACAGCAAGTCTCACATCACCATGGCAGTGTTGCCATTGTTTATAAAAGGTTTTCTTTATAATGTAAAAAAACATGTCTCCAAAACCCACTTATAAGTGTGTACATTATACAATCAATTAGTGAGAGAGCCTCAATCACAGACATTTATTCACTGTAGGCTACACATGAATTGCAGCAAATTCCTGTTTCAGTGACTTCTTTGGTCACGTTTGCGTGGGTCAAACAGAAACTTGCAGTCTACTACCTTTGATCACATTACTTTTGTAAAGTTTATGCAGTCGACATGTAAACTCAAGTCTGACATTTTTTATCCCCAGAATGCAACACACTTTGAAAGGCGGTGACCAACCTGACACTATCCCTACGGTGAAGCATGGTGGTGGCAGCATCCCTACGGTGAAGCATGGTGGTGGCAGCATCATGCTGTGGGGGTGTTTTTCAGCAGCAGGGACTGGGAGACTAGTCAGGATCGAGGCAAAGATGAACGGAGCAAAGTACAGAGAGATCCTTGATGAAAACCTGCTCCAGAGCGCTCAGGACCTCAGACTGGGGCGAAGGTTTACCTTCCAACAGGACAACGATCCTAAGCACACAGCCAAGACAATGCAGGAGCGGCTTCGGGACAAGTCTCTGAATGTTCTTGAGTTGCCCTGCAAGAGCCCGGACTCTTTTTAGTTACCACTCCCCGTTGAGCAGGAGGTGTACCTTCACCTCAGACTGGAACAGACACACTGCTGTCAGAGAGAAAGGGAAAGGTATGGGAAATATATTAAAATAGGCATGTGCCAGTACACTGACTGTATGTTGGTATTGTCTAGTTGTGTCTGAACATGAAAGGCTAATAATACAAAGATGTGATGCCAAGGTGTAGTTTTAACAAGGCTGGTTTTAATCTGGTGTAAATTTGCTGTCGTAGTAGTTATAATGCGAGTCAAGCAGGGGATTTCTGATGGACATTTCGGACGGTTGCGTCTGCCGAGTCGTTGTGGCTGGTTGCTTCTGCTGAGGAGTCATGGGAGCCGGTTGCAAATGTTGCTGGGACACGGAAGCCAGTTCCTTTTGTTGCTGGGGTATAGGAGCCAGTTCCTTTTGTTGCTGGGGTATAGGAGCCTGTTCCTTTTGTTGCTGGGGTATAGGAGCCTGTTCCTTTTGTTGCTGGGGTATAGGAGCCTGTTCCTTTTGTTGCTGGGGTATAGGAGCCTGTTCCTTTTGTTGCTGGGGTATAGGAGCCTGTTCCTTTGGTTGCTGGGGTATAGGAGCCTGTTCCTTTGGTTGCTGGGGTATAGGAGCCTGTTCCTTTGGTTGCTGGGGTATAGGAGCCTGTTCCTTTGGTTGCTGGGGTATAGGAGCCTGTTCCTTTTGTTGCTGGGGTATAGGAGCCTGTTCTTTTTGTTGCTGGGGTATAGGAGCCTGTTCTTTTGGTTGCTGGGGTATAGGAGCCTGTTTCTTTGGTTGCTGGGGTATAGGAGCCTGTTTCTTTTGTTGCTGGGGTATAGGAGACAGTTCCTTTTAATGCAGTTTGGGGAATATATCTATAATTACCTAGTAAAGAAAGACAAAGTTGAAAATAGTCAAATGCCAGAATTTGAAGTTATTGGAACTATACAAATACTGTTATTTTAACTGAATTAATGTGTAGAACAAACACCTTTAGGTGTAGAATAACAGGTTATCCCTCCTATGAATAGATACATTTATCAAATCAAATCAAATTTTATTGGTCACATGCGCCGAATACAACAGGTGCAGACATTACAGTGAAATGCTTACTTACAGCCCTTAACCAACAGTGCATTTATTTGAAACAAAAAAGTAAGAATAAAACATCAACAAAAAAGTGTTGAGAAAAAAAGAGCAGAAGTAAAATAAAGTGACAGTAGGGAGGCTATATATACAGTAAAATAAAGTGACAGTAGGGAGGCTATATATACAGGGGGGTACCGTTGCATAGTCAATGTGCGGGGGCACCGGCTAGTTGAGGTAGTTGAGGTAATATGTACATGTGGGTAGAGTTAAAGTGACTATGCATAAATACTTAACAGAGTAGCAGCAGCGTAAAAAGGATGGGGTGGGGGGGGCAGTGCAAATAGTCCGGGTAGCCATGATTAGCTGTTCAGGAGTCTTATGGCTTGGGGGTAGAAGCTGTTGAGAAGTCTTTTGGACCTAGACTTGGCACTCCGGTACCGCTTGCCGTGCGGTAGCAGAGAGAACAGTCTATGACTAGGGTGGCTGGAGTCTTTGACAATTTTGAGGGCCTTCCTCTGACACCGCCTGGTATAGAGGTCCTGGATGGCAGGGAGCTTTGCCCCAGTGATGTACTGGGCCGTACGCACTACCCTCTGTAGTGCCTTGCGGTCAGAGGCCAAGCAGTTGCCATACCAGGCGGTGATGCAACCAGTCAGGATGCTCTCGATGGTGCAGCTGTAGAATTTTTTGAGGATCTGAGGACCCATGCCAAATCTTTTTAGTCTCCTGAGGGGGAATAGGCTTTGTCGTGCCCTCTTCACGACTGTCTTGGTGTGTTTGGACCATGATAGTTCGTTGGTGATGTGGACACCAAGGAACTTGAAGCTCTCAACCTGTTCCACTACAGCCCCGTCGATGAGAATGGGGGCGTGCTCAGTCCTCTTTTTTTTCCTGTAGTCCACAATCATCTCCTTTGTCTTGGTCACGTTGAGGGAGAGGTTGTTGTCCTGGCACCACACGGCCAGATCTCTGACCTCCTCCCTATAGGCTGTCTCATCGTTGTCGGTGATCAGGCCTACCACTGTTGTGTCGTCGGCAAACTTAATGATGGTGTTGGAGTCGTGCCTGGCCATGCAGTCATGGGTGAACAGAGAGTACAGGAGGGGACTGAGCACGCACCCCTGAGGGGCCCCCGTGTTGAGGATCAGTGTGGCAGATGTGTTGTTACCTACCCTTACCACCTGGGGGCGGCCCGTCAGGAAGTCCAGGATCCAGTTGCAGAGGGAGGTGTTTAGTCCCAGGATCCTTAGCTTAGTGATGAGCTTAGAGGGCACTATGGTGTTGAATGCTGAGCTGTAGTCAATGAATAGCATTCTCACGTAGGTGTTCCTCTTGTCCAGGTGGGAAAGGGCAGTGTGGAGTGCGATAGAGATTGCATCATCTGTGGATCTGTTGGGGCGGTATGCAAATTGGAGTGGGTCTAGGGTTTCTGGGATTATGCTGTTGATGTGAGCCATGACCAGTCTTTCAAAGCACTTCATGGCTACAGACGTCAGTGCTACGGGTCGGTAGTCATTTAGGCAGGTTATCTTAGAGTTCTTGGGCACGGGGACTATGGTGGTCTGCTTGAAACATGTTGGTATTACAGACTCAGTCAGGGACATGTTGAAAATGTCAGTGAAGACACTTGCCAGTTGGTCAGCACATGCTCGGAGTACACGTCCTGGTAATCCGTCTGGCCCTGCGGCCTTGTGAATGTTGACCTGCTTAAAAGTCTTACTCACATCGGCTACGGAGAGCGTGATCACATAGTCGTCCGGAACAGCTGGTGCTCTCATGCATGCTTCAGTGTTGCTTGCCTCGAAGCGAGCATAGAAGTGGTTTAGCTCGTCTGGTAGGCTTGTGTCACTGGGCAGCTCGCGGCTGTGCTTCCCTTTGTAGTCTGTAATAGTTTTCAAGCCCTGCCACATCCGACGAGCGTCAGAGCCAGTGTAGTATGATTCAATCTTAGACCTGTATTGACTCTTTGCCTGTTTGATGGTTCGTCGGAGGTCATAGCGGGATTTCTTATAAGCGTCCGGGTTAGAGTCCCGTTCCTTGAAGGCGGCAGCTCTACCCTTTAGCTCAGTGCGGATGTTTCCTGTAATCCATGGCTTCTGGTTGGGGTATGTACGTACGGTCACTGTGGGGACGACATCATCGATGCACTTATTGATGAAGCCAGTGACTGATGTGGTGTACTCCTCAATGCTGTCTGAAGAATCCCGGAACATGTTCCAGTCTGTGCTAGCAAAACAGTCCTGTAGCTTAGCATCTGCGTCATCTGACCACTTTTTTATTAGCCGAATCACTGGTGCTTCCTGCTTCAGTTTTTGCTTATAAGCAGGAATCAGGAGGATAGAGTTATGGTCAGATTTGCCAAATGGAGGGCGAGCGTCTCTGTGTGTGGAGTAAAGGTGGTCTAGAGTTTTTTCCCCTCTGGTTGCACATTTAACATGCTGGTAGAAATGAGGTAGAACGGATTTAAGTTTCCCTGCATTAAAGTCCCCGGCTACTAGGAGCGCTGCATCTGGATGAGCGTTTTCCTGTTGATTAATGGCCTTGTACAACTCATTCAGTGCAATCTTAATGCCAGCATTGGTTTGTGGTGGTAAATAGACAGCTATGAAAAATATAGATGAAAACTCTCTTGGTAAATAGTGTGGTCTACAGCTTATCATAAGATACTCTACCTCAGGCGAGCAAAACCTCGAGACTTCCTTAGTATTTGATTTTGTGCACCAGCTGTTGTTTACAAATATACACAGACCGCCGCCCCTTGTCTTACCTGAGGCAGCCGTTCTATCCTGCCGATGTAGCGTATAGCCTGCTAGCTGAATGTTGTCATTGTTGTCGTTCAGCCACGACTCCGTGAAACATAAGATATTACAGTTTTTAATGTCCCGTTGGTAGGATAACCGTAATCTTAAATCGTCCATTTTATTCTCAAAAGCTTGAACGTTGGCTAATAGGATTGATGGGAGAGGCAGTTTACTCGTTCGCCGTCGGATCCTTACAAGGCACCCGGATCTGCGTCCACGATATCTCCGTCTCTTCCTCACGCGAATGACGGGGATCTGGGCCTTGTTGGGTGTCTGTAGAATATCCTTCGCGAACGCCTCGTTGAAGAAAAAGTCTTCGTCCAACGCGAGGTGAGTAATCGCTGTCCTGATATCCAGAAGCTCTCTTTGGTTATAAGAGACGATGGCAGAAACATTATGTACAAAATAAATTACAAATAACGCGGAAAAACACACATAATAGTACAATTGGTTAGAGGGCTGTAAAACGGCAGCCATCTTCTTCCGGCGCTGTTCATTCTATTTAAGGTCTGAATTCTCATAATATGCAGTTAGTGAAAGATTTCAATAACAATACTTGCTTTAGAAAAATTTACATGTTCAAAGACGATCTGTAGTCTGTACAAAATATATTAGTTAATTGATAGGTTAAACAGTTCCAAGTATTTTAATGATAAATTACACTGAATCCATTCTGTAGGAGCCTGTGGTAACTAAGATAAACAATGGACTAACAGGATGAATGAGCTACAGGTTAAAGAATAAGTCAAGATGATCTCAACACCATATAGAATGCATGCTGTAGTATCTTAGGATGCTTCTTAGAGCGAGGACTACAGACACATAAGTATGTTTTAGTATTTAATTGTAACTTTTAATAACATTACAGGAATGCACCTGGAGTAAGCTACCTGAGGCTTTTTAAACTATAGTTGACAAATGGCCTACCTAATGTAAATAAGCAGAAATGTGTCTAAATTAGGGGTGAAAGTAGCCATTATTAAAAAGCTAAATTATGGTGAATCGAACTGCGCAGGTAGCCTATTTTTTGAAGTGATTTGTTTGACAGAGGAAATCACAGCACCCATGAAATGCAAAATGGAGCCTGCGCAGTCCGCAAAAACAGGATAAGATGTTTACATGCCACAGTATCCCATCGTCGATCAACTTATCCTGGTTTCTCATAACCGAGACACATGCTTTTTCAGGTTATTGTAATCAGGATATGTGTCAATGCAAGCTGAACACTATCCCAAATAATAATGGGATATTGGTGTGCTTGTAAACATGGTCAGTGGCTAATGTAGAGCTAGTCTTGGAATTTGAACATCCAGTAGCAAAGATAAAAAAAACAGATTTGAAAACCAAAAGCTGAGGAACTGAACCACATTCCCTTTTACTACAAACTGCACTGGCAACCAACACTGTTCTCAATCAGCTAGACAAAGGTAGACATGAACGAACACTCAGTATTTCAAACAAAAGGAGGCACTTAAATGTAAAATATTTTATTGTTCAAGTAATGCAGGGTAGTAGGAGCAGCAGCAACTCCCTGGCCAAATCAAAAGCATACAGTGGAACCTAAAAGAAAGTGTCAGCAACTACTAAAATGTGTCATCATTTTTGGTTATTAAAATCAAGTCCTACCATTGGAGCATCCAAAAGAGGATTCCACCATTAGAATTCTGTTGATAGATAATTAGTACAAAGGATTTCAAAATCAGAAAGCAAAGTTCAGATGAGTAAAAGTTGCATTGCATCCCAGGAGCCTTTCCTTGTGGTGGGGTTCCTTTAGCAGGTTGAGAGTTTAGCAGGTGGGGATATGCTTGGGTCAGAGATGCCAACATCACTACAGTCCTTGGGAGCATCTCCGCTATCAAAAGGTATAACCTCCCCAGGGGTGTAGCAAGATTTGGAGAAGACAGTTTTGCCATTCTCATAAACCAATTTGTAACTAGATTGGAATGAGAACAGACTGTTCAATGATGCTGCCTTGAGTGCTACTGGAGCTGACGTCTTGAGTGCTTTCATTGACACCGACATCAGACCCAACATCCTGAGAACCATCACTGCTGCTAAAATCCATGTTGCTTGAGGAGTTGGCCCTCCTGTTCAAGGCCTATCGAGTCGGCCGAGGCGCCGGTTACTTCACCTAAGGTATTTTGGTCAGTCGCCACACTTGCTGAGGCATTGTGGCCGTTTCTTTCCGCGGAGGGGGCATTGTGGCCGGTTGCTTCCGCGGCGGAGGCATTGTGGCCGGTTGCTTCCGCGGCGGAGGCATTGTGGCCGGTTGCTTGGCTGCAGTTTGGGGAATATATCTATAATTACCTAGGGTAAAGACAGCATTTGACGTTCTTGGAATATCGCTACCTGTAAAAGCTGAAAGACAAGGGAAACAAACTAGAGCGATACAACTTACCTCAAAGACAGACCAAAAGTCACAGTATTCAGAACTAATGATAGCCAGAAGCCTTACCAGGAGATCCCCCTTATTATATCTGATTATCTTTTCTTGCTGCGCCTTATAAAGGAATCCTAGACCCTTCTAATCTGGCTGGTTAAATAGGTACAGCTGCCAGCCACTGAACATCAATTCCATAGGTCCAACTTCCCAATTGTGATTAGGTGCACTTGGTTTCATTCAGCTAGTGGGTTTGCACATCATGGACCAATCCGATGGTTTTAAGGAGTGAACTTTACCTACCCATTGCACTGTGTGAGCTTAATCAAGTGCACCTTTTAATGAACGCTAATGAAGTTCCTGCCAGGGGCTTTTGCAGGTGCAACCTCAGTGGTCAGGTAGAAATGTGTTGTGCAAAAAGGCTGCAGACACAGTAAGATTGTGACAAAAAAATGAACTGGAGTCGTCTGTTGACGTATGCTAGACTAGAGATTGTCCATCAACACAGAGTCTAACTTCTTACATAAAAGCAGACAATTGAATGCATATACAATTTCATCCATGTTCATGAGTCTTTGGCCGAACAGACAGTCGACTACAACAGGCAAATGTGTCAAGTTGTGTCAATGTTTGTGAATAAGTCCCAGGTGACACCTTATGCTAGCTAAACTTCCCTGCTAGTGCCTACCGGCGTCCTCTTTTAAACTTAATGGATCCATTTAAGGTCTGAATTCTCATACTATGCAGTTCGATGATTTCACCAACAATACTTGGTTTAGAAAAATGTACATGTTCTAAAACGATCTGTAGTCTGCACATAATATATTTGTTAATTGATAGGTTAAACTGTTCCAGGCATTGTAAAGTTAAAGTACACTGAATCCATTCTTTAGGAGCCTTTGGTGCGATAAATGGAATAGGAGCAATGAGCTACAAGTTAAATATATATTGAAGCACTTGTGAATCAATCTAGGTAACAAAAAAAATCCATCAGTTTAAGCTAGAAATATCCGTTTTTTTCATGGGCTGCTTCTCAATCCACTGCATCCGCCTATGTCGCCCTTCCGCATCTGCCGTCGACGAGCTACAGCAGAGTTTGTCAGACCATTTGACATTACAAAAATCGGTCTTCTCACGAAAACGTCTGAACCGTTTGGCCTACAAACTATTGTGACCACTATGGAAAGGGGAGACTCACGTACATGGTTCCGTTCTGCTCTACGACCGCCATAAGTTAGACTCATCTGAAGGTAACCCATGCAAACAAATGGAGGTAGTTGTACCAACATACATAAGGGGTTAAATATGTGCCCAAAAAAAACATGTCTTGAGCCATCACTTAGATGACAGACTTCAAAACTTTGCCATTTATAAAGGTGTCATTCAATGCGTTTCTATGGGCTATAGTAGTAAAGGCTATTTAATATTTTGACACCTAAAGATTTATATAGCTAAATGATTATGGTATGCCCAGTTACAATTGTCCCAACACTAAATGTATGCCTACATAACATCTAAAGTGCACTACATAACCAAAACTGGAGACTCGAACATCTCATTTCAAAAATCATGGTCATTAATATGGAGTTGGTTCCCCCCCTTTGCAGCTTTAACAGCCTCCACTTGTCTGGGAAGGCGTTCCACTAGATGGAACATTGGCCTTGCTTCCATTCAGCCACAAGAGCAATAGTGAGGTCGGGCGATTAGGCCTGGCTCGCAGTCTGCGTTCCAATTCAGCCCAAAAGTGTTTGATGGGGTTGATGTCAAGGCTCTGTGCACGCCCGTCAAGTTCTTCCACACATCGTTTCTGTATGGA
Organism: Coregonus lavaretus; assembly: GCF_964263955.1. Classification (NCBI taxonomy): domain Eukaryota; kingdom Metazoa; phylum Chordata; class Actinopteri; order Salmoniformes; family Salmonidae; genus Coregonus; species Coregonus lavaretus. The sequence goes on along the minus strand of NW_028157844.1, from coordinate 282,031 downwards.
CCTCGCTTTGTTCAGGGGCATTGTCATGCTGAAACAGGAAAGGGCCTTCCCCAAACTTGGAAGCACAGAATTGTCTAGGATGTCATTCTATGCTGTAGCGTTAAAGATTCCCCGTCACTGGAATTAAGGGGCCTAGCCCAAACAGCCCCAGACCATTATTGCGCCAAACTTTTAAGTTGGCACTATGCAGTCAGGCAGGTAGCATTCTCCTGGCATCCGCCAAACCCAGAGTCACACTTTGGACTGCCAGATGGTTTAGAGTCATGTCACGCCAGAGAAGGCATTTCCATTGCGCTAGAGTCCAATGGCAGCGAGCTTTACCAGCCGAAGCTTGGAATTGCACAGTGATCGTAGGCTTGTGTGCAGCTGCTCAGCCATGGAAACATGTCATGAAGCTCCCGAACAGTTCTCGTGCTGATGTTAGAGGTAGTTTGTAACTCATTACTGAGTGTTGCAACCGAGGACAGGTGATTTTATTTGCTACAGCGGTCCCATTCTGAGAGCTTGTGTGGACCATCACATTAACAGCACTTTGTTGACCGGGGGAGCGCTGTAGCAAAGGTAAAAACCAGAGAAACTGAACCACATTCCCTTTTACTACCAACTGCACTGGCATCCCACACCATTTATTTGAAATCAGCAAGCACACTAGTACCATCAGTATTTCAAAGACAAACATCTTTTAAATTAAAATGGTTTATTGATTAAATCACAAGAGTAGCAAATGCACCAGCAACTTCTGGGCAACACAAATGAATGACTGAAACCTGAAAGAAATTAAAACAGTATCAGCAACAAAATCTTATGTTATACATTTTTGTTAAAATAAAGTCTCACCTTTAGCTTCTAAAGGATGAATCCACCATTAGATTTTCCTGTTGGTAGATACATGGTTAGTACAAAGGACTTCAAATTCAGAAAGCAAAGCTCAGATCAGGTTAAAGTTGTACATTACCTTGAAGGATCCTTTACTAGTGGTGGGTATATGCTTGGTTCAGCGATGCCAACATGATTGTTCTTGGGAGCACTTCCACTATCAACAGGCATAGCCTCCCCAGGAGTGTAGCGGGTTTGGGAGAAGACAGTTTTGCCATTCTCGTAGCGAGATTTGGAACTGTAGGAATAAATTGGAATGAGGACAGACTGTTCAACGATGCTGGCCTGAGAGCTACCAGAGCCGCCATCTTCAGTGCTTTCGAAGTGCTTTTGCGGAGACATTAAGGCCAGTTGCTTTTGAGCTAGATGCCATAATTGCTGAGGCATGGCAACTGGTTGCTTCTGTGGCATGGCGGTAGGTTGCAACTGCTGCTCAGCAGCCGGTTGCTTTTTCTGCTGGGGCATTGGAGCTGGTTGCCACACTTGCTGAGGCTGCTGGGGAATGGGGGTCAGTAGCTTCTGTTGCATTGAAGCTGGACGCCACACTTGCTGAGGCTGATGGGGAATAGGGATCGGTAGCGTCTGCTGCTGGGGCATTGGAGCTGGTTGCCAAACTTGCTGAGGCATGGTGGTAGGTTGTGACTGCTGCTCAGAGGCCGGTTGCTTTTGCTGCTGGGGCATTGGCTGCCACACTTGCTGAGGCATGGGGATCGGTAGCGTCTGCTGCTGGGGCAGTTGAGCTGGATTCCACACTTGCTGGGGCAGCTTAGGATCAACAGCCAGTTGCTTTTTCTGCTGGGGCATTGGAGCTGGTTGCCACACTTGCTGAGGCTGATGGGGAATGGGGGTCGGTAGCTTCTGCGGCATTGAAGCTGGACGCCACACTTGCTGGGGCATAGAATGCGGTTGCGTCTGCTGCTGGGGCATTTGAGCTGGATACCACACTTGCTGGGCCTGCTTAGGATCAGCAGCCAGTTGCTTTTGCTGCTGGGGCATTGGAGCTGGTTGCCACACTTGCTGAGGCTGATGGGGAATGGGGGTCGGTAGCTTCTGCTGCATTGAAGCTGGACGCCACACTTGCTGGGGCATAGAATGCGGTTGCGTCTGCTGCTGGGGCATTTGAGCTGGATACCACACTTGCTGGGCCTGCTTAGGATCAGCAGCCAGTTGCTTTTGCTGCTGGGGCATTGGCTGCCACACTTGCTGAGGCTGCTGGGGTATAGGGATTGGTAGCTTCTGCTGCATTTGAGCTGGATTCCACACTTGCTGGGGCTGCTTAGGGTCAGCAGCCAGTTGCTTTTGCTGCTGGGGCATTGGAGCTGGTTGCCACACTTGCTGAGGCTGATGGGGAATGGGGGTCGGTAGCTTCTGCTGCATTGAAGCTGGACGCCACACTTGCTGGGGCATAACAGGTGGTCGCTTCTGCTGCATTTGAGCTGGATACCACACTTGCTGAGGCATGGCGCTAGCAGGTGGTTGCTTCTGTGGCTGAGGCCCAGTGGCCAGTTGATTCTGCTGCTGGGGCATGGAGGTCGGTAGCTTCTGCTGCTGGGGCATTGGAGCTGGATTCCACACTTGCTGAGGCATGGCAGTTGGTTGCTTCTGCTGCATTGGAGCTGGTTGCCACACTTGCTGAGGCATGGCAGTTGGTTGCTTCTGCTGCATTGGAGCTGGATTCCACACTTGCTGGGGCATGGCAGTAGGTTGCGACTGCTGCTCAGCGGCCGGTTGATTTTGCTGCTGGGGCATTGGAGCTGGTTGCCACATTTGCTGAGGCTGATGGGGAATGGGGGTCGGTAGCTTCTGCTGCATTGAAGCTGGACGCCACACTTGCTGGGGCATAACAGGCGGTCGCTTCTGCTGCATTTGAGCTGGATTCCACACTTGCTGGGGCTGCTTAGGGTCAGCGGCCTGTTGCTTTTGCTGCTGGGGAATTGGAGCTGGTTGCCACACTTGCTGAGGCATGGCAGTTGGTTGCTTCTGCTGCATTGGAGCTGGATTCCACACTTGCTGGGGCATGGCAGTAGGTTGCGACTGCTGCTCAGCGGCCGGTTGATTTTTCTGCTGGGGTATTGGAGCTGGTTGCCACACTTGCTGGGGCATGGTGGTAGGTTGTGACTGCTGCTCAGCGGCCGGTTGCTTTTGCTGCCACGCTTGCTGGGGCAGAGCAGGTGGTTGCTTCTGTGGCTGAGGCCCAGTGGCCAGTTGATTCTGCTGCTGGGGCATGGAGGTCGGTAGCTTCTGCTGCTGGGGCATTTGAGCTGGATTCCACACTTGCTGGGGCTGCTTAGGGTCAGCGGCCTGTTGCTTTTGCTGCTGGGGAATTGGAGCTGGTTGCCACACTTGCTGAGGCATGGCAGTTGGTTGCTTCTGCTGCATTGGAGCTGGATTCCACACTTGCTGGGGCATGGCAGTAGGTTGCGACTGCTGCTCAGCGGCCGGTTGATTTTTCTGCTGGGGTATTGGAGCTGGTTGCCACACTTGCTGGGGCATGGTGGTAGGTTGTGACTGCTGCTCAGCGGCCGGTTGCTTTTGCTGCCACGCTTGCTGGGGCATAGCAGGTGGTTGCTTCTGTGGCCGAGGCCCAGTGGCCAGTTGATTCTGCTGCTGGGGCATGGAGGTCGGTAGCTTCTGCTGCTGGGGCATTTGAGCTGGATTCCACACTTGCTGGGGCTGCTTAGGGTCAGCGGCCTGTTGCTTTTGCTGCTGGGGAATTGGAGCTGGTTGCCACACTTGCTGAGGCATGGCAGTTGGTTGCTTCTGCTGCATTGGAGCTGGATTCCACACTTGCTGAGGCATGGCAGTTGGTTGCTTCTGCTGCATTGGAGCTGGATTCCACACTTGCTGGGGCATGGCAGTAGGTTGCGACTGCTGCTCAGCGGCCGGTTGATTTTGCTGCTGGGGCATTGGAGCTGGTTGCCACACTTGCTGGGGCATGGTGGTAGGTTGTGACTGCTGCTCAGCGGCCGGTTGCTTTTGCTGCCACACTTGCTGGGGCATAGCAGTTGGTTGCTTCTGCTGCATTGGAGCTGGATTCCACACTTGCTGAGGCATGGCAGTTGGTTGCTTCTGCTGCATTGGAGCTGGTTGCCACACTTGGTGAGGCATGGCAGTTGGTTGCTTCTGCTGCATTGGAGCTGGATTCCACACTTGCTGGGGCATGGCAGTAGGTTGCGACTGCTGCTCAGCGGCCGGTTGATTTTTCTGCTGGGGTATTGGAGCTGGTTGCCACACTTGCTGGGGCATGGTGGTAGGTTGTGACTGCTGCTCAGCGGCCGGTTGCTTTTGCTGCCACACTTGCTGGGGCATAGCAGGTGGTTGCTTCTGCTGCTTTGGAGCTGGATTCCACACTTGCTGGGGCATGGCAGTTGGTTGCTTCTGCTGCATTGGAGCTGGATTCCACACTTGCTGGGGCATGGCAGTAGGTTGTGACTGCTGCTCAGCGGCCGGTTGATTTTGCTGCTGGGGCATTGGAGCTGGTTGCCACACTTGCTGATGGGGAATGGGGGTCGGTAGCTTCTGGGGAATTGGAGCTGGACCCCATACTTGCTGGGGCATAGCAGACGGTTGCTTCTGCTGCTGGGGAATTTTAGCAGGATACCACACTTGCTGAGGCGCATTGGCCAATTGATTCTGCTGCTGGGTTATTTGAGCTGGAAGCCACACTTGCTGGGGCATAGCAGGCGGTTGCGTCTGTGGCTGAGGCTCAGTGGCCGGTTGATTCTGCTGCTGGGCCAGTTGCGCTTGCATTTGAGCTTTTCGAGAGTTGTAATTGCCATAGCCCATTGACAAAAGTGATCCTGCATAGGGCCATGCTGCATTGTAAACTGGTGCAAGATATTCATCATCTAGGTAACAAAGAAAATGTGTAACTGTAAAATGCCAGCCTTTGAAGTTAGACCTATACAACTGTTATTTGAAATGAATGTAGAAACTCACCTTTTGATGTAGAACAGGTTATCCCTCCGATTAACATGTAACAAATCCAAGAAACTCTTAAGAAAAAAAATAATGTCAATTAAACAACTACCTGTAACACCTGGAAGACAAGGGAAACAAACTAGAGGATTACAACGTACCTCAAAGAGAGTCCAAAAGTCATAGCCATTTCCCTGATCAAAACCTCACCAGTATTCAGAACTAATGGTGGCCATAAGCCCTACCAGAATATCCCTTTCGCTCTATTTGCAAGCCTTTTGGTTGCTCCTTATAAAGGAATCCCAGACTCTTCTAATGTGGCTGGCTAATTATTGACAGCTGTCAACCACTGAACTACATTTAATTCCTAGGTCCTACACCCTGGCCTAGACACTTCTGTTGATCAGAAATGAATGGATAGGTATAAGCAATATGGCCACAATTCCATCCAGCCTATCAGAAGGCAAGGTGAATAATTACCATATTGCTTTAACCTATGTTTCAAATGCCCAAAAGTGACTAGGTGGTAGGTGTAGTGTCTAGGGGTTGATTTGGAATTCAGAAATTAGCTCAGGTGTGGTTGATTTCCTAATTTAGTTCCTGACAAAGGACCAAAATAAATGATTTGTTGCATTTTCTCTTTTTGACAGGTTTGACAGCCCTACCTCTATAGCACGTGTCAAACCCATTCCACGGAGGGCCGATTTTCTGCGGGTTTTCTGTCCTCCCTTGTACTTGATTGATACATTAAGGTCACTAATTAGTAAAGAACTCCCCTCACCTGGTTGTCTAGGTCCTAATTGAAAGGAAAAACCAAAAACCTGCACACACTAGGCCCTCCATGGAATGAGTTTGACACCCCTGCTCTAAAGTAAGAAACACATTTTGTTTTGTCTTGGCACTTCATTGATCAATTTAAATGATTGATTGTACAAAATACACTTGGTTAATTTGAAGATTAGAGGCTAAATGAGCAATGTGGTGCATTCAAGATAGCAACACTTTGCTGTTTAACAGGTTCAGTTGCACATTGTGCAGACACCAATTTAACACTCTCGTCATGGAATCACACCACACCAATGATCTGAGTCTTTAATGTTTCAGAGGCAAACATAAGGCTTGTTTGAGTGGTAAGGCTAAAGCAACTGACTGTAGACCAAAGTCGAGTAGTAAAGTCAGGAGAGGTGCATCTGCGACAGCCGAAACTCAGACACTAATGTCATTTTCCAACAGCAAGTCTCACATCACCATGGCAGTGTTGCTATTGTTTATAAAATATTTTCTTCATAATGTTAAAAAAAGTATCCAAAACCCACTCGTGTGTACATTATACAATCAATTATTGAGAGAGAGACTCAATCACATACATATATTCACTGTAGGCTACACATGAATTGCAGCAAATTCCTGTTTCAGTCACGTCTTTGGTCATGTTCGCGTTGGTCAAACAAAAACACAGAAACGTGCAGTTTACTACCTTTGATCACATGTTTTTGTAAAGTTCATGCAGTCGACATATAGGCTCAAGTCGGACACATTTGATCCCCAGAATGCAACACACTTTGAAAGGCGGTGACCAACGATTGTCAACGACTTAACAATAGTGATCCTCTCGAAGGTGCCCACTGTCTCCATAAAAGGTCTCCTTCATGTGGATGAAATAAAACACAAGACAACAACCCATCTCATCATCCTCTGACCATCTACCCTCTTTTGTGGACGCATTTCTTCCAATATTGTCTCAACTTTGATTGCAGTACTCAACCACAAGCACATACATTTGCATGTAACTGTATAGATAGCTATTCATATATCCCGGCCCCTTAAACTCAACATCTGCCAAGTAGTGTTTTCCCTATTCCAGCTGATGTTTCCACTTGGCACTCCAAACCTGCTAATTATCCTTGATTCCAAGTCTGGGCTTTGAAATTCCCTTTTCCTTTTTTCTGAATTTTTAGGGATCAACCGTTCAACTTTTCTCTCTCTTTGGTGTGTGTCGTTTTCTTGTCCTGTTTCTTTCAGCACAGCAGGCAGACAATCTGTTCTTTTTTCTGGTCTTTTATATTCACCCCAAGTGCTCCAATCCTTCTTTACTTTATTGTATGGCCCTTAATGTCTAGAAATCTGCACTCATTCCCCTCTTCCACTGCTGTACACAGTCCTAATGTGACTGGATCTTTCATGTATGTCACTTAATCAGACCTGGGTTCAAATACTATTTAAAATATTTAAATTCATTTCACATACATTTGTAAGTATTCAGATATCTTATATTTGAAAAGACAAGTAATTTAATATTTTAATGTATTTGGAAATACACTGACTCAAATACACTCCCATGCATTTGACCCTGGTATTTGAATATTTGAAATACGTTTCTGAACATACCGTTAAATACAATTTGGCAGACTATTTGGTTTTTACAAATAACCATTAAAATACTCAAATAAAAGTACTTGTTTTGGGCTGTGCATTTGAAAATACTCAAATACACAGAAAAAGTATTTTAAATACCAGGGACTCAAATACACATGTATTTCAACACAGGTCTGCACTTAATGTAGCATTTGCATGAAAATACACACAAATTAATTTTATTGTAATATATTGCATCATTCTATTCTATTGTATTTGTTGTTTCTTTGTGATTGCATTTGGAATCTTCTAATGTTATTTTTTCCTAGGACAGATTCCAATTCTTCTTTCTCTGTTAGACCCTCCAGGCCCTGTCAGTCTTCAGAGGTCACTCAGTTGTGATTGTAACCATCAGATCAGTGCCAACGCTAACAAACTAGGACAAAATCTCAGTGGTGAGGAGCCACTGACCTGTGGTCAACTCGCAGACGGCGGACTTGACGTCACATAAAGACACACTCATGCCCGCCAGAGCACACACATAGCCTACATAAGATTCAGGCAGAAAACAATACTCACTCACGCTTATTATTTACATTCATTTATTTGTTTGTTTTACAACTCAGTTTTAGGATCAGGTACTACTGCCTGCTTCACCTCCTAGAAATAAGAAATAAGTATTTGAGAAGCAATATAGATACATTATAATGTAATTTTAACTGAATTAATTTGTGTAGAACACCTTTAGGTGTAGGATAACAGGTTATCCCTCCAATGAATAGATCAATTTAAGATCCACATTCTCATAATATACAGTTAGTGAATGATTTCATCAACAATACTTGGTTTATAAAAATGTACATGTTCAAAAAATCCATTCTTTAGGAGCCTGTGGTAACTAAGATAAACAATGGACTAACAGGATGAATGAGCTATAGGTTAAATAATGAGTAAAGATTATCTCAACACCATATACAATGCATGCTGTAGTATCTTAGGATGTTCTTAGAGCGAGGACTCCAGACACATAAGTACGTTTTAGTATTTAATTGTAACTCAGAATAACATTACAGGAATGTGCCTGGAGTATCCTCACATGGCCTCTCCTATCATTGCTACGCTGACGACACACAACTAATCTTCTCCTTTCCCCCTTCTGATAACCAGGTGGCGAATCGCATCTCTGCATGTCTGGCAGACATATCAGTATGGATGACGGATCACCACCTCAAACTGAACCTTGGCAAGACGGAGCTGCTCTTCCTCCCGGGGAAGGACTGCATGTTCCATGATCTCGCCATCACGGTTGACAACTCCGTTGTGTCCTCCTCCCAGAGTGCGAAGAGCCTTGGCGTGACCCTGGACAACACCCTGTCGTTCTCCGCTAACATCAAGGCGGTGACCCGATCCTGTAGGTTCATGCTCTACAACATTCGGAGAGTACGACCCTGCCTTACACAGGAAGCGGCACAGGTCCTAATCCAGGCACTTGTTATCTCCCGTCTGGATTACTGCAACTCGCTGTTGGCTGGGCTCCCTGCCTGTGCCATTAAACCCCTACAACTCATCCAGAATGCCGCAGCCCGTCTGGTGTTCAACCTTCCCAAGTTCTCTCACGTCACCCCGCTCCTCCGCACACTCCACTGGCTTCCAGTTGAAGCTCGCATCTGCTACAAGACCATGGTGCTTGCCTACAGAGCTGTGAGGGGAACGGCACCTCCGTACCTTCAGGCTCTGATCAGTCCCTACACCCAAACGAGGGCACTGCGTTCATCCACCTCTGGCCTGCTGGCTCCCCTACCTCTGCGGAAGCATAGTTCCCGCTCAGCCCAGTCAAAACTGTTCGCTGCTCTGGCACCCCAATGGTGGAACAAGCTCCCTCACGACGCCAGGACAGCGGAGTCACTCACCACCTTCCGGAGACATTTGAAACCCCACCTCTTTAAGGAATACCTGGGATTGGATAAAGTAATCCTTCTACCCCCCAAATGGCTACGGAAAGCGGGAAACAAACTCCATGTTGACAATACTTCCATCTATTAGTAAATATAACAGTTAACATAAATGTACAAGGTTATATTGGGGATTTTTCAGTAGACTATAGTTAAATCTCTTCAGACTCAGTAGACTATAAGTTAAACATAGTTAATCACAACTTGACAAGCACTGAGCCAGGGTTAAAAATAGTTACATCTTTGTTGCTAGGCAGGAACTTAATTGGTTCCTCTCACTGGTGTAGTCATGGCCCTGCCTGATGCTAGAACCTTCATGGGCGTGGAAGTATGTGTGTGTGAAATAGGACTGTTTCTTCTCTCTTCATCTGACCTGACTTCTGGTCGAATTCCTCGCTCCTCCCTAATCCACGGCTGTCCTACATTATCAGTGACTGAAACCAGACTGTTGCCTTTTGCCTCCCTCCTTAGGCATATTCCTGGAATGGAGCCAGGGGTTAAACATTGTTCAGACTATAAGTTAAACATATTTTTCAGTAGACTATAATTTAAACTATACGTTAAACATATTAAATCTATTCAGACTATAAAGTTAAACATAGTTCATCACAATGACAAGCAGTAAGACTAAGTGGTACAGAGTGGTACAGAAGGAAGAGGCCTGAACAGAGCCAGGAGATGGACCTGGGAAGGGGCCTGGGAATGGGCCTGCTATGTGTGGGAAATATACACTATGCATGATAACTGTATATGGTTGAGAATTGATTATGGCTCAGAAAATGGACCTGCCATGTTTAAACCATGTTTAAGTATCGATTGATATGTTTAAGAATAAACAGAGCAGAGCCAGGGAATGGCTCTGTTATTTTTTACATGACAGGGCTTGGTCCTGTCACTATTGTTTCCAGAAACTGAATATAGAAAGAGGAGAATTCAGATTTCACCGCTATTATAAAATAAGGAAGTGAGCGGAGCGGTCAAAAGGTGAAAACTGGAAGCAATGGTGGAGGAACCAAAGAGGGAGGGATTAAAGCTCAAATGTATGTAAAATGAGTAAGGATGAAACTGTATATAAACTGAGAGCTGAGAGGGGGAAAGGTAGATGCCCTGCAGACCACCTTGGCTCTATTATCTGTGTAATAAAGTCTATCTTAATTCTACAAAAACTCTGAAAGTACTTAGATTTTTTAAGAAGTATAAAGATGATTTTCTACATCAGTTCCTACACATGCCTACGTATAACTACAGTTGAAGTCGGAAGTTTATAAACACCTTAACCAGATACATTTAAACTCAGTTTTTCACAATTCCTGACATTTAATCCTTGTAAAAATTATCTGTCTTAGGTCAGTTAGGATCACCACTTTATTTTAAGAATGTGAAATGTCAGAATAATAGTAGAGAGTGATTTATTTCAGCTTTTATTTATTTCATCGCATTCCCAGTGGGTCAGAAGTTTACATACACTCAATTAGTATTTGGTAACATTGCCTTTAAATTCTTTAACTTGGGTCAAACGTTTCGGATAGCCTTCCACAAGCTTCCCACAATAGGTTGGGTGAATTTTGGCCCATTCCTCCTGACAGAGCTGGTGTAACTGAGTCAGGTTTGTAGGACTCCTTGCTCACACACGCTTTTTCAGTTCTGCCCACACATTGTCTATAGGATTGAGGTCAGGGCTTTGTGATGGCCACTCCAATACCTTGACTTTGTTGTCCTTAAGCCATTTTGCCACATCTTTGGAAGGATGCTTGGGGTCATTGTCCATTTGGAAGACCCATTTGTGACCAAGCTTTAACTTCCTGACTGATGTCTTGAGATGTGCTTCAATATACAGTGAGGGAAAAAAGTATTTGATCCCCTGCGGATTTTGTACGTTTGCCCACTAACAAAGAAATTATCAGTCTATAATTTTAATGGTAGGTTTATTTGAACAGTGAGAGACAGAATAACAACAACAAAATCATGTCAAAAATGTTATAAATTTATTTGCATTTTAATGAGGGAAATAAGTATTTGACCACCTCTCAATCAGAAAGATTTCTGGCTCCCAGGTGTCTTTTATACAGGTAACGAGCTGAGATTAGGAGCACCCTCTTAAAGGGAGTGCTCCTAATCTCAGCTTGTTACCTGTATAAAAGACACCTGTCCACAGAAGCAATCAATCAATCAGATTCCAAACTCTTCACCATGGCCAAGACCAAAGAGCTCTCCAAGGATGTCAGGGACAATATTGTAGACCTACACAAGGCTGGAATGGGCTACAAGACCATTGCCAAGCAGCTTGGTGAGAAGGTGACGACAGTTGGTGCGATTATTTGCAAATGGAAGAAACACAAAATAACTGTCAATCTCCCTTAGCCGGGGGCTCCATGCAAGATCTCACCTCGTGGAGTTGCAATGATCATGAGAACGGTGAGGAATCAGCCCAGAACTACACGGGAGGATCTTGTCAATGATCTCAAGGCAGCTGGGACCATAGTCACCAAGAAAACAATTGGTAACACACTACGCCGTGAAGGACTGAAATCCTGCAGCGCCCGCAAGGTCCCCCTGCTCAAGAAAGCACATACAGTGGGGAGAACAAGTATTTGATACACTGCCGATTTTGCAGGTTTCCCTACTTACAAAGCATGTAGAGGTCTGTAATTTTTATCATAGGTACACTTCAACTGTGAGAGACGGAATCTAAAACAAAAATCCAGAAAATCATATTATATGATTTTTAAGTAATTAATTTGCATTTTATTGCATGATATAAGTATTTGATACATCAGAAAAGCAGAACTTAATATTTGGTACAGAAACCTTTGTTTGCAATTACAGAAATCATACATTTCCTGAAGGTCTTGACCAGGTTTGCACACACTGCAGCAGGGATTTTGGCCCACTCCTCCATACAGACCTTCTCCAGATCCTTCAGGTTTCGGGGCTGTCGCTGGGCAATACGGACTTTCAGCTCCCTCCAAAGATTTTCTATTGGATTCAGGTCTGGAGACTGGCTAGGCCACTCCAGGACCTTGAGATGCTTCTTACAGAGCCACTCCTTAGTTGCCCTGGCTGTGTGTTTCGGGTCGTTGTCATGCTGGAAGACATAGCCATGACCCATCTTCAATGCTCTTACTGAGGGAAGGAGGTTGTTGGCCAAGATCTCGCGATACATGGCCCCATCCATCCTCCCCTCAATACGGTGCAGTCGTCCTGTCCCCTTTGCAGAAAAACATCCCCAAAGAATGATGTTTCCACCTCCATGCTTCACGGTTGGGATGGTGTTCTTGGGGTTGTACTCATCCTTCTTCTTCCTCCAAACACGGCGAGTGGAGTTTAGACCAAAAAGCTCTATGTTTGTCTCATCAGACCACATGACCTTCTCCCATTCCTCCTCTGGATCATCCAGATGGTCATTGGCAAACTTCAGATGGGCCTGGACATGCGCTGGCTTGAGCAGGGGGACCTTGCGTGCGCTGCAGGATTTTAATCCATGACGGCGTAGTGTGTTACTAATGGTTTTCTTTGAGACTGTGGTCCCAGCTCTCTTCAGGTCATTGACCAGGTCCTGCCGTGTAGTTCTGGGCTGATCCCTCACCTTCCTCATGATCATTGATGCCCCACGAGGTGAGATCTTGCATGGAGCCCCAGACCGAGGGTGATTGACCGTCATCTTGAACTTCTTCCATTTTCTAATAATTGCGCCAACAGTTGTTGCCTTCTCACCAAGCTGCTTGCCTATTGTCCTGTAGCCCATCCCAGCCTTGTGCAGGTCTACAATTGTATCCCTGATGTCCTTACACAGCTCGCTGGTCTTGGCCATTGTGGAGAGGTTGGAGTCTGTTTGATTGAGTGTGTGGACAGGTGTCTTTTACACAGGTAACGAGTTCAAACAGGTGCAGTTAACACAGGTAATGAGTGGAGAACAGGAGGGCTTCTTAAAGAAAAACGAACAGGTCTGTGAGAGCTGGAATTCTTACTGGTTGGTAGGTGATCAAATACTTATGTCATGCAATAAAATGCAAATTAATTACTTAAAAATCATACAATGTGATTTTCTGGATTTTTGTTTTAGATTCCGTCTCTCACAGTTGAAGTGTACCTATGATAAAAATTACAGACCTCTACATGCTTTGTAAGTAGGAAAACCTGCAAAATCGGCAGTGTATCAAATACTTGTTCTCCCCACTGTATATGGTGGTAAGTTTACATTGCTGACAGACCATCAGCCTCTTGTGAAAATACTAGGACCAAAAACAGGAGTTCCAGCTCCAGCAGCAGCCAGACTCCAGAGGTGGGCGTTAATACTAGCTGCATATAAGTATGAAATACAATACTTCAGATACAGCCACAGTAGAGACACTCCGGGGAATGTTCTCAGCCTACGGGTTAGTTGAGGAGTATGTTTCAGACAATGGGCCGCAGCTGGTGTCAAAAGAGATGGAGACATTCTTCTAGTTGAATGGGGTGAAACACGTCAAGTGGGTTGTGGGTTCGTTTCCCACGGGGGGCCAGTATGAAAAAGTAGACACTCCCTAACTGTAAGTCGCTCTGGATAAGAGCGTCTGCTAAATGACTAAAAAAAAATTTGTTTAATGTTTTTAAAAAGTTGGCTCTGTATCATGCAGCTTCAAATGGCGTAGCAGAGCGACTTGTACAGAATCTACAACAGGCTCTAGAGAAGGACAAGTCATCAGGACGGTCTGTACAGTATAGTGTGGACAACTTTCTGTTTGCCTACAGGAATACACCACATGCCACAACTGGAAAAACTCCAGCAGAGTTGTTCCTAAAAAGACTGGTTAGAACAAGGTTATCACTGGTTAAACCCAGATTTTCAGCTGACATGCAGTCTAAGATACAGGACAAGGGGGTGGGCAAGAGTCTTCGTTTTTTTCAGTCGGAACAAACAGTGCTTGTCCGAGATTACCGGGGAGGAGAAAGAGAGAAATGGGTACACAGGGTTGTGAAAAGGGTACTTGGTCCTGTAACCTACTTGATGATGCAAGACAATGAAAGAATGTGTCAGAGTGGAACATCTCTGATTGGGACTTGGACACTACGACTGTGATGGGCACGCATACAGAGACACAGATTGTAACAGGCCGTGAGCCTGAGGGTCCAGAGCGTCATGAGAGGCCATAAAGGGTCAGAAGGCTTTCGGACCAGTTGGATCTGTAAACAGGTTGTATATGAGTTGATAAGTGAAAAACTGTTTTGGAAAACCCATGATGTTTTCAGAGGAAGTGGGAAATTCCGGGGAGGAGTGTGGTGTATTGAGAAATGTATTATGTGTTAATGAGTTTAGATTTTAAATGGTTGCAAATAGTCAATGGGATTTTGTATGCAGGGGTTGAGTTATTTGAATTAACAAATGGAAATGGGGTTTCCGTTCTTGCATTGAAGTGATTGGATTAGGTGATGCAAGGGCGGTGAAAGTTCAATGTGTTGGGGAGCTGGGCTGAAGACACTGTAGAGAGTGGTCGACTGGAATGTGTTAAGGAGAACATTAAATACATCTGTTCTGTTTATTATACAGTAAGTACGCTTCGGAGTCTTCAGTAAAAGGACCCAGCATCTTAGGATGCAACACCCTGTATTCATGAATAAACAGAATATTCCTCATTTACGTGTATGGGTTAAATGGAATAGTATCTGAAATATGGACACTGACTGCAGGCCTATAACCTCACATGTAATATTAACTTCTGCAGAATTATGGTTTTCCTGCAGTGAAATGATACAAATGTAACTTTAAATTGTCTTGGGAACACGAGTGGATAAATATTTATATCAGCATCTCTGGGAAAATGCGAATGTACGTGTAATGTGTTATCCTTGACTCTTTCACAAGCAGACAGCATTTCAACCACATACAATAAGCACCCAAGACAAACTGAAGTTCCCATTCTCAGCTTCTCATTTCCACGGTTGGAGTTACAGCGTTCTACCTGGTCCCTAACTAATGCATTAATTCTCTCAATGTAAAACATCAAGTGAGCACTACTTTAGTCTTCTGGGGCAACACGTAATGACAGAAGCTGCATCTACTAAACTAGATTAGACAAATAGCCTACCTACTGTCAGAAATAAGCAGAAGCTTGTCTATATTAGGGGGGAAAGTAGCCATTATAGAATAGGCTAAATTGTGGATTGGAATGCGCAGGTAGCCTACTTTGACGTGATTTGTTTGACAGATGAACACAGCACCCATGATATGCGAAACGGAGCCTGCACAGACCGCAGAAACGGGATAAGGTTTTTACATGCCACAGTATCCCCGTCATCGATCAGCATATTGCAGGCATCTCGTCCAGGTTTCTGATAACCGGGATAAGCTTTTTCAGGTTATTGTAAACGGGATGTGTTTATCTGCGTCAACCGAATAAGTCAGTATCCCAAATAATAACGGGATATTAGTGTGCATGTAAACGTGGTCTGTGGCGCTAATGTAGAGCCAATCTTGGAATTTAACAAAAGATTTCAACACCAAATGATTAGGAACTGAACCACATTCCCTTTCACTACAAACTCCACTGGCAACCAACACTGTTCGCAATCAGCAAGCCAAAGGTAGACATTAAAGAACTCAGTATTTCAAACACAAGTAGGCACTTCTGAATTTAAAATATTTTATTGTTCAAGTAATGCAGGAGGAACTCCCTGGCCGAATCAAACGCATACAGTGGAACAAAAGAAAGCGTCAGCAACAACTCAGAATTGTCATCATTTCCGGTTATTTAAATCAAGTACTACCATTGGAGCAGCCAAAGGATGAATCCACCATTAGAATTCTGTTGATAGATAATTAGTACAAAAGGACTACAAAATCAGAAACAAAGTTCAGATGAGTGTAAAAGTTGTACATTGCATCCCAGGAGCCTTTCCTTGTGGTGAGGTTCCTTTAGCAGGTTGAGAGTTTAGCAGGTGGGGATATGCTTGGTTCAGAGATGCCAACATCACTACAGTCCTTGGGAGCATCTCCGCTATCAAAAGGTATAACCTCCCCAGGGGTGTAGCAGGTTTGGGAGAAGACAGTTTTGACATTCTCATAAATCGATTTGTAGCTAGATTAGGATGAGAACAGACTGTTCAACGATGCTGCCTTGAGTGCTACTGGAGCTGACGTCTTGAGTGCGTTCATTGTCACCGACATCGGACCCAACATCCTGAGAACCATCACTGCTGCTAAAATCCAAGTTGCTTGAGAAGTTGGCCCTCCTGTTCAAGGCCTGTCGCTTCTGCCGAGGCAAGGGCGCCTGTCGCTTCTGCCGAGGCAAGGGCGCCTGTCGCTTCTGCCGAGGCAAGGGCGCCTGTCGCTTCTGCCGAGGCAAGGGCGCCTGTCGCTTCTGCCGAGGCAAGGGCGCCTGTCGCTTCTGCCGAGGCAAGGGCGCCTGTCGCTTCTGCCGAGGCAAGGGCGCCTGTCGCTTCTGCCGAGGCAAGGGCGCCTGTCGCTTCTGCCGAGGCAAGGGCGCCTGTCGCTTCTGCCGAGGCAAGGGCGCCTGTCGCTTCTGCCGAGGCAAGGGCGCCTGTCGCTTCTGCCGAGGCAAGGGCGCCTGTCGCTTCTGCCGAGGCAAGGGCGCCTGTCGCTTCTGCCGAGGCAAGGGCGCCTGTCGCTTCACCTAAGGTATTTGGGTCAGTCGTTGCTGAGCGGCCGGGTGCCCCTGTTGCTGAGGGGGCAGTGGGGCCGGGTGCCCCTGTTGCTGTGGGGCCGGGTGCCCCTGTTGCTGTGGGGCCGGGTGCCCCTGTTGCTGTGGGGCCGGGTGCCCCTGTTGCTGTGGGGCCGGGTGCCCCTGTTGCTGAGGGGCCGGGTGCCCCTGTTGCTGAGGGGCCGGGTGCCCCTGTTGCTGAGGGGCCGGGTGCCTCCGTTGCTGAGGGGCCGGGTGCTTCCGTTGCTGAGGGGCCGGGTGCTTCCGTTGCTGAGGGGCCGGGTGCTTCCGTTGCTGAGGGGGCGTTGGGGCCGGGTGCTTCCGTTGCTGAGGGGGCGTTGGGGCCGGGTGCTTCCGTTGCTGAGGGGGCGTTGGGGCCGGGTGCTTCCGTTGCTGAGGGGGCGTTGGGGCCGGGTGCTTCCGTTGCTGAGGGGGCGTTGGGGCCGGGTGCTTCCGTTGCTGAGGGGGCGTTGGGGCCGGGTGCTTCCGTTGCTGAGGGGGCGTTGGGGCCGGGTGCTTCCGTTGCTGAGGGGGCGTTGGGGCCGGGTGCTTCCGTTGCTGAGGGGGCGTTGGGGCCGGGTGCTTCCGTTGCTGAGGGGGCGTTGGGGCCGGGTGCTTCCGTTGCTGAGGGGGCGTTGGGGCCGGGTGCTTCCGTTGCTGAGGGGGCGTTGGGGCCGGGTGCTTCCGTTGCTGAGGGGGCGTTGGGGCCGGGTGCTTCCGTTGCTGAGGGGGCGTTGGGGCCGGGTGCTTCCGTTGCTGAGGGGGCGTTGGGGCCGGGTGCTTCCGTTGCTGAGGGGGCGTTGGGGCCGGGTGCTTCCGTTGCTGAGGGGGCGTTGGGGCCGGGTGCTTCCGTTGCTGAGGGGGCGTTGGGGCCGGGTGCTTCCGTTGCTGAGGGGGCGTTGGGGCCGGGTGCTTCCGTTGCTGAGGGGGCGTTGGGGCCGGGTGCTTCCGTTGCTGAGGGGGCGTTGGGGCCGGGTGCTTCCGTTGCTGAGGGGGCGTTGGGGCCGGGTGCTTCCGTTGCTGAGGGGGCGTTGGGGCCGGGTGCTTCCGTTGCTGAGGGGGCGTTGGGGCCGGGTGCTTCCGTTGCTGAGGGGGCGTTGGGGCCGGGAGCTTCCGTTGCTGAGGGGGCGTTGGGGCCGGGTGCTTCCGTTGCTGAGGGGGCGTTGGGGCCGGGTGCTTCCGTTGCTGAGGGGGCGTTGGGGCCGGGTGCTTCCGTTGCTGAGGGGGCGTTGGGGCCGGGTGCTTCCGTTGCTGCGGGGGCGTTGGGGCCGGGTGCTTCCGTTGCTGCGGGGGCGTAGGGGCCGGTTCCCTTTGTTGCTGAGGGGCCGGGTGCTTCTGTTGCTGAGGGGCCGGGTGCTTCTGTTGCTGAGGGGGCGTTGGGGCCGGTTCCCTTTGTTGCGGGGGCGTAGGAGCCGGTTCCCTTTGTTGCGGGGGCGTAGGAGCCGGTTCCCTTTGTTGCGGGGGCGTAGGAGCCGGTTCCCTTTGTTGCGGGGGCGTAGGAGCCGGTTCCCTTTGTTGCGGGGGCGTAGGAGCCGGTTCCCTTTGTTGCAATTTGGGGAAGATATCTATAGTCACCTAGGAAACAAGACAAAATGTCAAAAATAGTAAAATACCAGCATTTGAAGTTCTTGGAACTACACAAAATAATGTTATTTTAACTGAATGTGTTGAACACACCTTTAGGTGGAGGATAACAGGTTATCCCAACAATCAGCAGGCAACAAATCCAAGTAATTCTAAATAAAAAATAAACATCCTAATCAGTTAAACACAGCTACCTGTAAAACCTGAGAGACAAGGGAAACAAACTAGGGCGATACAACTTACCTCAAAGACAGACCAAAATTCACAGCCATTTCTTTCTAAAACAAAAAAACACAGTATTCAGAACTAATGATAGCCAGAAGCCTTACCAGGAGATCCCCCTTATTATATCTGATTATCTTTTCTTGCTGCGCCTTATAAAGTAATCCTAGACCCTTCTAATCTGGCTGGTTAATTAGGTACAGCTGCCAGCCACTGAACATCATTTCCATTGGTCCAACTTCCCAATTGAGATTAGGTGCGCTTGATTTCATTCAGCTGGTGTGCTGGAGGGTTTGCACATCATGGACCAATCCGATGGTTTTAAAGAGTGAACTCTACCTACCCATTGCACTGGTTGAGTTTAACCAAGTGCACCTTTTAATGAATGCTAATGAAGTTCCTGCTAGGGGCTTTTGCAGGTGCAACCTCAGTGGTCAGGTAGAAATGTGTTGTGCAAAAAGGCTGCAGACACAGTAAGATTGTGACAAAATATAAACTGTAGTCGTCTGTTGACGTATGCTAGACTAGAGATTGTCCATCAACACAGAGTCTAACTTCTTACATAAAAGTAGACAATTGAATGCATATACAATTTCATCCATGTCCATGAGGCCAAACAGACAGTCGACTACAACAGGCAAATGTGTCTTAGTTGTGTCAATGTTTGTGAATAAGTCCCAGGTGACACCTTATGCTACCTAAGCTTCCCTGCTAGTGCCTACTGGCATTCTCTTTGGATGTTAATGGATCCATTTAAGGTCTGAATTCTCATACTATGAAGTTCGATGATTTCACCAACAATACTTGGTTTAGAAAAGTGTACATGTTCTAAGACGATCTGTAGTCTGTACAGAATATATTAGTTCATTGATAAGTTAAACCGTTCCAGGCATTGTAAAGATCAAGTACACTGAATCCATTCTTTAGGAGCCTGTGGTGCGATAAATGGACTAGCAGGAGGAATGAGCTACAGGTTAAAAATCTGTTGACGCACATGTGAATCAATTTGGGTAACATAAAAAAATCCATCAGTTTAAGCTAGAAATATCAGGTTTTTGCATGGGCTGCTTCTCAATCCACTGCATCCGCCTATGTCGCCCTTCCGCATTTGCCGTCGACGAGCTACAGCAGAGTTTGTCAGACCATGTGACATCACAAAAATCGGTCTTCTCACGACAACATCTGTAGCGTCTGAACGGTTTGGCCTACAAACTATAATGACCACTATTTTGCATTTGTATTTATTAAGAATCCCCATTAGCTGCTGCCAAGGTAGCAGCTACTCTTCCTGGGGTCCTGCAACATTAAGGCAGTTATATACAATTTAAAAGACATTATATTTCATAACACTTTACCCAGTACATTTATTGTGTTCCCTCAGGCCACTACTCCACTATCACATATTTACAATACAACATTACATTTTTTACATTTTAGTCATTTAGCAGACACTCTTATCCAGAGCAACTTACAGTTTTAGTGAGTGCATATATTTTCATACTGGCCCCCCGTGGGAATTGAACCCACAACCCTGGCGTTGCAAACGCCATGCTCTACCAACTGAGCTACACGGGACTACATCCATGTGTACGTGTGTAGAGTGAGCGTCTATATGCATGTGTGTATGTACCTGTGTGTGTGTCTCTTCACAGTCCCCGCTGTTCCACAAGGTATATTTTTACCTGTTTTTTTAAATCTGATTCTACTGCTTGCATCAGTTACCTGATGTGGAATCGAGTTCCATGTAGTCATGGCTCTATGTAGTACTGTGCGCCTCCCATAGTCCATTCTGGACTTGGGGACTGTGAAGAGACCTCTGGTGGCATGTCTTGTGGGTTATGTATGGATGTCAGAGCTGTGTGCCAGTGTTCCAAACAGACAGCTCGGTACATTCAGCTCGTCGACACCTCTCACATAAACAAGCAGTGATGAAGTCAATCTCTCTTCCACTCTGAGACAGGAGAGACTGACATGCATGTCATCAATGTCAGCTCTCCGTGTACTTTTAAGGGCCAGCCGTGCTATGGAAAGGGGAGACTCACGAACATGGTTCCGTTTTGCTCTATGGCCCCCACAAGTTTCACAGACTCCTCTGAAGGTAACCCATACAAACAAATGGAAGTATGGAGGTAGTTGTGCCAACATATGTAAGGGGTTAAAGATGTGCCCAAAAAAACATTTATTGAGCCATTACCTAGATATAGGACAGACTTCAAAACTTTGCATTTATAAAGGTGTCATTCAATGCGTTTCTATGGGCTATAGTAGTAAAGGCAAAGTTATGTATTTTATCAAATAATTTAATATTTTGATACCTAAAGGGTCCTACAAATTCATATAGCTAAATGATCATGTATGACCATTTAAAACAATTCCATATGTTTTACTTAGTACTCTCCCTAAGGCTTAGATTGAGGTTGATGAGTAAGTCAAGATTGTCTCAACACCGTATACAATGCATGCCTACATATAACTACATCTAAAGTGCACTACATGACCAAAACTATGTGGACACCTGCGTACATTTTTCAAAATTATGGGCATTAATATGGAGTTGATATCCTGTTCATAAGTATCCCTGTGTGGTGTATTGAGAAATGTATTACGTGAGGTATGTTTTTCGGAATAGGAAACAATTGGCGGGAGAGACGTTAGCTGAGTATATAGCATCGCTAAAGGGACTGGCGGCTACATGTGTGTTTGGGGCTGCACTAGAGGAGCAGCTGAGGGATCAGCTAGTTTATGGAGTTGCCAGCAAGGAGCTGTAGGGCAAGATGTTAAGCGCGGCATATACGGGGAGATTTTAACATCTGCTATTGCCTGCAGGGTCCAGCACAGTCGGAAATTACCAGTCAGAAAAGGACTTGGGACTTTTTACTGTGTGTAGTGATCGTGAGTTTGTGAAACCATATATGGTCATGGTGAGATGTAATGGGGAAAATATAAAGATGGACGTAGATACTGGGGCTGCCATGTCTATTATCTCAGAGAAGCTGTACAGCAGCAGATTTAAGAAGCATAAACTGCAACCATGTGATGTTGTTTTGAGAACTTACTCAGCTCAGCCTATTCACTTATTGGGAAAGCTGGAGGTTAAAGTTAAATGGGGTGCTCAGGTGTTACCACTACCCCTATTAGTGTCAAAAGGGAAGGGTCCTACGCTAATGGGGAGAAACTTGATTCAGCACCTAAAATTAGATTGGTCAAGAGTGAACCATCTGTCAGACCCAGTTGCACAGCTGTGCGATAAATATACAGAGGTGTTTAGTGGTGAAATGGGTGTAGTAAATGGAGTTAAAGCCTAAATTCAAGTGTCAGAGAAAGCTGTTCCAAAGTTTTGTATGGCTAGACCTGTGCCTTATGCACTCAGTGAGGCAGTAGACAAACAGCTTACAGAGCTAGAAAAACAAGGAGTGATCACACCCATAGAATATAGTGAATGGGCAGCACCTATAGTTTGCGTTCCAAAGACAAACAGGGGTGTCAGAATATGTCATGATTACAAGGTGACTGTAAATGCATGGGTGGATGTGGACCTGTACCCCTTACCAAAGACCCAGGACTTGTTTGCTACTCTAGCCGGGGGTAAACAGTTCACAAAGTTAGACCTATTACAGGCCTACCAGCAAGTGGAGGTACAGTGCCTTGCAAAAGTATTAATCCCCCTTGGCGTTTTTCCTGTGATGTTGCATTACAACCTGTAATTTAAATGGATTTTTATTTGGATTTCATGTAATGGACATACACAAAATAGTCCAAATTGGTGAAGTGAAATTAAAAAAATTACTTGTTTCAAGAAATCCTAAAAAATAAATAACGGAAAAATGGTGCGTGCATATGTATTCAGCCCATTTGCTATGAAGCCCCTAAATAAGATCTAGTGCAACCAATTACCTTCAGAAGTCACATAATTAGTTAAATAGATTGCACACAGGTGTACTTTAAGTGTCACATGATCTCAGTATATACAGTGGGGAGAACAAGTATTTGATACACTGCCGATTTTGCAGGTTTTCCTACTTACAAAGCATGTAGAGGTCTGTAATTTTTATCATAGGTACACTTCAACTGTGAGAGACGGAATCTAAAACAAAAATCCAGAAAATCACATTGTATGATTTTTAAGTAATTAATTTGCATTTTATTGCATGACATAAGTATTTGATCACCTACCAACCAGTAAGAATTCCGGCTCTCACAGACCTATTCGTTTTTCTTTAAGAAGCCCTCCTGTTCTCCACTCATTACCTGTATTAACTGCACCTGTTTGAACTCGTTACCTGTATAAAAGACACCTGTCCACACACTCAATCAAACAGACTCCAACCTCTCCACAATGGCCAAGACCAGAGAGCTGTGTAAGGACATCAAGGATAAAATTGTAGACCTGCACAAGGCTGGGGTGGGATACAGGACAATAGGCAAGCAGCTTGGTGAGAAGGCAACAACTGTTGGCGCAATTATGAGAAAAGAGAAGAAGTTCAAGATGACGGTCAATCACCCTCGGTCTGGGGCTCCATGCAAGATCTCACCTCGTGGGGCATCAATGATCATAAGGAAGGTGAGGGATCAGCCCAGAACTACACGGCAGGACCTGGTCAATGACCTGAAGAGAGCTGGGACCACAGTCTCAAAGAAAACCATTAGTAACACACTACGCCGTCATGGATTAAAATCCTACAGCGCACGCAAGGTCCCCCTGCTCAAGCCAGTGCATGTCCAGGCCCGTCTGAAGTTTGCCAATGACCATCTGGATGATCCAGAGGAGGAATGGGAGAACGTCATGTGGTCTGTCTCCTGAGTGGCGCAGTGGTCTAAGGCACTGCATCGCAGTGCTAACTGTGCCACTAGAGATCCTGGTTCGAATCCAGGCTCTGTCGCAGCCGGCCGCGACCGGGATACTCATGGGCGGCGCACAATTGGCCCAGCGTCGTCCAGGGTATTGGAGGGAATGGCCGGCAGGGATGTAGCTCAGTTGATAGAGCATGGCGTTTGCAACGCCAGGGTTGTGGGTTCGATTCCCATGGGGGGGCAGTATAAAAAAAATATGTATTCGCTAACTGTAAGTCACTCTGGATAAGAGCGTCTGCTAAATGACTAAAATGTAAATGTCTGATGAGACAAAAATAGAGCTTTTTGGTCTAAACTCCACTCGCCGTGTTTGGAGGAAGAAGAAGGATGAGTACAACCCCAAGAACAACATCCCAACCGTGAAGCATGGAGGTGGAAACATCATTCTTTGGGGATGCTTTTCTGCAAAGGGGACAGGACGACTGCAACGTATTGAGGGGAGGATGGATGGGAAGGTCTGTATGGAGGAGTGGGCCAAAATCCCTGCTGCAGTGTGTGCAAACCTGGTCAAGACCTACAGGAAACGTATGATCTCTGTAATTGCAAACAAAGGTTTCTGATGTATCAAATACTTATGTCACGCAATAAAATGCAAATGAATTACTTAAAAATCATAAAATGTGATTTTCTGGATTTTTGTTTTAGATTCCGTCTCTCACAGTTGAAGTGTACCTATGATAAATATTACAGACCTCTACATGCTTTGTAAGTAGGAAAACCTGCAAAATCGGCAGTGTATCAAATACTTGTTCTCCCCACTGTATATACCTGTTCTGAAAGGCCCCAGAGTCTGCAACACCACTAAGTAAGGGGCACCACCAAGCAAGCGGCACCATGAAGACCAAGGAGCTCTCCAAAGAGGTCAGGGACAAAGTTGTGGAGAAGTACAGATCAGGGTTGGGTTATAAAAAAATATCAGAAACTTTGAACATCCCACGGAGCACCATTAAATCCATTATTAAAAAATTGAAAGAATATGGCATCACAACAAACCTGCCCAGAGAGGGCCGCCCACCAAAACTCATGGACCAGGCAAGGAGGGCATTAATCAGAGGCAACAATAAAACCCAAAGATAACCCTGAAGGAGCTGCAAAGCTCCACAACAGAGATTGGAGTATCTGTCCATAGGACCACTTTAACCCGTACACTCCACAGAGCTGGACTTTACGGAAGAGTGACCAGAAAAAAGCCACTGCTTAAAGAAAAAAATAAGCAAACACGTTTTGTGTTCGCCAAAAGGCATGTGGGAAACTCCCCAAACATATGGAAGAAGGTAGTCTGGTCAGATGAGACTAGAATTGAGCTTTTTGGCCATCAAGGAAAACGCTATGTCTGGCACAAACCCAACACCTCTCATCACTCCGAGAACACCATCCCCACAGTGAAGCATGGTGGTGGCAGCATCATGCTGTGGGGATGTTTTTCATCGGCAGGGACTGGGAAACTGGTCAGAATTGAAGGAATGATGGATGGCGCTAAATACAGGGAAATTCTTGAGGGAAACCTGTTTCAGTCTTCCAGAGATTTGAGACTGGGACGGAGGTTCACCTTCCAGCAGGACAATGACCATAAGTATACTGTTAGAACAACACTCGAGTGGTTTAACGGGAAACATTTCAATGTCTTGGAATGGCCTAGTCAAAGCCCAGACGTCAATCCAATTGAGAATCTGTGGTATGACTTAAAGATTGCTGTACACCAGCAGAACCCATCCAACTTGAAGGAGCTGGAGCAGTTTTGCCTTGAAGAATGGGCAAAAATCCCAGTGGCTAGATGTGCCAAGCTTATAGAGACATACCCCAAGAGACTTGCAGCTATAATTGCTGCAAAAGGTGGCTCTTCAAAGTATTGACTTTGGGGGGATTAATAGTTATGCACGCTGAAGTTTTCAGTTTTTTTGTCTTATTTCTTGTTTGTCTCACAAAAAAAATTATTTTGCATATTCAAAGTGGTAGGCATGTTGTGTAAATCAAATGATACAAACCCCCCAAAAATCCATTTTAATTCCAGGTTGTAAGGCAACAAAATAGGAAAAATGCCAAGGGGGGTGAATACTTTCGCAAGCCAATGTAGATCAAGAGTCAAAGCATTTCCTGACTATAAACACGCTGAAGGCCCGTCTGAAGTTTGCCAATGACCATCTGGATGATCCAGAGGTCACCGTATTGAGGGGAGGATGGATGGGGCCATGTATCGCGAGATCTTGGCCAACAACCTCCTTCCCTCAGTAAGATCATTGAAGATGGGTCGTGGCTGGGTCTTCCAGCATGACAACGACCTGAAACACACAGCCAGGGCAACTAAGGAGTGGCTCTGTAAGAAGCATCTCAAGGTCCTGGAGTGGCCTAGCCAGTCTCCAGACCTGAACCCAATAGAAAATCTTTGGAGGGAGCTGAAAGTCCGTATTGCCCAGCGACAGCCCCGAAACCTGAAGGATCTGGAGAAGGTCTGTATGGAGGAGTGGGCCAAAATCCCTGCTGCAGTGTGTGCAAACCTGGTCAAGACCTACAGGAAACGTATGATCTCTGTAATTGCAAACAAAGGTTTCTGTACCAAATATTAAGTTCTGCTTTTCTGATGTATCAAATACTTATGTCATGCAATAAAATGCAAATTAATTACTTAAAAATCATACAATGTGATTTTCTGGATTTTTGTTTTAGATTCCGTCTCTCACAGTTGAAGTGTACCTATGATAAATATTACAGACCTCTACATGCTTTGTAAGTAGGAAAACCTGCAAAATCGGCAGTGTCTCCCCACTGTATATGGTGGTAAGTTTACATTGCTGACAGACCATCAGCCTCTTGTGAAAATACTAGGACCAAAAACAGGAGTTCCAGATCCAGCAGCAGCCAGACTCCAGAGGTGGGCGTTAATACTAGCTGCATATAAGTATGAAATACAATACTTCAGCTACAGCCACGGTAGAGACACTCCGGGGAATGTTCTCAGCCTACGGGTTAGTTGAGGAGTGTGTTTCAGACAATGGGCCACAGCTGGTGTCAAAAGAGATGGAGGCATTCTTCTAGTTGAATGGGGTGAAACACATCAAGTGGGTTGTGGGTTCGTTTCCCACGGGGGGCCAGTATGAAAATGTATGCACTCACTAACTGTAAGACGCTCTGGATAAGAGCGTCTTACAGTTAGTGCTTGTCCGAGATTACCGGGGAGGAGACAGAGAGAAATGGGTACACAGGGTTGTGAAAAGGGTACTTGGTCCTGGAACCTACTTGATGATGCAAGACAATGAAAGAATGTGTCAGAGTGGAACATCTCTGATTGGGACTTAGACACTACGACTGTGATGGGCACGCATACAGAGACACAGATTGTGCCAGGCCGTGAGCCTGAGGGTCCAGAGCGTCATGAGAGGCCATAAAGGGTCAGAAGGCCTTCGGACCAGTTGGATCTGTAAACAGGTTGTATATGAGTTGATAAGTGAAAAACTGTTTTGGAAAACCCATGATGTTTTCAGAGGAAGTGGGAAATTCCGGGGAGGAGTGTGGTGTATTGAGAAATGTATTATGTGTTAATGAGTTTAGATTTAAAATGGTTGCAAGTAGTCAATGGGATTTGTATGCAGGGGTTGAGTTATTTGAATTAACAAATGACAATGGGCTTTCCGTTCTTGCATTGAAGTGACTGGATTAGGTGATGCAAGGGCGGTGAAAGTTCAATGATGTGTTGGGGAGCTGGGCTGAAGACACTATAGAGAGTGGTCGACTGGAATGTGTTAAGGAGAACATTAAATAAATCTGTTCTGTTTATTATACAGTAAGTATGCTTCGGGGTCTTCCGTAAAAGGACCCAGCATCTTAGGATGCAACACCCTGTATTCATGAATAAACAGAATATTCCTCATTTAGGTGTATGGGTTAAATGGAATAGTATCTGAAATATGGACACTGACTGCAGGCCTATGGCTGCCGTTTTACAGCCCTCTAACCAATTGTACTATTATGTGTGTTTTTCCGCGTTATTTGTAATTTATTTTGTACATAATGTTTCTGCCATCGTCTCTTATAACCAAAGAGAGCTTCTGGATATCAGGACAGCGATTACTCACCTCGCATTGGACGAAGATTTTTTCTTCAACGAGGCGTTCGCGAAGGATATCCTACAGACACCCGACAAGGCCCAGATCCCCGTCATTCGCGTGAGGAAGAGACGGAGATATCGCGGACGCAGATCCGGGTGCCTTGTAAGGATCCGACGGCGAGCGAGTAAACTGCCTCTCCCATCAATCCTATTAGCCAACGTTCAATCTTTTGAGAATAAAATTGACGATTTAAGATTACGGTTATCCTATCAACGGGACATTAAAAACTGTAATATCTTATGTTTCACGGAGTCGTGGCTGAACGACAACAATGATAACATTCAGCTAGCAGGCTATACGCTACATCGGCAGGACAGAACGGCAGACTCTGGTAAGACAAGGGGTGGCGGTCTCTGTATATTTGTAAACAACAGCTGGTGCACAAAATCAAATACTAAGGAAGTCTCGAGGTTTTGCTCGGCTGAGGTAGAGTATCTTATGATAAGCTGTAGACCACACTATTTACCAAGAGAGTTTTCATCTATATTTTTCATAGCTGTCTATTTACCACCACAAACCAATGCTGGCATTAAGATTGCACTGAATGAGTTGTACAAGGCCATTAATCAACAGGAAAACGCTCATCCAGATGCAGCGCTCCTAGTAGCCGGGGACTTTAATGCAGGGAAACTTAAATCCGTTCTACCTAATTTCTACCAGCATGTTAAATGTGCAACCAGAGGGAAAAACACTCTAGACCACCTTTACTCCACACACAGAGACGCATACAAAGCTCTCCCTCGCCCTCCATTTGGCAAATCTGACCATAACTCTATCCTCCTGATTCCTGCTTATAAGCAAAAACTGAAGCAGGAAGCACCAGTGATTCGGTTAATAAATAAGTGGTCAGATGACGCAGATGCTAAGCTACAGGACTGTTTTGCTAGCACAGACTGGAACATGTTCCGGGATTCTTCAGACAGCATTGAGGAGTACACCACATCAGTCACTGGCTTCATCAATAAGTGCATCGATGATGTCGTCCCCACAGTGACCGTACGTACATACCCCAACCAGAAGCCATGGATTACAGGAAACATCCGCACTGAGCTAATGGGTAGAGCTGCCGCTTTCAAGGAACGGGACTCTAACCCGGACGCTTATAAGAAATCCCGCTATGACCTCCGACGAACCATCAAACAGGCAAAGAGTCAATACAGGTCTAAGATTGAATCATACTACACTGGCTCTGACGCTCGTCGGATGTGGCAGGGCTTGAAAACTATTACAGACTACAAAGGGAAACACAGCCGCGAGCTGCCCAGTGACACAAGCCTACCAGACGAGCTAAACCACTTCTATGCTCGCTTCGAGGCAAGCAACACTGAAGCATGCATGAGAGCACCAGCTGTTCCGGACGACTATGTGATCACGCTCTCCGTAGCCGATGTGAGTAAGACTTTTAAGCAGGTCAACATTCACAAGGCCGCAGGGCCAGACGGATTACCAGGACGTGTACTCCGAGCATGTGCTGACCAACTGGCAAGCGTCTTCACTGACATTTTCAACATGTCCCTGACTGAGTCTGTAATACCAACATGTTTCAAGCAGACCACCATAGTCCCCGTGCCCAAGAACTCTAAGATAACCTGCCTAAATGACTACCGACCCGTAGCACTGACGTCTGTAGCCATGAAGTGCTTTGAAAGACTGGTCATGGCTCACATCAACAGCATAATCCCAGAAACCCTAGACCCACTCCAATTTGCATACCGCCCCAACAGATCCACAGATGATGCAATCTCTATCGCACTCCACACTGCCCTTTCCCACCTGGACAAGAGGAACACCTACGTGAGAATGCTATTCATTGACTACAGCTCAGCATTCAACACCATAGTGCCCTCTAAGCTCATCACTAAGCTAAGGATCCTGGGACTAAACACCTCCCTCTGCAACTGGATCCTGGACTTCCTGACGGGCCGCCCCCAGGTGGTAAGGGTAGGTAACAACACATCTGCCACACTGATCCTCAACACGGGGGCCCCTCAGGGGTGCGTGCTCAGTCCCCTCCTGTACTCTCTGTTCACCCATGACTGCATGGCCAGGCACGACTCCAACACCATCATTAAGTTTGCCGACGACACAACAGTGGTAGGCCTGATCACCGACAACGATGAGACAGCCTATAGGGAGGAGGTCAGAGATCTGGCCGTGTGGTGCCAGGACAACAACCTCTCCCTCAACGTGACCAAGACAAAGGAGATGATTGTGGACTACAGGAAAAAAAAGAGGACTGAGCACGCCCCCATTCTCATCGACGGGGCTGTAGTGGAACAGGTTGAGAGCTTCAAGTTCCTTGGTGTCCACATCACCAACGAACTATCATGGTCCAAATAAACCAAGACAGTCGTGAAGAGGGCACGACAAAGCCTATTCCCCCTCAGGAGACTAAAAAGATTTGGCATGGGTCCTCAGATCCTCAAAAAATTCTACAGCTGCACCATCGAGAGCATCCTGACTGGTTGCATCACCGCCTGGTATGGCAACTGCTTGGCCTCTGACCGCAAGGCACTACAGAGGGTAGTGCGTACGGCCCAGTACATCACTGGGGCAAAGCTCCCTGCCATCCAGGACCTCTATACCAGGCGGTGTCAGAGGAAGGCCCTCAAAATTGACAAAGACTCCAGCCACCCTAGTCATAGACTGTTCTCTCTGCTACCGCACGGCAAGCGGTACCGGAGTGCCAAGTCTAGGTCCAAAAGACTTCTCAACAGCTTCTACCCCCAAGCCATAAGACTCCTGAACAGCTAATCATGGCTACCCGGACTATTTGCACTGCCCCCCCACCCCATCCTTTTTACGCTGCTGCTACTCTGTTAAGTATTTATGCATAGTCACTTTAACTCTACCCACATGTACATATTACCTCAACTACCTCAACTAGCCGGTTCCCCCGCACATTGACTCTGCAACGGTACCCCCCTGTATATATAGCCTCCCTACTGTCACTTTATTTTACTGTATATATAGCCTCCCCACTGTCACTTTATTTGACTTCTGCTCATTTTTTCTCAACACTTTTTTTGTTTAAAATAAATGCACTGTTGGTTAAGGGCTGTAAGTAAGCATTTCACTGTAATGTCTGCACCTGTTGTATTCGGCGCATGTGACCAATAAATTTGATTTGATTTGATTTAACCTCACATGTAATATTAACTTCTGCAGAATTATGGATTTCTTGCGGTGAAATGATACAAATGTAACTTTAAATTGTCTTGGGAACACGAGTGGATAAATATTTATATCAGCGTCTCTGGGGAAATGCGAATGCACGTGTAATCCTTGACTTTTCACAAGCAGACAGCATTTCAACCACAATAAATAAGCACCCAAGACAAACTGAAGTTCCCATTCTCAGCTTCTCATTTCCACGGTTGGAGTTATAGCGTTCTACCTGGTCTCTAAATATATACTTTTAACAGTATTTGATTACTAATGCATTAATTCTCTCAATGTAAAACATCAAGTGATCACTACTTTAGTCTTCTGGGGCAACACGTAATGACAGGAAGCTGCATCTATTAAACTAGAGTAGACAAATGGCCTACCTAATGTCAGAAATAACCAGAAGCTTGTCTATATTAGGGGTGAAAGTAGCCATTATTCAATAGGCTACATTGTGGATTGAAATGCGCAGGTAGCCTACTTTGACGTGATTTGTTTGACAGATGAACACAGCACCCATGATATGCGAAACTGAGCCTGCAGACGGGATAAGATTTTTACATGCCACAGTATCCCCTTCATCGATCAGCATATTGCAGGCATCTTATTCAGGTTTCTGATAACCGGGATAAGCTTTTTCAGGTTATTGTAAACGGGATATGTTTATATGCGTCAACAGAATAAGTCAGTATCCGAAATAATAACGGGATATTAGTGTGCATGTAAACGTGGTCTGTGGCGCTAATGTAGAGCCAATCTTGGAATTTAACAAAAGATTTCAACACCAAATGATTAGGAACTGAACCACATTCCCTTTCACTACAAACTCCACTGGCAACCCACACTGTTCGCAATCAGCAAGCCAAAGGTAGACATTAAAGAACTCAGTATTTCAAACACAAGTAGGCACAACAATATTTTATTGTTCAAGTAATGCAGGAGGAACTCCCTGGCCGAATCAAACGCATACAGTGGAACAAAAGAAAGCGTCAGCAACAACTCAGAATTGTCATCATTTCCGGTTATTTAAATCAAGTACTACCATTGGAGCAGCCAAAGGATGAATCCACCATTAGAATTCTATTGATAGATAATTAGTACAAAAGGACTACAAAATCAGAAACAAAGTTCAGATGATGCAATGTACAACTTTACACTCCCAGGAGCCTTTCCTTGTGGTGGGGTTCCTTTAGCAGGTTGAGAGTTTAGCAGGTGGGGATACGCTTGGTTCAGAGATGCCAACATCACTACAGTCCTTGGGAGCATCTCTGCAATCCAAAAAGGTATAACCTCCCCAGGGGTGTAGCAGGTTTGGGAGAAGACAGTTTTGCCATTCTCATAAATCGATTTGTAACTAGATTGGAATGAGAACAGACTGTTCAACGATGCTGCCTTGAGTGCTACTTGGAGCTGACATCTTGAGTGCTTTCATTGTCACCGACATCGGACCAAACATCCTCAGAACCATCACTGCTGCTAAAATCCAAGTTGCTTGAGAAGTTGGCCCTCCTGTTCAAGGCCTGTCGCTTCTGCCGAGGCAAGGGCGCCTGTAGCTTCTGCCGAGGCAAGGGCGCCTGTAGCTTCTGCCGAGGCAAGGGCGCCTGTAGCTTCTGCCGAGGCAAGGGCGCCTGTCGCTTCTGCTGAGGCGCCTGTCGCTTCACCTAAGGTATTTGGGTCAGTCGTTGCTGAGGGGCCGGGTGCTTCCGTTGCTGAGGGGCCGGGTGCTTCCGTTGCTGAGGGGCCGGGTGCTTCCGTTGCTGAGGGGCCGGGTGCTTCCGTTGCTGAGGGGCCGGGTGCTTCCGTTGCTGAGGGGCCGGGTGCTTCCGTTGCTGAGGGGCCGTTGGGGCCGGGTGCTTCCGTTGCTGAGGGGCCGGGTGCTTCCGTTGCTGAGGGGCCGTTGGGGCCGGGTGCTTCCGTTGCTGAGGGGCCGTTGGGGCCGGGTGCTTCCGTTGCTGCGGGGGCGTTGGGGCCGGGTGCTTCCGTTGCTGCGGGGGCGTTGGGGCCGGGTGCTTCCGTTGCTGCGGGGGCGTTGGGGCCGGGTGCTTCCGTTGCTGCGGGGGCGTTGGGGCCGGGTGCTTCCGTTGCTGCGGGG
This sequence comes from Coregonus lavaretus, assembly GCF_964263955.1. Lineage (NCBI taxonomy): Eukaryota > Metazoa > Chordata > Actinopteri > Salmoniformes > Salmonidae > Coregonus > Coregonus lavaretus. Next base: position 249,273 of record NW_028157844.1, on the reverse strand, counting down.
GCGTTGGGGCCGGGTGCTTCCGTTGCGTAGGAGCCGGTTCCCTTTGCTGCTGCGGGGGCGTAGGAGCCGGTTCTCTTTGCTGCTGCGGGGGCGTAGGAGCCGGTTCCCTTTGCTGCTGCGGGGGCGTAGGAGCCGGTTCCCTTTGCTGCTGCGGGGGCGTAGGAGCCGGTTCCCTTTGCTGCTGCGGGGGCGTAGGAGCCGGTTCCCTTTGCTGCTGCGGGGGCGTAGGAGCCGGTTCCCTTTGCTGCTGCGGGGGCGTAGGAGCCGGTTCCCTTTGCTGCTGCGGGGGCGTAGGAGCCGGTTCCCTTTGTTGCAATTTGGGGAAGATATCTATAGTCACCTAGGAAACGAGACAAAATGTCAAAAATAGTAAAATACCAGCATTTGAAGTTCTTTGAACTACACAAAATAATGTTATTTTAACTGAATGTGTAGAACACACCTTTAGGTGGAGGATAACAGGTTATCCCTACAATCAGCAGGCAACAAATCCAAGTAATTCTAAATAAAAAATAAACATCCTAATCAGTTAAACACAGCCACCTGTAAAACCTGAGAGACAAGGGAAACAAACTAGGGCGATACAACTTACCTCAAAGACAGACCAAAATTCACAGCCATTTTTTTCTAAAACAAAAAAACACAGTATTCAGACGTGATAGCCAGAAGCCTTACCAGGAGATCCCCCTTATTATATCTGATTATCTTTTCTTGTTGCGCCTTATAAAGTAATCCTAGACCCTTCTAATCTGGCTGGTTAATTAGGTACAGCTGCCAGCCACTGAACATCATTTCCATTGGTCCAACTTCCCAATTGAGATTAGGTGCGCTTGATTTCATTCAGCTGGTGTGCTGGAGGGTTTGCACATCATGGACCAATCCGATGGTTTTAAAGAGTGAACTCTACCTACCCATTGCACTGGTTGAGTTTAACCAAGTGCACCTTTTAATGAATGCTAATGAAGTTCCTGCCAGGGGCTTTTGCAGGTGCAACCTCAGTGGTCAGGTAGAAATGTGTTGTGCAAAAAGGCTGCAGACACAGTAAGATTGTGACAAAATATAAACTGTAGTCGTCTGTTGACGTATGCTAGACTAGAGATTGTCCATCAACACAGAGTCTAACTTCTTACATAAAAGTAGACAATTGAATGCATATACAATTTCATCCATGTCCATGAGGCCAAACAGACAGTCGACTACAACAGGCAAATGTGTCTTAGTTGTGTCAATGTTTGTGAATAAGTCCCAGGTGACACCTTATGCTAGCTAAGCTTCCCTGCTAGTGCCTACTGCCATTCTCTTTGGATCTCAATGGATCCATTTAAGGTCTGAATTCTCATACTATGCAGTTCGATGATTTCACCAACAATACTTGGTTTAGAAAAGTGTACATGTTCTAAGACGATCTGTAGTCTGAACAGAATATATTAGTTCATTGATAAGTTAAACCGTTCCAGGCATTGTAAAGATCAAGTACACTGAATCCATTCTTTAGGAGCCTGTGGTGCGATAAATGGACTAGCAGGAGGAATGAGCTACATGCTAAAAATCTGTTGACGCACATGTGAATCAATTTGGGTAACATAAAAAAAATCCATCAGTTTAAGCTAGAAATATCAGGTTTTTGCATGGACTGCTTCTCAATCCACTGCATCCGCCTATGTCGCCCTTCCGCATCTGCGGTGGATGGGGGCCGAGCTACAGCAGAGTTTGTCAGACCATGTGACATCACAAAAATTGGTCTTCTCACGACAACATCTGTAGCGTCTGAACGGTTTGGCCTACAAACTATAATGACCACTATTTTGCATTTGTATTTATTAAGAATCCCCATTAGCTGCTGCCAAGGTAGCAGCTACTCTTCCTGGGGTCCTGCAACATTAAGGCAGTTATACAATTTAAAACACATTATATTTCATAACACTTTACCCAGTACATTTATTGTGTTCCCTCAGGCCACTACTCCACTATCACATATTTACAATACAACATTACATTTTTTACATTTGAGTCATTTAGCAGACGCTCTTATCCAGAGCAACTTACAGTTTTAGTGAGTGCATATATTTTCATACTGGCCCCCCGTTGGAATCGAACCCACAACCCTGGCGTTGCAAACGCCATGCTCTACCAACTGAGCTACACGGGACTACATCCATGTGTACGTGTGTAGAGTGAGCGTCTATATGCATGTGTGTATGTACCTGTAAGTGTGTCTCTTCACAGTCCCCGCTGTTCCACAAGGTGTATTTTTACCTGTTTTTTAAAATCTGATTCTACTGCTTGCATCAGTTACCTGATGTGGAATCGAGTTCCATGTAGTCATGGCTCTATGTAGTACTGTGCGCCTCCCATAGTCCATTCTGGACTTGGGGACTGTGAAGAGACCTCTGGTGTCATGTCTTGTGGGTTATGTATGGATGTCAGAGCTGTGTGCCAGTGTTCCAAACAGACAGCTCGGTACATTCAGCTCGTCGACACCTCTCACATAAACAAGCAGTGATGAAGTCAATCTCTCTTCCACTCTGAGACAGGAGAGACTGACATGCATGTCATCAATGTCAGCTCTCCGTGTACTTTTAAGGGCCAGCCGTGCTATGGAAAGGGGAGACTCACGAACATGGTTCCGTTTTGCTCTATGGCCCCCACAAGTTTCACAGACTCCTCTGAAGGTAACCCATACAAACAAATGGAAGTATGGAGGTAGTTGTGCCAACATATGTAAGGGGTTAAATATGTGCCCAAAAAAACATTTATTGAGCCATTACCTAGATATAGGACAGACTTCGAAACTTTGCATTTATAAAGGTGTCATTCAATGCGTTTCTATGGGCTATAGTAGTAAAGGCAAAGTTATGTATTTTATCAAATAATTTAATATTTTGATACCTAAAGGGTCCCACAAATTCATATAGCTAAACAATTCCATATGTTAGCTTAGTACTCTCCCTAAGGCTTAGAATGAGGTTGATGAGTAAATCAAGATTGTCTCAACGCCGTATACAATGCATGCCTACATATAACTACATCTAAAGTGCACTACATGACCAAAACTATGTGGACACCTGTGTACATTTTTCAAAATTATGGGCATTAATATGGAGTTGATATCCTGTTCATGAGTATCCCTGTGTGGTGTATTGAGAAATGTATTACGTGAGGTATGTTTTTCGGAATAGGAAACAATTGGCGGGAGAGACGTTAGCTGAGTATATAGCATCGCTAAAGGGACTGGCGGCTACATGTGTGTTTGGGGCTGCACTAGAGGAGCAGCTGAGGGATCAGCTAGTTTATGGAGTTGCCAGTAAGGAGCTGTAGGGCAAGATGTTAAGCGCGGCATATACGGGGAGATTTTAACATCTGCTATTGCCTGCAGGGTCCAGCACAGTCGGAAATTACCAGTCAGAAAAGGACTTGGGACTTTTTACTGTGTGTAGTGATCGTGAGTTTGTGAAACCATATATGGTCATGGTGAGATGTAATGGGGAAAATATAAAGATGGACGTAGATACTGGGGCTGCCATGTCTATTATCTCAGAGAAGCTGTACAGCAGCAGATTTAAGAAGCATAAACTGCAACCATGTGATGTTGTTTTGAGAACTTACTCAGCTCAGCCTATTCACTTATTGGGAAAGCTGGAGGTTAAAGTTAAATGGGGTGCTCAGGTGTTACCACTACCCCTATTAGTGTCAAAAGGGAAGGGTCCTACGCTAATGGGGAGAAACTTGATTCAGCACCTAAAATTAGATTGGTCAAGAGTGAACCATCTGTCAGACCCAGTTGCACAGCTGTGCGATAAATATACAGAGGTGTTTAGTGGTGAAATGGGTGTAGTAAATGGAGTTAAAGCCTAAATTCAAGTGTCAGAGAAAGCTGTTCCAAAGTTTTGTATGGCTAGACCTGTGCCTTATGCACTCAGTGAGGCAGTAGACAAACAGCTTACAGAGCTAGAAAAACAAGGAGTGATCACACCCATAGAATATAGTGAATGGGCAGCACCTATAGTTTGCGTTCCAAAGACAAACAGGGGTGTCAGAATATGTCATGATTACAAGGTGACTGTAAATGCATGGGTGGATGTGGACCTGTACCCCTTACCAAAGACCCAGGACTTGTTTGCTACTCTAGCCGGGGGTAAACAGTTCACAAAGTTAGACCTATTACAGGCCTACCAGCAAGTGGAGGTACAGTGCCTTGCAAAAGTATTAATCCCCCTTGGCGTTTTTCCTGTGATGTTGCATTACAACCTGTAATTTAAATGGATTTTTATTTGGATTTCATGTAATGGACATACACAAAATAGTCCAAATTGGTGAAGTGAAATTAAAAAAATTACTTGTTTCAAGAAATCCTAAAAAATAAATAACGGAAAAATGGTGCGTGCATATGTATTCAGCCCATTTGCTATGAAGCCCCTAAATAAGATCTAGTGCAACCAATTACCTTCAGAAGTCACATAATTAGTTAAATAGATTGCACACAGGTGTACTTTAAGTGTCACATGATCTTAGTATATACAGTGGGGAGAACAAGTATTTGATACACTGCCGATTTTGCAGGTTTTCCTACTTACAAAGCATGTAGAGGTCTGTAATTTTTATCATAGGTACACTTCAACTGTGAGAGACGGAATCTAAAACAAAAATCCAGAAAATCACATTGTATGATTTTTAAGTAATTAATTTGCATTTTATTGCATGACATAAGTATTTGATCACCTACCAACCAGTAAGAATTCCGGCTCTCACAGACCTATTCGTTTTTCTTTAAGAAGCCCTCCTGTTCTCCACTCATTACCTGTATTAACTGCACCTGTTTGAACTCGTTACCTGTATAAAAGACACCTGTCCACACACTCAATCAAACAGACTCCAACCTCTCCACAATGGCCAAGACCAGAGAGCTGTGTAAGGACATCAAGGATAAAATTGTAGACCTGCACAAGGCTGGGGTGGGATACAGGACAATAGGCAAGCAGCTTGGTGAGAAGGCAACAACTGTTGGCGCAATTATGAGAAAAGAGAAGAAGTTCAAGATGACGGTCAATCACCCTCGGTCTGGGGCTCCATGCAAGATCTCACCTCGTGGGGCATCAATGATCATAAGGAAGGTGAGGGATCAGCCCAGAACTACACGGCAGGACCTGGTCAATGACCTGAAGAGAGCTGGGACCACAGTCTCAAAGAAAACCATTAGTAACACACTACGCCGTCATGGATTAAAATCCTACAGCGCACGCAAGGTCCCCCTGCTCAAGCCAGTGCATGTCCAGGCCCGTCTGAAGTTTGCCAATGACCATCTGGATGATCCAGAGGAGGAATGGGAGAACGTCATGTGGTCTGTCTCCTGAGTGGCGCAGTGGTCTAAGGCACTGCATCGCAGTGCTAACTGTGCCACTAGAGATCCTGGTTCGAATCCAGGCTCTGTCGCAGCCGGCCGCGACCGGGAGACTCATGGGCGGCGCACAATTGGCCCAGCGTCGTCCAGGGTATTGGAGGGAATGGCCGGCAGGGATGTAGCTCAGTTGATAGAGCATGGCGTTTGCAACGCCAGGGTTGTGGGTTCGATTCCCATGGGGGGGCAGTATAAAAAAAATATGTATTCGCTAACTGTAAGTCGCTCTGGATAAGAGCGTCTGCTAAATGACTAAAATGTAAATGTCTGATGAGACAAAAATAGAGCTTTTTGGTCTAAACTCCACTCGCCGTGTTTGGAGGAAGAAGAAGGATGAGTACAACCCCAAGAACAACATCCCAACCGTGAAGCATGGAGGTGGAAACATCATTCTTTGGGGATGCTTTTCTGCAAAGGGGACAGGACGACTGCAACGTATTGAGGGGAGGATGGATGGGAAGGTCTGTATGGAGGAGTGGGCCAAAATCCCTGCTGCAGTGTGTGCAAACCTGGTCAAGACCTACAGGAAACGTATGATCTCTGTAATTGCAAACAAAGGTTTCTGATGTATCAAATACTTATGTCACGCAATAAAATGCAAATGAATTACTTAAAAATCATAAAATGTGATTTTCTGGATTTTTGTTTTAGATTCCGTCTCTCACAGTTGAAGTGTACCTATGATAAAAATTACAGACCTCTACATGCTTTGTAAGTAGGAAAACCTGCAAAATCGGCAGTGTATCAAATACTTGTTCTCCCCACTGTATATACCTGTTCTGAAAGGCCCCAGAGTCTGCAACACCACTAAGTAAGGGGCACCACCAAGCAAGCGGCACCATGAAGACCAAGGAGCTCTCCAAAGAGGTCAGGGACAAAGTTGTGGAGAAGTACAGATCAGGGTTGGGTTATAAAAAAATATCAGAAACTTTGAACATCCCACGGAGCACCATTAAATCCATTATTAAAAAATTGAAAGAATATGGCATCACAACAAACCTGCCAAGAGAGGGCCGCCCACCAAAACTCATGGACCAGGCAAGGAGGGCATTAATCAGAGGCAACAATAAAACCCAAAGATAACCCTGAAGGAGCTGCAAAGCTCCACAACAGAGATTGGAGTATCTGGCCATAGGACCACTTTAAGCCGTACACTCCACAGAGCTGGGCTTTACGGAAGAGTGACCAGAAAAAAGCCACTGCTTAAAGAAAAAAATAAGCAAACACATTTTGTGTTCGCCAAAAGGCATGTGGGAAACTCCCCAAACATATGGAAGAAGGTAGTCTGGTCAGATGAGACTAGAATTGAGCTTTTTGGCCATCAAGGAAAACGCTATGTCTGGCACAAACCCAACACCTCTCATCACTCCGAGAACACCATCCCCACAGTGAAGCATGGTGGTGGCAGCATCATGCTGTGGGGATGTTTTTCATCGGCAGGGACTGGGAAACTGGTCAGAATTGAAGGAATGATGGATGGCGCTAAATACAGGGAAATTCTTGAGGGAAACCTGTTTCAGTCTTCCAGAGATTTGAGACTGGGACGGAGGTTCACCTTCCAGCAGGACAATGACCATAAGTATACTGTTAGAACAACACTCGAGTGGTTTAACGGGAAACATTTCAATGTCTTGGAATGGCCTAGTCAAAGCCCAGACGTCAATCCAATTGAGAATCTGTGGTATGACTTAAAGATTGCTGTACACCAGCAGAACCCATCCAACTTGAAGGAGCTGGAGCAGTTTTGCCTTGAAGAATGGGCAAAAATCCCAGTGGCTAGATGTGCCAAGCTTATAGAGACATACCCCAAGAGACTTGCAGCTATAATTGCTGCAAAAGGTGGCTCTTCAAAGTATTGACTTTGGGGGGATTAATAGTTATGCACGCTGAAGTTTTCAGTTTTTTTGTCTTATTTCTTGTTTGTCTCACAAAATAAAATATTTTGCATATTCAAAGTGGTAGGCATGTTGTGTAAATCAAATGATACAAACCCCCCAAAAATCCATTTTAATTCCAGGTTGTAAGGCAACAAAATAGGAAAAATGCCAAGGGGGGTGAATACTTTCGCAAGCCAATGTAGATCAAGAGTCAAAGCATTTCCTGACTATAAACACGCTGAAGGCCCGTCTGAAGTTTGCCAATGACCATCTGGATGATCCAGAGGTCACCGTATTGAGGGGAGGATGGATGGGGCCATGTATCGCGAGATCTTGGCCAACAACCTCCTTCCCTCAGTAAGATCATTGAAGATGGGTCGTGGCTGGGTCTTCCAGCATGACAACGACCTGAAACACACAGCCAGGGCAACTAAGGAGTGGCTCTGTAAGAAGCATCTCAAGGTCCTGGAGTGGCCTAGCCAGTCTCCAGACCTGAACCCAATAGAAAATCTTTGGAGGGAGCTGAAAGTCCGTATTGCCCAGCGACAGCCCCGAAACCTGAAGGATCTGGAGAAGGTCTGTATGGAGGAGTGGGCCAAAATCCCTGCTGCAGTGTGTGCAAACCTGGTCAAGACCTACAGGAAACGTATGATCTCTGTAATTGCAAACAAAGGTTTCTGTACCAAATATTAAGTTCTGCTTTTCTGATGTATCAAATACTTATGTCATGCAATAAAATGCAAATTAATTACTTAAAAATCATACAATGTGATTTTCTGGATGTTTGTTTTAGATTCCGTCTCTCACAGTTGAAGTGTACCTATGATAAATATTACAGACCTCTACATGCTTTGTAAGTAGGAAAACCTGCAAAATCGGCAGTGTCTCCCCACTGTATATGGTGGTAAGTTTACATTGCTGACAGACCATCAGCCTCTTGTGAAAATACTAGGACCAAAAACAGGAGTTCCAGCTCCAGCAGCAGCCAGACTCCAGAGGTGGGCGTTAATACTAGCTGCATATAAGTATGAAATACAATACTTCAGCTACAGCCACGGTAGAGACACTCCGGGGAATGTTCTCAGCCTACGGGTTAGTTGAGGAGTGTGTTTCAGACAATGGGCCACAGCTGGTGTCAAAAGAGATGGAGACATTCTTCTAGTTGAATGGGGTGAAACACATCAAGTGGGTTGTGGGTTCGTTTCCCACGGGGGGCCAGTATGAAAATGTATGCACTCACTAACTGTAAGACGCTCTGGATAAGAGCGTCTTACAGTTAGTGCTTGTCCGAGATTACCGGGGAGGAGACAGAGAGAAATGGGTACACAGGGTTGTGAAAAGGGTACTTGGTCCTGTAACCTACTTGATGATGCAAGACAATGAAAGAATGTGTCAGAGTGGAACATCTCTGATTGGGACTTAGACACTACGACTGTGATGGGCACGCATACAGAGACACAGATTGTGCCAGGCCGTGAGCCTGAGGGTCCAGAGCGTCATGAGAGGCCATAAAGGGTCAGAAGGCCTTCGGACCAGTTGGATCTGTAAACAGGTTGTATATGAGTTGATAAGTGAAACACTGTTTTGGAAAACCCATGATGTTTTCAGAGGAAGTGGGAAATTCCGGGGAGGAGTGTGGTGTATTGAGAAATGTATTATGTGTTAATGAGTTTAGATTTAAAATGGTTGCAAGTAGTCAATGGGATTTGTATGCAGGGGTTGAGTTATTTGAATTAACAAATGACAATGGGCTTTCCGTTCTTGCATTGAAGTGACTGGATTAGGTGATGCAAGGGCGGTGAAAGTTCAATGATGTGTTGGGGAGCTGGGCTGAAGACACTATAGAGAGTGGTCGACTGGAATGTGTTAAGGAGAACATTAAATAAATCTGTTCTGTTTATTATACAGTAAGTATGCTTCGGGGTCTTCCGTAAAAGGACCCAGCATCTTAGGATGCAACACCCTGTATTCATGAATAAACAGAATATTCCTCATTTAGGTGTATGGGTTAAATGGAATAGTATCTGAAATATGGACACTGACTGCAGGCCTATGGCTGCCGTTTTACAGCCCTCTAACCAATTGTACTATTATGTGTGTTTTTCCGCGTTATTTGTAATTTATTTTGTACATAATGTTTCTGCCATCGTCTCTTATAACCAAAGAGAGCTTCTGGATATCAGGACAGCGATTACTCACCTCGCATTGGACGAAGATTTTTTCTTCAACGAGGCGTTCGCGAAGGATATCCTACAGACACCCGACAAGGCCCAGATCCCCGTCATTCGCGTGAGGAAGAGACGGAGATATCGCGGACGCAGATCCGGGTGCCTTGTAAGGATCCGACGGCGAGCGAGTAAACTGCCTCTCCCATCAATCCTATTAGCCAACGTTCAATCTTTTGAGAATAAAATTGACGATTTAAGATTACGGTTATCCTATCAACGGGACATTAAAAACTGTAATATCTTATGTTTCACGGAGTCGTGGCTGAACGACAACAATGATAACATTCAGCTAGCAGGCTATACGCTACATCGGCAGGACAGAACGGCAGACTCTGGTAAGACAAGGGGTGGCGGTCTCTGTATATTTGTAAACAACAGCTGGTGCACAAAATCAAATACTAAGGAAGTCTCGAGGTTTTGCTCACCTGAGGTAGAGTATCTTATGATAAGCTGTAGACCACACTATTTACCAAGAGAGTTTTCATCTATATTTTTCATAGCTGTCTATTTACCACCACAAACCAATGCTGGCATTAAGATTGCACTGAATGAGTTGTACAAGGCCATTAATCAACAGGAAAACGCTCATCCAGATGCAGCGCTCCTAGTAGCCGGGGAATTTAATGCAGGGAAACTTAAATCCGTTCTACCTAATTTCTACCAGCATGTTAAATGTGCAACCAGTGGGAAAAACACTCTAGACCACCTTTACTCCACACACAGAGACGCATACAAAGCTCTCCCTCGCCCTCCATTTGGCAAATCTGACCATAACTCTATCCTCCTGATTCCTGCTTATAAGCAAAAACTGAAGCAGGAAGCACCAGTGATTCGGTTAATAAATAAGTGGTCAGATGACGCAGATGCTAAGCTACAGGACTGTTTTGCTAGCACAGACTGGAACATGTTCCGGGATTCTTCAGACAGCATTGAGGAGTACACCACATCAGTCACTGGCTTCATCAATAAGTGCATCGATGATGTCGTCCCCACAGTGACCGTACGTACATACCCCAACCAGAAGCCATGGATTACAGGAAACATCCGCACTGAGCTAATGGGTAGAGCTGCCGCTTTCAAGGAACGGGACTCTAACCCGGACGCTTATAAGAAATCCCGCTATGACCTCCGACGAACCATCAAACAGGCAAAGAGTCAATACAGGTCTAAGATTGAATCATACTACACTGGCTCTGACGCTCGTCGGATGTGGCAGGGCTTGAAAACTATTACAGACTACAAAGGGAAACACAGCCGCGAGCTGCCCAGTGACACAAGCCTACCAGACGAGCTAAACCACTTCTATGCTCGCTTCGAGGCAAGCAACACTGAAGCATGCATGAGAGCACCAGCTGTTCCGGACGACTATGTGATCACGCTCTCCGTAGCCGATGTGAGTAAGACTTTTAAGCAGGTCAACATTCACAAGGCCGCAGGGCCAGACGGATTACCAGGACGTGTACTCCGAGCATGTGCTGACCAACTGGCAAGCGTCTTCACTGACATTTTCAACATGTCCCTGACTGAGTCTGTAATACCAACATGTTTCAAGCAGACCACCATAGTCCCCGTGCCCAAGAACTCTAAGATAACCTGCCTAAATGACTACCGACCCGTAGCACTGACGTCTGTAGCCATGAAGTGCTTTGAAAGACTGGTCATGGCTCACATCAACAGCATAATCCCAGAAACCCTAGACCCACTCCAATTTGCATACCGCCCCAACAGATCCACAGATGATGCAATCTCTATCGCACTCCACACTGCCCTTTCCCACCTGGACAAGAGGAACACCTACGTGAGAATGCTATTCATTGACTACAGCTCAGCATTCAACACCATAGTGCCCTCTAAGCTCATCACTAAGCTAAGGATCCTGGGACTAAACACCTCCCTCTGCAACTGGATCCTGGACTTCCTGACGGGCCGCCCCCAGGTGGTAAGGGTAGGTAACAACACATCTGCCACACTGATCCTCAACACGGGGGCCCCTCAGGGGTGCGTGCTCAGTCCCCTCCTGTACTCTCTGTTCACCCATGACTGCATGGCCAGGCACGACTCCAACACCATCATTAAGTTTGCCGACGACACAACAGTGGTAGGCCTGATCACCGACAACGATGAGACAGCCTATAGGGAGGAGGTCAGAGATCTGGCCGTGTGGTGCCAGGACAACAACCTCTCCCTCAACGTGACCAAGACAAAGGAGATGATTGTGGACTACAGGAAAAAAAAGAGGACTGAGCACGCCCCCATTCTCATCGACGGGGCTGTAGTGGAACAGGTTGAGAGCTTCAAGTTCCTTGGTGTCCACATCACCAACGAACTATCATGGTCCAAACACACCAAGACAGTCGTGAAGAGGGCACGACAAAGCCTATTCCCCCTCAGGAGACTAAAAAGATTTGGCATGGGTCCTCAGATCCTCAAAAAATTCTACAGCTGCACCATCGAGAGCATCCTGACTGGTTGCATCACCGCCTGGTATGGCAACTGCTTGGCCTCTGACCGCAAGGCACTACAGAGGGTAGTGCGTACGGCCCAGTACATCACTGGGGCAAAGCTCCCTGCCATCCAGGACCTCTATACCAGGCGGTGTCAGAGGAAGGCCCTCAAAATTGACAAAGACTCCAGCCACCCTAGTCATAGACTGTTCTCTCTGCTACCGCACGGCAAGCGGTACCGGAGTGCCAAGTCTAGGTCCAAAAGACTTCTCAACAGCTTCTACCCCCAAGCCATAAGACTCCTGAACAGCTAATCATGGCTACCCGGTCTATTTGCACTGCCCCCCCACCCCATCCTTTTTACGCTGCTGCTACTCTGTTAAGTATTTATGCATAGTCACTTTAACTCTACCCACATGTACATATTACCTCAACTACCTCAACTAGCCGGTTCCCCCGCACATTGACTCTGCAACGGTACCCCCCTGTATATATAACCTCCCTACTGTCACTTTATTTTACTGTATATATAGCCTCCCCACTGTCACTTTATTTGACTTCTGCTCATTTTTTCTCAACACTTTTTTTGTTGTTTTATTCTTACTTTTTTTGTTTAAAATAAATGCACTGTTGGTTAAGGGCTGTAAGTAAGCATTTCACTGTAATGTCTGCACCTGTTGTATTCGGCGCATGTGACCAATAAATTTGATTTGATTTAACCTCACATGTAATATTAACTTCTGCAGAATTATGGATTTCTTGCGGTGAAATGATACAAATGTAACTTTAAATTGTCTTGGGAACACGAGTGGATAAATATTTATATCAGCGTCTCTGGGGAAATGCGAATGCACGTGTAATGTGTTATCCTTGACTTTTCACAAGCAGACAGCATTTCAACCACAATAAATAAGCACCCAAGACAAACTGAAGTTCCCATTCTCAGCTTCTCATTTCCACGGTTGGAGTTATAGCGTTCTACCTGGTCTCTAAATATATACTTTTAACAGTATTTGATTACTAATGCATTAATTCTCTCAATGTAAAACATCAAGTGATCACTACTTTAGTCTTCTGGGGCAACACGTAATGACAGGAAGCTGCATCTATTAAACTAGAGTAGACAAATGGCCTACCTAATGTCAGAAATAACCAGAAGCTTGTCTATATTAGGGGTGAAAGTAGCCATTATTCAATAGGCTACATTGTGGATTGAAATGCGCAGGTAGCCTACTTTGACGTGATTTGTTTGACAGATGAACACAGCACCCATGATATGCGAAACTGAGCCTGCAGACGGGATAAGATTTTTACATGCCACAGTATCCCCTTCATCGATCAGCATATTGCAGGCATCTTATTCAGGTTTCTGATAACCGGGATAAGCTTTTTCAGGTTATTGTAAACGGGATATGTTTATATGCGTCAACAGAATAAGTCAGTATCCGAAATAATAACGGGATATTAGTGTGCATGTAAACGTGGTCTGTGGCGCTAATGTAGAGCCAATCTTGGAATTTAACAAAAGATTTCAACACCAAATGATTAGGAACTGAACCACATTCCCTTTCACTACAAACTCCACTGGCAACCCACACTGTTCGCAATCAGCAAGCCAAAGGTAGACATTAAAGAACTCAGTATTTCAAACACAAGTAGGCACAACAATATTTTATTGTTCAAGTAATGCAGGAGGAACTCCCTGGCCGAATCAAACGCATACAGTGGAACAAAAGAAAGCATCAGCAACAACTCAGAATTGTCATCATTTCCGGTTATTTAAATCAAGTACTACCATTGGAGCAGCCAAAGGATGAATCCACCATTAGAATTCTATTGATAGATAATTAGTACAAAAGGACTACAAAATCAGAAACAAAGTTCAGATGATGCAATGTACAACTTTACACTCCCAGGAGCCTTTCCTTGTGGTGGGGTTCCTTTAGCAGGTTGAGAGTTTAGCAGGTGGGGATACGCTTGGTTCAGAGATGCCAACATCACTACAGTCCTTGGGAGCATCTCTGCAATCCAAAAAGGTATAACCTCCCCAGGGGTGTAGCAGGTTTGGGAGAAGACAGTTTTGCCATTCTCATAAATCGATTTGTAACTAGATTGGAATGAGAACAGACTGTTCAACGATGCTGCCTTGAGTGCTACTTGGAGCTGACATCTTGAGTGCTTTCATTGTCACCGACATCGGACCAAACATCCTCAGAACCATCACTGCTGCTAAAATCCAAGTTGCTTGAGAAGTTGGCCCTCCTGTTCAAGGCCTGTCGCTTCTGCCGAGGCAAGGGCGCCTGTAGCTTCTGCCGAGGCAAGGGCGCCTGTAGCTTCTGCCGAGGCAAGGGCGCCTGTAGCTTCTGCCGAGGCAGGGGCGCCTGTAGCTTCTGCCGAGGCAGGGGCGCCTGTAGCTTCTGCTGAGGCGCCTGTCGCTTCACCTAAGGTATTTGGGTCAGTCGTTGCTGAGGGGCCGGGTGCTTCCGTTGCTGAGGGGCCGGGTGCTTCCGTTGCTGAGGGGCCGGGTGCTTCCGTTGCTGAGGGGCCGGGTGCTTCCGTTGCTGAGGGGCCGGGTGCTTCCGTTGCTGAGGGGCCGTTGGGGCCGGGTGCTTCCGTTGCTGCGGGGGCGTTGGGGCCGGGTGCTTCCGTTGCTGCGGGGGCGTTGGGGCCGGGTGCTTCCGTTGCGTAGGAGCCGGTTCCCTTTGCTGCTGCGGGGGCGTAGGAGCCGGTTCTCTTTGCTGCTGCGGGGGCGTAGGAGCCGGTTCCCTTTGCTGCTGCGGGGGCGTAGGAGCCGGTTCCCTTTGCTGCTGCGGGGGCGTAGGAGCCGGTTCCCTTTGCTGCTGCGGGGGCGTAGGAGCCGGTTCCCTTTGCTGCTGCGGGGGCGTAGGAGCCGGTTCCCTTTGCTGCTGCGGGGGCGTAGGAGCCGGTTCCCTTTGCTGCTGCGGGGGCGTAGGAGCCGGTTCCCTTTGCTGCTGCGGGGGCGTAGGAGCCGGTTCCCTTTGTTGCAATTTGGGGAAGATATCTATAGTCACCTAGGAAACGAGACAAAATGTCAAAAATAGTAAAATACCAGCATTTGAAGTTCTTTGAACTACACAAAATAATGTTATTTTAACTGAATGTGTAGAACACACCTTTAGGTGGAGGATAACAGGTTATCCCTACAATCAGCAGGCAACAAATCCAAGTAATTCTAAATAAAAAATAAACATCCTAATCAGTTAAACACAGCCACCTGTAAAACCTGAGAGACAAGGGAAACAAACTAGGGCGATACAACTTACCTCAAAGACAGACCAAAATTCACAGCCATTTTTTTCTAAAACAAAAAAACACAGTATTCAGACGTGATAGCCAGAAGCCTTACCAGGAGATCCCCCTTATTATATCTGATTATCTTTTCTTGTTGCGCCTTATAAAGTAATCCTAGACCCTTCTAATCTGGCTGGTTAATTAGGTACAGCTGCCAGCCACTGAACATCATTTCCATTGGTCCAACTTCCCAATTGAGATTAGGTGCGCTTGATTTCATTCAGCTGGTGTGCTGGAGGGTTTGCACATCATGGACCAATCCGATGGTTTTAAAGAGTGAACTCTACCTACCCATTGCACTGGTTGAGTTTAACCAAGTGCACCTTTTAATGAATGCTAATGAAGTTCCTGCCAGGGGCTTTTGCAGGTGCAACCTCAGTGGTCAGGTAGAAATGTGTTGTGCAAAAAGGCTGCTGACACAGTAAGATTGTGACAAAATATAAACTGTAGTCGTCTGTTGACGTATGCTAGACTAGAGATTGTCCATCAACACAGAGTCTAACTTCTTACATAAAAGTAGACAATTGAATGCATATACAATTTCATCCATGTCCATGAGGCCAAACAGACAGTCGACTACAACAGGCAAATGTGTCTTAGTTGTGTCAATGTTTGTGAATAAGTCCCAGGTGACACCTTATGCTAGCTAAGCTTCCCTGCTAGTGCCTACTGCCATTCTCTTTGGATCTCAATGGATCCATTTAAGGTCTGAATTCTCATACTATGCAGTTCGATGATTTCACCAACAATACTTGGTTTAGAAAAGTGTACATGTTCTAAGACGATCTGTAGTCTGAACAGAATATATTAGTTCATTGATAAGTTAAACCGTTCCAGGCATTGTAAAGATCAAGTACACTGAATCCATTCTTTAGGAGCCTGTGGTGCGATAAATGGACTAGCAGGAGGAATGAGCTACATGCTAAAAATCTGTTGACGCACATGTGAATCAATTTGGGTAACATAAAAAAAATCCATCAGTTTAAGCTAGAAATATCAGGTTTTTGCATGGACTGCTTCTCAATCCACTGCATCCGCCTATGTCGCCCTTCCGCATCTGCGGTGGATGGGGGCCGAGCTACAGCAGAGTTTGTCAGACCATGTGACATCACAAAAATTGGTCTTCTCACGACAACATCTGTAGCGTCTGAACGGTTTGGCCTACAAACTATAATGACCACTATTTTGCATTTGTATTTATTAAGAATCCCCATTAGCTGCTGCCAAGGTAGCAGCTACTCTTCCTGGGGTCCTGCAACATTAAGGCAGTTATACAATTTAAAACACATTATATTTCATAACACTTTACCCAGTACATTTATTGTGTTCCCTCAGGCCACTACTCCACTATCACATATTTACAATACAACATTACATTTTTTACATTTGAGTCATTTAGCAGACGCTCTTATCCAGAGCAACTTACAGTTTTAGTGAGTGCATATATTTTCATACTGGCCCCCCGTTGGAATCGAACCCACAACCCTGGCGTTGCAAACGCCATGCTCTACCAACTGAGCTACACGGGACTACATCCATGTGTACGTGTGTAGAGTGAGCGTCTATATGCATGTGTGTATGTACCTGTAAGTGTGTCTCTTCACAGTCCCCGCTGTTCCACAAGGTGTATTTTTACCTGTTTTTTAAAATCTGATTCTACTGCTTGCATCAGTTACCTGATGTGGAATCGAGTTCCATGTAGTCATGGCTCTATGTAGTACTGTGCGCCTCCCATAGTCCATTCTGGACTTGGGGACTGTGAAGAGACCTCTGGTGTCATGTCTTGTGGGTTATGTATGGATGTCAGAGCTGTGTGCCAGTGTTCCAAACAGACAGCTCGGTACATTCAGCTCGTCGACACCTCTCACATAAACAAGCAGTGATGAAGTCAATCTCTCTTCCACTCTGAGACAGGAGAGACTGACATGCATGTCATCAATGTCAGCTCTCCGTGTACTTTTAAGGGCCAGCCGTGCTATGGAAAGGGGAGACTCACGAACATGGTTCCGTTTTGCTCTATGGCCCCCACAAGTTTCACAGACTCCTCTGAAGGTAACCCATACAAACAAATGGAAGTATGGAGGTAGTTGTGCCAACATATGTAAGGGGTTAAATATGTGCCCAAAAAAACATTTATTGAGCCATTACCTAGATATAGGACAGACTTCGAAACTTTGCATTTATAAAGGTGTCATTCAATGCGTTTCTATGGGCTATAGTAGTAAAGGCAAAGTTATGTATTTTATCAAATAATTTAATATTTTGATACCTAAAGGGTCCCACAAATTCATATAGCTAAACAATTCCATATGTTAGCTTAGTACTCTCCCTAAGGCTTAGAATGAGGTTGATGAGTAAATCAAGATTGTCTCAACGCCGTATACAATGCATGCCTACATATAACTACATCTAAAGTGCACTACATGACCAAAACTATGTGGACACCTGTGTACATTTTTCAAAATTATGGGCATTAATATGGAGTTGATATCCTGTTCATGAGTATCCCTGTGTGGTGTATTGAGAAATGTATTACGTGAGGTATGTTTTTCGGAATAGGAAACAATTGGCGGGAGAGACGTTAGCTGAGTATATAGCATCGCTAAAGGGACTGGCGGCTACATGTGTGTTTGGGGCTGCACTAGAGGAGCAGCTGAGGGATCAGCTAGTTTATGGAGTTGCCAGTAAGGAGCTGTAGGGCAAGATGTTAAGCGTGGCATATACGGGGAGATTTTAACATCTGCTATTGCCTGCAGGGTCCAGCACAGTCGGAAATTACCAGTCAGAAAAGGACTTGGGACTTTTTACTGTGTGTAGTGATCGTGAGTTTGTGAAACCATATATGGTCATGGTGAGATGTAATGGGGAAAATATAAAGATGGACGTAGATACTGGGGCTGCCATGTCTATTATCTCAGAGAAGCTGTACAGCAGCAGATTTAAGAAGCATAAACTGCAACCATGTGATGTTGTTTTGAGAACTTACTCAGCTCAGCCTATTCACTTATTGGGAAAGCTGGAGGTTAAAGTTAAATGGGGTGCTCAGGTGTTACCACTACCCCTATTAGTGTCAAAAGGGAAGGGTCCTACGCTAATGGGGAGAAACTTGATTCAGCACCTAAAATTAGATTGGTCAAGAGTGAACCATCTGTCAGACCCAGTTGCACAGCTGTGCGATAAATATACAGAGGTGTTTAGTGGTGAAATGGGTGTAGTAAATGGAGTTAAAGCCTAAATTCAAGTGTCAGAGAAAGCTGTTCCAAAGTTTTGTATGGCTAGACCTGTGCCTTATGCACTCAGTGAGGCAGTAGACAAACAGCTTACAGAGCTAGAAAAACAAGGAGTGATCACACCCATAGAATATAGTGAATGGGCAGCACCTATAGTTTGCGTTCCAAAGACAAACAGGGGTGTCAGAATATGTCATGATTACAAGGTGACTGTAAATGCATGGGTGGATGTGGACCTGTACCCCTTACCAAAGACCCAGGACTTGTTTGCTACTCTAGCCGGGGGTAAACAGTTCACAAAGTTAGACCTATTACAGGCCTACCAGCAAGTGGAGGTACAGTGCCTTGCAAAAGTATTAATCCCCCTTGGCGTTTTTCCTGTGATGTTGCATTACAACCTGTAATTTAAATGGATTTTTATTTGGATTTCATGTAATGGACATACACAAAATAGTCCAAATTGGTGAAGTGAAATTAAAAAAATTACTTGTTTCAAGAAATCCTAAAAAATAAATAACGGAAAAATGGTGCGTGCATATGTATTCAGCCCATTTGCTATGAAGCCCCTAAATAAGATCTAGTGCAACCAATTACCTTCAGAAGTCACATAATTAGTTAAATAGATTGCACACAGGTGTACTTTAAGTGTCACATGATCTCAGTATATACAGTGGGGAGAACAAGTATTTGATACACTGCCGATTTTGCAGGTTTTCCTACTTACAAAGCATGTAGAGGTCTGTAATTTTTATCATAGGTACACTTCAACTGTGAGAGACGGAATCTAAAACAAAAATCCAGAAAATCACATTGTATGATTTTTAAGTAATTAATTTGCATTTTATTGCATGACATAAGTATTTGATCACCTACCAACCAGTAAGAATTCCGGCTCTCACAGACCTATTCGTTTTTCTTTAAGAAGCCCTCCTGTTCTCCACTCATTACCTGTATTAACTGCACCTGTTTGAACTCGTTACCTGTATAAAAGACACCTGTCCACACACTCAATCAAACAGACTCCAACCTCTCCACAATGGCCAAGACCAGAGAGCTGTGTAAGGACATCAAGGATAAAATTGTAGACCTGCACAAGGCTGGGGTGGGATACAGGACAATAGGCAAGCAGCTTGGTGAGAAGGCAACAACTGTTGGCGCAATTATGAGAAAAGAGAAGAAGTTCAAGATGACGGTCAATCACCCTCGGTCTGGGGCTCCATGCAAGATCTCACCTCGTGGGGCATCAATGATCATAAGGAAGGTGAGGGATCAGCCCAGAACTACACGGCAGGACCTGGTCAATGACCTGAAGAGAGCTGGGACCACAGTCTCAAAGAAAACCATTAGTAACACACTACGCCGTCATGGATTAAAATCCTACAGCGCACGCAAGGTCCCCCTGCTCAAGCCAGTGCATGTCCAGGCCCGTCTGAAGTTTGCCAATGACCATCTGGATGATCCAGAGGAGGAATGGGAGAACGTCATGTGGTCTGTCTCCTGAGTGGCGCAGTGGTCTAAGGCACTGCATCACAGTGCTAACTGTGCCACTAGAGATCCTGGTTCGAATCCAGGCTCTGTCGCAGCCGGCCGCGACCGGGAGACTCATGGGCGGCGCACAATTGGCCCAGCGTCGTCCAGGGTATTGGAGGGAATGGCCGGCAGGGATGTAGCTCAGTTGATAGAGCATGGCGTTTGCAACGCCAGGGTTGTGGGTTCGATTCCCATGGGGGGGCAGTATAAAAAAAATATGTATTCGCTAACTGTAAGTCGCTCTGGATAAGAGCGTCTGCTAAATGACTAAAATGTAAATGTCTGATGAGACAAAAATAGAGCTTTTTGGTCTAAACTCCACTCGCCGTGTTTGGAGGAAGAAGAAGGATGAGTACAACCCCAAGAACAACATCCCAACCGTGAAGCATGGAGGTGGAAACATCATTCTTTGGGGATGCTTTTCTGCAAAGGGGACAGGACGACTGCAACGTATTGAGGGGAGGATGGATGGGAAGGTCTGTATGGAGGAGTGGGCCAAAATCCCTGCTGCAGTGTGTGCAAACCTGGTCAAGACCTACAGGAAACGTATGATCTCTGTAATTGCAAACAAAGGTTTCTGATGTATCAAATACTTATGTCACGCAATAAAATGCAAATGAATTACTTAAAAATCATAAAATGTGATTTTCTGGATTTTTGTTTTAGATTCCGTCTCTCACAGTTGAAGTGTACCTATGATAAATATTACAGACCTCTACATGCTTTGTAAGTAGGAAAACCTGCAAAATCGGCAGTGTATCAAATACTTGTTCTCCCCACTGTATATACCTGTTCTGAAAGGCCCCAGAGTCTGCAACACCACTAAGTAAGGGGCACCACCAAGCAAGCGGCACCATGAAGACCAAGGAGCTCTCCAAAGAGGTCAGGGACAAAGTTGTGGAGAAGTACAGATCAGGGTTGGGTTATAAAAAAATATCAGAAACTTTGAACATCCCACGGAGCACCATTAAATCCATTATTAAAAAATTGAAAGAATATGGCATCACAACAAACCTGCCCAGAGAGGGCCGCCCACCAAAACTCATGGACCAGGCAAGGAGGGCATTAATCAGAGGCAACAATAAAACCCAAAGATAACCCTGAAGGAGCTGCAAAGCTCCACAACAGAGATTGGAGTATCTGGCCATAGGACCACTTTAAGCCGTACACTCCACAGAGCTGGACTTTACGGAAGAGTGACCAGAAAAAAGCCACTGCTTACAGAAAAAAATAAGCAAACACGTTTTGTGTTCGCCAAAAGGCATGTGGGAAACTCCCCAAACATATGGAAGAAGGTAGTCTGGTCAGATGAGACTAGAATTGAGCTTTTTGGCCATCAAGGAAAACGCTATGTCTGGCACAAACCCAACACCTCTCATCACTCCGAGAACACCATCCCCACAGTGAAGCATGGTGGTGGCAGCATCATGCTGTGGGGATGTTTTTCATCGGCAGGGACTGGGAAACTGGTCAGAATTGAAGGAATGATGGATGGCGCTAAATACAGGGAAATTCTTGAGGGAAACCTGTTTCAGTCTTCCAGAGATTTGAGACTGGGACGGAGGTTCACCTTCCAGCAGGACAATGACCATAAGTATACTGTTAGAACAACACTCGAGTGGTTTAACGGGAAACATTTCAATGTCTTGGAATGGCCTAGTCAAAGCCCAGACGTCAATCCAATTGAGAATCTGTGGTATGACTTAAAGATTGCTGTACACCAGCAGAACCCATCCAACTTGAAGGAGCTGGAGCAGTTTTGCCTTGAAGAATGGGCAAAAATCCCAGTGGCTAGATGTGCCAAGCTTATAGAGACATACCCCAAGAGACTTGCAGCTATAATTGCTGCAAAAGGTGGCTCTTCAAAGTATTGACTTTGGGGGGATTAATAGTTATGCACGCTGAAGTTTTCAGTTTTTTTGTCTTATTTCTTGTTTGTCTCACAAAAAAAATTATTTTGCATATTCAAAGTGGTAGGCATGTTGTGTAAATCAAATGATACAAACCCCCCAAAAATCCATTTTAATTCCAGGTTGTAAGGCAACAAAATAGGAAAAATGCCAAGGGGGGTGAATACTTTCGCAAGCCAATGTAGATCAAGAGTCAAAGCATTTCCTGACTATAAACACGCTGAAGGCCCGTCTGAAGTTTGCCAATGACCATCTGGATGATCCAGAGGTCACCGTATTGAGGGGAGGATGGATGGGGCCATGTATCGCGAGATCTTGGCCAACAACCTCCTTCCCTCAGTAAGATCATTGAAGATGGGTCGTGGCTGGGTCTTCCAGCATGACAACGACCTGAAACACACAGCCAGGGCAACTAAGGAGTGGCTCTGTAAGAAGCATCTCAAGGTCCTGGAGTGGCCTAGCCAGTCTCCAGACCTGAACCCAATAGAAAATCTTTGGAGGGAGCTGAAAGTCCGTATTGCCCAGCGACAGCCCCGAAACCTGAAGGATCTGGAGAAGGTCTGTATGGAGGAGTGGGCCAAAATCCCTGCTGCAGTGTGTGCAAACCTGGTCAAGACCTACAGGAAACGTATGATCTCTGTAATTGCAAACAAAGGTTTCTGTACCAAATATTAAGTTCTGCTTTTCTGATGTATCAAATACTTATGTCATGCAATAAAATGCAAATTAATTACTTAAAAATCATACAATGTGATTTTCTGGATTTTTGTTTTAGATTCCGTCTCTCACAGTTGAAGTGTACCTATGATAAATATTACAGACCTCTACATGCTTTGTAAGTAGGAAAACCTGCAAAATCGGCAGTGTCTCCCCACTGTATATGGTGGTAAGTTTACATTGCTGACAGACCATCAGCCTCTTGTGAAAATACTAGGACCAAAAACAGGAGTTCCAGCTCCAGCAGCAGCCAGACTCCAGAGGTGGGCGTTAATACTAGCTGCATATAAGTATGAAATACAATACTTTAGCTACAGCCACGGTAGAGACACTCCGGGGAATGTTCTCAGCCTACGGGTTAGTTGAGGAGTGTGTTTCAGACAATGGGCCACAGCTGGTGTCAAAAGAGATGGAGACATTCTTCTAGTTGAATGGGGTGAAACACATCAAGTGGGTTGTGGGTTCGTTTCCCACGGGGGGCCAGTATGAAAATGTATGCACTCACTAACTGTAAGACGCTCTGGATAAGAGCGTCTTACAGTTAGTGCTTGTCCGAGATTACCGGGGAGGAGACAGAGAGAAATGGGTACACAGGGTTGTGAAAAGGGTACTTGGTCCTGTAACCTACTTGATGATGCAAGACAATGAAAGAATGTGTCAGAGTGGAACATCTCTGATTGGGACTTAGACACTACGACTGTGATGGGCACGCATACAGAGACACAGATTGTGCCAGGCCGTGAGCCTGAGGGTCCAGAGCGTCATGAGAGGCCATAAAGGGTCAGAAGGCCTTCGGACCAGTTGGATCTGTAAACAGGTTGTATATGAGTTGATAAGTGAAACACTGTTTTGGAAAACCCATGATGTTTTCAGAGGAAGTGGGAAATTCCGGGGAGGAGTGTGGTGTATTGAGAAATGTATTATGTGTTAATGAGTTTAGATTTAAAATGGTTGCAAGTAGTCAATGGGATTTGTATGCAGGGGTTGAGTTATTTGAATTAACAAATGACAATGGGCTTTCCGTTCTTGCATTGAAGTGACTGGATTAGGTGATGCAAGGGCGGTGAAAGTTCAATGATGTGTTGGGGAGCTGGGCTGAAGACACTATAGAGAGTGGTCGACTGGAATGTGTTAAGGAGAACATTAAATAAATCTGTTCTGTTTATTATACAGTAAGTATGCTTCGGGGTCTTCCGTAAAAGGACCCAGCATCTTAGGATGCAACACCCTGTATTCATGAATAAACAGAATATTCCTCATTTAGGTGTATGGGTTAAATGGAATAGTATCTGAAATATGGACACTGACTGCAGGCCTATGGCTGCCGTTTTACAGCCCTCTAACCAATTGTACTATTATGTGTGTTTTTCCGCGTTATTTGTAATTTATTTTGTACATAATGTTTCTGCCATCGTCTCTTATAACCAAAGAGAGCTTCTGGATATCAGGACAGCGATTACTCACCTCGCATTGGACGAAGATTTTTTCTTCAACGAGGCGTTCGCGAAGGATATCCTACAGACACCCGACAAGGCCCAGATCCCCGTCATTCGCGTGAGGAAGAGACGGAGATATCGCGGACGCAGATCCGGGTGCCTTGTAAGGATCCGACGGCGAGCGAGTAAACTGCCTCTCCCATCAATCCTATTAGCCAACGTTCAATCTTTTGAGAATAAAATTGACGATTTAAGATTACGGTTATCCTATCAACGGGACATTAAAAACTGTAATATCTTATGTTTCACGGAGTCGTGGCTGAACGACAACAATGATAACATTCAGCTAGCAGGCTATACGCTACATCGGCAGGACAGAACGGCAGACTCTGGTAAGACAAGGGGTGGCGGTCTCTGTATATTTGTAAACAACAGCTGGTGCACAAAATCAAATACTAAGGAAGTCTCGAGGTTTTGCTCGCCTGAGGTAGAGTATCTTATGATAAGCTGTAGACCACACTATTTACCAAGAGAGTTTTCATCTATATTTTTCATAGCTGTCTATTTACCACCACAAACCAATGCTGGCATTAAGATTGCACTGAATGAGTTGTACAAGGCCATTAATCAACAGGAAAACGCTCATCCAGATGCAGCGCTCCTAGTAGCCGGGGAATTTAATGCAGGGAAACTTAAATCCGTTCTACCTAATTTCTACCAGCATGTTAAATGTGCAACCAGTGGGAAAAACACTCTAGACCACCTTTACTCCACACACAGAGACGCATACAAAGCTCTCCCTCGCCCTCCATTTGGCAAATCTGACCATAACTCTATCCTCCTGATTCCTGCTTATAAGCAAAAACTGAAGCAGGAAGCACCAGTGATTCGGTTAATAAATAAGTGGTCAGATGACGCAGATGCTAAGCTACAGGACTGTTTTGCTAGCACAGACTGGAACATGTTCCGGGATTCTTCAGACAGCATTGAGGAGTACACCACATCAGTCACTGGCTTCATCAATAAGTGCATCGATGATGTCGTCCCCACAGTGACCGTACGTACATACCCCAACCAGAAGCCATGGATTACAGGAAACATCCGCACTGAGCTAATGGGTAGAGCTGCCGCTTTCAAGGAACGGGACTCTAACCCGGACGCTTATAAGAAATCCCGCTATGACCTCCGACGAACCATCAAACAGGCAAAGAGTCAATACAGGTCTAAGATTGAATCATACTACACTGGCTCTGACGCTCGTCGGATGTGGCAGGGCTTGAAAACTATTACAGACTACAAAGGGAAACACAGCCGCGAGCTGCCCAGTGACACAAGCCTACCAGACGAGCTAAACCACTTCTATGCTCGCTTCGAGGCAAGCAACACTGAAGCATGCATGAGAGCACCAGCTGTTCCGGACGACTATGTGATCACGCTCTCCGTAGCCGATGTGAGTAAGACTTTTAAGCAGGTCAACATTCACAAGGCCGCAGGGCCAGACGGATTACCAGGACGTGTACTCCGAGCATGTGCTGACCAACTGGCAAGCGTCTTCACTGACATTTTCAACATGTCCCTGACTGAGTCTGTAATACCAACATGTTTCAAGCAGACCACCATAGTCCCCGTGCCCAAGAACTCTAAGATAACCTGCCTAAATGACTACCGACCCGTAGCACTGACGTCTGTAGCCATGAAGTGCTTTGAAAGACTGGTCATGGCTCACATCAACAGCATAATCCCAGAAACCCTAGACCCACTCCAATTTGCATACCGCCCCAACAGATCCACAGATGATGCAATCTCTATCGCACTCCACACTGCCCTTTCCCACCTGGACAAGAGGAACACCTACGTGAGAATGCTATTCATTGACTACAGCTCAGCATTCAACACCATAGTGCCCTCTAAGCTCATCACTAAGCTAAGGATCCTGGGACTAAACACCTCCCTCTGCAACTGGATCCTGGACTTCCTGACGGGCCGCCCCCAGGTGGTAAGGGTAGGTAACAACACATCTGCCACACTGATCCTCAACACGGGGGCCCCTCAGGGGTGCGTGCTCAGTCCCCTCCTGTACTCTCTGTTCACCCATGACTGCATGGCCAGGCACGACTCCAACACCATCATTAAGTTTGCCGACGACACAACAGTGGTAGGCCTGATCACCGACAACGATGAGACAGCCTATAGGGAGGAGGTCAGAGATCTGGCCGTGTGGTGCCAGGACAACAACCTCTCCCTCAACGTGACCAAGACAAAGGAGATGATTGTGGACTACAGGAAAAAAAAGAGGACTGAGCACGCCCCCATTCTCATCGACGGGGCTGTAGTGGAACAGGTTGAGAGCTTCAAGTTCCTTGGTGTCCACATCACCAACGAACTATCATGGTCCAAACACACCAAGACAGTCGTGAAGAGGGCACGACAAAGCCTATTCCCCCTCAGGAGACTAAAAAGATTTGGCATGGGTCCTCAGATCCTCAAAAAATTCTACAGCTGCACCATCGAGAGCATCCTGACTGGTTGCATCACCGCCTGGTATGGCAACTGCTTGGCCTCTGACCGCAAGGCACTACAGAGGGTAGTGCGTACGGCCCAGTACATCACTGGGGCAAAGCTCCCTGCCATCCAGGACCTCTATACCAGGCGGTGTCAGAGGAAGGCCCTCAAAATTGACAAAGACTCCAGCCACCCTAGTCATAGACTGTTCTCTCTGCTACCGCACGGCAAGCGGTACCGGAGTGCCAAGTCTAGGTCCAAAAGACTTCTCAACAGCTTCTACCCCCAAGCCATAAGACTCCTGAACAGCTAATCATGGCTACCCGGACTATTTGCACTGCCCCCCCACCCCATCCTTTTTACGCTGCTGCTACTCTGTTAAGTATTTATGCATAGTCACTTTAACTCTACCCACATGTACATATTACCTCAACTACCTCAACTAGCCGGTTCCCCCGCACATTGACTCTGCAACGGTACCCCCCTGTATATATAACCTCCCTACTGTCACTTTATTTTACTGTATATATAGCCTCCCCACTGTCACTTTATTTGACTTCTGCTCATTTTTTCTCAACACTTTTTTTGTTGTTTTATTCTTACTTTTTTTGTTTAAAATAAATGCACTGTTGGTTAAGGGCTGTAAGTAAGCATTTCACTGTAATGTCTGCACCTGTTGTATTCGGCGCATGTGACCAATAAATTTGATTTGATTTAACCTCACATGTAATATTAACTTCTGCAGAATTATGGATTTCTTGCGGTGAAATGATACAAATGTAACTTTAAATTGTCTTGGGAACACGAGTGGATAAATATTTATATCAGCGTCTCTGGGGAAATGCGAATGCACGTGTAATGTGTTATCCTTGACTTTTCACAAGCAGACAGCATTTCAACCACAATAAATAAGCACCCAAGACAAACTGAAGTTCCCATTCTCAGCTTCTCATTTCCACGGTTGGAGTTATAGCGTTCTACCTGGTCTCTAAATATATACTTTTAACAGTATTTGATTACTAATGCATTAATTCTCTCAATGTAAAACATCAAGTGATCACTACTTTAGTCTTCTGGGGCAACACGTAATGACAGGAAGCTGCATCTATTAAACTAGAGTAGACAAATGGCCTACCTAATGTCAGAAATAACCAGAAGCTTGTCTATATTAGGGGTGAAAGTAGCCATTATTCAATAGGCTACATTGTGGATTGAAATGCGCAGGTAGCCTACTTTGACGTGATTTGTTTGACAGATGAACACAGCACCCATGATATGCGAAACTGAGCCTGCAGACGGGATAAGATTTTTACATGCCACAGTATCCCCTTCATCGATCAGCATATTGCAGGCATCTTATTCAGGTTTCTGATAACCGGGATAAGCTTTTTCAGGTTATTGTAAACGGGATATGTTTATATGCGTCAACAGAATAAGTCAGTATCCGAAATAATAACGGGATATTAGTGTGCATGTAAACGTGGTCTGTGGCGCTAATGTAGAGCCAATCTTGGAATTTAACAAAAGATTTCAACACCAAATGATTAGGAACTGAACCACATTCCCTTTCACTACAAACTCCACTGGCAACCCACACTGTTCGCAATCAGCAAGCCAAAGGTAGACATTAAAGAACTCAGTATTTCAAACACAAGTAGGCACAACAATATTTTATTGTTCAAGTAATGCAGGAGGAACTCCCTGGCCGAATCAAACGCATACAGTGGAACAAAAGAAAGCGTCAGCAACAACTCAGAATTGTCATCATTTCCGGTTATTTAAATCAAGTACTACCATTGGAGCAGCCAAAGGATGAATCCACCATTAGAATTCTATTGATAGATAATTAGTACAAAAGGACTACAAAATCAGAAACAAAGTTCAGATGATGCAATGTACAACTTTACACTCCCAGGAGCCTTTCCTTGTGGTGGGGTTCCTTTAGCAGGTTGAGAGTTTAGCAGGTGGGGATACGCTTGGTTCAGAGATGCCAACATCACTACAGTCCTTGGGAGCATCTCTGCAATCCAAAAAGGTATAACCTCCCCAGGGGTGTAGCAGGTTTGGGAGAAGACAGTTTTGCCATTCTCATAAATCGATTTGTAACTAGATTGGAATGAGAACAGACTGTTCAACGATGCTGCCTTGAGTGCTACTTGGAGCTGACATCTTGAGTGCTTTCATTGTCACCGACATCGGACCAAACATCCTCAGAACCATCACTGCTGCTAAAATCCAAGTTGCTTGAGAAGTTGGCCCTCCTGTTCAAGGCCTGTCGCTTCTGCCGAGGCAAGGGCGCCTGTAGCTTCTGCCGAGGCAAGGGCGCCTGTAGCTTCTGCCGAGGCAAGGGCGCCTGTAGCTTCTGCCGAGGCAAGGGCGCCTGTAGCTTCTGCCGAGGCAAGGGCGCCTGTAGCTTCTGCCGAGGCAGGGGCGCCTGTAGCTTCTGCCGAGGCAGGGGCGCCTGTAGCTTCTGCCGAGGCAGGGGCGCCTGTAGCTTCTGCCGAGGCAGGGGCGCCTGTAGCTTCTGCCGAGGCAGGGGCGCCTGTAGCTTCTGCCGAGGCAGGGGCGCCTGTAGCTTCTGCCGAGGCAGGGGCGCCTGTAGCTTCTGCCGAGGCAGGGGCGCCTGTAGCTTCTGCCGAGGCAGGGGCGCCTGTCGCTTCACCTAAGGTATTTGGGTCAGTTGTTGCTGAGGGGCCGGGTGCTTCCGTTGCTGAGGGGCCGGGTGCTTCCGTTGCTGAGGGGCCGGGTGCTTCCGTTGCTGAGGGGCCGGGTGCTTCCGTTGCTGAGGGGCCGGGTGCTTCCGTTGCTGAGGGGCCGTTGGGGCCGGGTGCTTCCGTTGCTGAGGGGCCGTTGGGGCCGGGTGCTTCCGTTGCTGAGGGGGCGTTGGGGCCGGGTGCTTCCGTTGCTGAGGGGGCGTTGGGGCCGGGTGCTTCCGTTGCTGCGGGGGCGTTGGGGCCGGGTGCTTCCGTTGCTGCGGGGGCGTTGGGGCCGGGTGCTTCCGTTGCGTAGGAGCCGGTTCCCTTTGCTGCTGCGGGGGCGTAGGAGCCGGTTCTCTTTGCTGCTGCGGGGGCGTAGATGCCGGTTCCCTTTGCTGCTGCGGGGGCGTAGGAGCCGGTTCCCTTTGCTGCTGCGGGGGCGTAGGAGCCGGTTCCCTTTGCTGCTGCGGGGGCGTAGGAGCCGGTTCCCTTTGCTGCTGCGGGGGCGTAGGAGCCGGTTCCCTTTGCTGCTGCGGGGGCGTAGGAGCCGGTTCCCTTTGCTGCTGCGGGGGCGTAGGAGCCGGTTCCCTTTGCTGCTGCGGGGGCGTAGGAGCCGGTTCCCTTTGCTGCTGCGGGGGCGTAGGAGCCGGTTCCCTTTGTTGCAATTTGGGGAAGATATCTATAGTCACCTAGGAAACGAGACAAAATGTCAAAAATAGTAAAATACCAGCATTTGAAGTTCTTTGAACTACACAAAATAATGTTATTTTAACTGAATGTGTAGAACACACCTTTAGGTGGAGGATAACAGGTTATCCCTACAATCAGCAGGCAACAAATCCAAGTAATTCTAAATAAAAAATAAACATCCTAATCAGTTAAACACAGCCACCTGTAAAACCTGAGAGACAAGGGAAACAAACTAGGGCGATACAACTTACCTCAAAGACAGACCAAAATTCACAGCCATTTTTTTCTAAAACAAAAAAACACAGTATTCAGACGTGATAGCCAGAAGCCTTACCAGGAGATCCCCCTTATTATATCTGATTATCTTTTCTTGTTGCGCCTTATAAAGTAATCCTAGACCCTTCTAATCTGGCTGGTTAATTAGGTACAGCTGCCAGCCACTGAACATCATTTCCATTGGTCCAACTTCCCAATTGAGATTAGGTGC
The DNA here is from genome assembly GCF_964263955.1 of Coregonus lavaretus. Taxonomy (NCBI): domain Eukaryota; kingdom Metazoa; phylum Chordata; class Actinopteri; order Salmoniformes; family Salmonidae; genus Coregonus; species Coregonus lavaretus. Next base: position 218,819 of record NW_028157844.1, on the reverse strand, counting down.
GCTTGATTTCATTCAGCTGGTGTGCTGGAGGGTTTGCACATCATGGACCAATCCGATGGTTTTAAAGAGTGAACTCTACCTACCCATTGCACTGGTTGAGTTTAACCAAGTGCACCTTTTAATGAATGCTAATGAAGTTCCTGCCAGGGGCTTTTGCAGGTGCAACCTCAGTGGTCAGGTAGAAATGTGTTGTGCAAAAAGGCTGCAGACACAGTAAGATTGTGACAAAATATAAACTGTAGTCGTCTGTTGACGTATGCTAGACTAGAGATTGTCCATCAACACAGAGTCTAACTTCTTACATAAAAGTAGACAATTGAATGCATATACAATTTCATCCATGTCCATGAGGCCAAACAGACAGTCGACTACAACAGGCAAATGTGTCTTAGTTGTGTCAATGTTTGTGAATAAGTCCCAGGTGACACCTTATGCTAGCTAAGCTTCCCTGCTAGTGCCTACTGCCATTCTCTTTGGATCTCAATGGATCCATTTAAGGTCTGAATTCTCATACTATGCAGTTCGATGATTTCACCAACAATACTTGGTTTAGAAAAGTGTACATGTTCTAAGACGATCTGTAGTCTGAACAGAATATATTAGTTCATTGATAAGTTAAACCGTTCCAGGCATTGTAAAGATCAAGTACACTGAATCCATTCTTTAGGAGCCTGTGGTGCGATAAATGGACTAGCAGGAGGAATGAGCTACATGCTAAAAATCTGTTGACGCACATGTGAATCAATTTGGGTAACATAAAAAAAATCCATCAGTTTAAGCTAGAAATATCAGGTTTTTGCATGGACTGCTTCTCAATCCACTGCATCCGCCTATGTCGCCCTTCCGCATCTGCGGTGGATGGGGGCCGAGCTACAGCAGAGTTTGTCAGACCATGTGACATCACAAAAATTGGTCTTCTCACGACAACATCTGTAGCGTCTGAACGGTTTGGCCTACAAACTATAATGACCACTATTTTGCATTTGTATTTATTAAGAATCCCCATTAGCTGCTGCCAAGGTAGCAGCTACTCTTCCTGGGGTCCTGCAACATTAAGGCAGTTATACAATTTAAAACACATTATATTTCATAACACTTTACCCAGTACATTTATTGTGTTCCCTCAGGCCACTACTCCACTATCACATATTTACAATACAACATTACATTTTTTACATTTGAGTCATTTAGCAGACGCTCTTATCCAGAGCAACTTACAGTTTTAGTGAGTGCATATATTTTCATACTGGCCCCCCGTTGGAATCGAACCCACAACCCTGGCGTTGCAAACGCCATGCTCTACCAACTGAGCTACACGGGACTACATCCATGTGTACGTGTGTAGAGTGAGCGTCTATATGCATGTGTGTATGTACCTGTAAGTGTGTCTCTTCACAGTCCCCGCTGTTCCACAAGGTGTATTTTTACCTGTTTTTTAAAATCTGATTCTACTGCTTGCATCAGTTACCTGATGTGGAATCGAGTTCCATGTAGTCATGGCTCTATGTAGTACTGTGCGCCTCCCATAGTCCATTCTGGACTTGGGGACTGTGAAGAGACCTCTGGTGTCATGTCTTGTGGGTTATGTATGGATGTCAGAGCTGTGTGCCAGTGTTCCAAACAGACAGCTCGGTACATTCAGCTCGTCGACACCTCTCACATAAACAAGCAGTGATGAAGTCAATCTCTCTTCCACTCTGAGACAGGAGAGACTGACATGCATGTCATCAATGTCAGCTCTCCGTGTACTTTTAAGGGCCAGCCGTGCTATGGAAAGGGGAGACTCACGAACATGGTTCCGTTTTGCTCTATGGCCCCCACAAGTTTCACAGACTCCTCTGAAGGTAACCCATACAAACAAATGGAAGTATGGAGGTAGTTGTGCCAACATATGTAAGGGGTTAAATATGTGCCCAAAAAAACATTTATTGAGCCATTACCTAGATATAGGACAGACTTCGAAACTTTGCATTTATAAAGGTGTCATTCAATGCGTTTCTATGGGCTATAGTAGTAAAGGCAAAGTTATGTATTTTATCAAATAATTTAATATTTTGATACCTAAAGGGTCCCACAAATTCATATAGCTAAACAATTCCATATGTTAGCTTAGTACTCTCCCTAAGGCTTAGAATGAGGTTGATGAGTAAATCAAGATTGTCTCAACGCCGTATACAATGCATGCCTACATATAACTACATCTAAAGTGCACTACATGACCAAAACTATGTGGACACCTGTGTACATTTTTCAAAATTATGGGCATTAATATGGAGTTGATATCCTGTTCATGAGTATCCCTGTGTGGTGTATTGAGAAATGTATTACGTGAGGTATGTTTTTCGGAATAGGAAACAATTGGCGGGAGAGACGTTAGCTGAGTATATAGCATCGCTAAAGGGACTGGCGGCTACATGTGTGTTTGGGGCTGCACTAGAGGAGCAGCTGAGGGATCAGCTAGTTTATGGAGTTGCCAGTAAGGAGCTGTAGGGCAAGATGTTAAGCGCGGCATATACGGGGAGATTTTAACATCTGCTATTGCCTGCAGGGTCCAGCACAGTCGGAAATTACCAGTCAGAAAAGGACTTGGGACTTTTTACTGTGTGTAGTGATCGTGAGTTTGTGAAACCATATATGGTCATGGTGAGATGTAATGGGGAAAATATAAAGATGGACGTAGATACTGGGGCTGCCATGTCTATTATCTCAGAGAAGCTGTACAGCAGCAGATTTAAGAAGCATAAACTGCAACCATGTGATGTTGTTTTGAGAACTTACTCAGCTCAGCCTATTCACTTATTGGGAAAGCTGGAGGTTAAAGTTAAATGGGGTGCTCAGGTGTTACCACTACCCCTATTAGTGTCAAAAGGGAAGGGTCCTACGCTAATGGGGAGAAACTTGATTCAGCACCTAAAATTAGATTGGTCAAGAGTGAACCATCTGTCAGACCCAGTTGCACAGCTGTGCGATAAATATACAGAGGTGTTTAGTGGTGAAATGGGTGTAGTAAATGGAGTTAAAGCCTAAATTCAAGTGTCAGAGAAAGCTGTTCCAAAGTTTTGTATGGCTAGACCTGTGCCTTATGCACTCAGTGAGGCAGTAGACAAACAGCTTACAGAGCTAGAAAAACAAGGAGTGATCACACCCATAGAATATAGTGAATGGGCAGCACCTATAGTTTGCGTTCCAAAGACAAACAGGGGTGTCAGAATATGTCATGATTACAAGGTGACTGTAAATGCATGGGTGGATGTGGACCTGTACCCCTTACCAAAGACCCAGGACTTGTTTGCTACTCTAGCCGGGGGTAAACAGTTCACAAAGTTAGACCTATTACAGGCCTACCAGCAAGTGGAGGTACAGTGCCTTGCAAAAGTATTAATCCCCCTTGGCGTTTTTCCTGTGATGTTGCATTACAACCTGTAATTTAAATGGATTTTTATTTGGATTTCATGTAATGGACATACACAAAATAGTCCAAATTGGTGAAGTGAAATTAAAAAAATTACTTGTTTCAAGAAATCCTAAAAAATAAATAACGGAAAAATGGTGCGTGCATATGTATTCAGCCCATTTGCTATGAAGCCCCTAAATAAGATCTAGTGCAACCAATTACCTTCAGAAGTCACATAATTAGTTAAATAGATTGCACACAGGTGTACTTTAAGTGTCACATGATCTTAGTATATACAGTGGGGAGAACAAGTATTTGATACACTGCCGATTTTGCAGGTTTTCCTACTTACAAAGCATGTAGAGGTCTGTAATTTTTATCATAGGTACACTTCAACTGTGAGAGACGGAATCTAAAACAAAAATCCAGAAAATCACATTGTATGATTTTTAAGTAATTAATTTGCATTTTATTGCATGACATAAGTATTTGATCACCTACCAACCAGTAAGAATTCCGGCTCTCACAGACCTATTCGTTTTTCTTTAAGAAGCCCTCCTGTTCTCCACTCATTACCTGTATTAACTGCACCTGTTTGAACTCGTTACCTGTATAAAAGACACCTGTCCACACACTCAATCAAACAGACTCCAACCTCTCCACAATGGCCAAGACCAGAGAGCTGTGTAAGGACATCAAGGATAAAATTGTAGACCTGCACAAGGCTGGGGTGGGATACAGGACAATAGGCAAGCAGCTTGGTGAGAAGGCAACAACTGTTGGCGCAATTATGAGAAAAGAGAAGAAGTTCAAGATGACGGTCAATCACCCTCGGTCTGGGGCTCCATGCAAGATCTCACCTCGTGGGGCATCAATGATCATAAGGAAGGTGAGGGATCAGCCCAGAACTACACGGCAGGACCTGGTCAATGACCTGAAGAGAGCTGGGACCACAGTCTCAAAGAAAACCATTAGTAACACACTACGCCGTCATGGATTAAAATCCTACAGCGCACGCAAGGTCCCCCTGCTCAAGCCAGTGCATGTCCAGGCCCGTCTGAAGTTTGCCAATGACCATCTGGATGATCCAGAGGAGGAATGGGAGAACGTCATGTGGTCTGTCTCCTGAGTGGCGCAGTGGTCTAAGGCACTGCATCGCAGTGCTAACTGTGCCACTAGAGATCCTGGTTCGAATCCAGGCTCTGTCGCAGCCGGCCGCGACCGGGAGACTCATGGGCGGCGCACAATTGGCCCAGCGTCGTCCAGGGTATTGGAGGGAATGGCCGGCAGGGATGTAGCTCAGTTGATAGAGCATGGCGTTTGCAACGCCAGGGTTGTGGGTTCGATTCCCATGGGGGGGCAGTATAAAAAAAATATGTATTCGCTAACTGTAAGTCGCTCTGGATAAGAGCGTCTGCTAAATGACTAAAATGTAAATGTCTGATGAGACAAAAATAGAGCTTTTTGGTCTAAACTCCACTCGCCGTGTTTGGAGGAAGAAGAAGGATGAGTACAACCCCAAGAACAACATCCCAACCGTGAAGCATGGAGGTGGAAACATCATTCTTTGGGGATGCTTTTCTGCAAAGGGGACAGGACGACTGCAACGTATTGAGGGGAGGATGGATGGGAAGGTCTGTATGGAGGAGTGGGCCAAAATCCCTGCTGCAGTGTGTGCAAACCTGGTCAAGACCTACAGGAAACGTATGATCTCTGTAATTGCAAACAAAGGTTTCTGATGTATCAAATACTTATGTCACGCAATAAAATGCAAATGAATTACTTAAAAATCATAAAATGTGATTTTCTGGATTTTTGTTTTAGATTCCGTCTCTCACAGTTGAAGTGTACCTATGATAAATATTACAGACCTCTACATGCTTTGTAAGTAGGAAAACCTGCAAAATCGGCAGTGTATCAAATACTTGTTCTCCCCACTGTATATACCTGTTCTGAAAGGCCCCAGAGTCTGCAACACCACTAAGTAAGGGGCACCACCAAGCAAGCGGCACCATGAAGACCAAGGAGCTCTCCAAAGAGGTCAGGGACAAAGTTGTGGAGAAGTACAGATCAGGGTTGGGTTATAAAAAAATATCAGAAACTTTGAACATCCCACGGAGCACCATTAAATCCATTATTAAAAAATTGAAAGAATATGGCATCACAACAAACCTGCCCAGAGAGGGCCGCCCACCAAAACTCATGGACCAGGCAAGGAGGGCATTAATCAGAGGCAACAATAAAACCCAAAGATAACCCTGAAGGAGCTGCAAAGCTCCACAACAGAGATTGGAGTATCTGTCCATAGGACCACTTTAAGCCGTACACTCCACAGAGCTGGACTTTACGGAAGAGTGACCAGAAAAAAGCCACTGCTTACAGAAAAAAATAAGCAAACACGTTTTGTGTTCGCCAAAAGGCATGTGGGAAACTCCCCAAACATATGGAAGAAGGTAGTCTGGTCAGATGAGACTAGAATTGAGCTTTTTGGCCATCAAGGAAAACGCTATGTCTGGCACAAACCCAACACCTCTCATCACTCCGAGAACACCATCCCCACAGTGAAGCATGGTGGTGGCAGCATCATGCTGTGGGGATGTTTTTCATCGGCAGGGACTGGGAAACTGGTCAGAATTGAAGGAATGATGGATGGCGCTAAATACAGGGAAATTCTTGAGGGAAACCTGTTTCAGTCTTCCAGAGATTTGAGACTGGGACGGAGGTTCACCTTCCAGCAGGACAATGACCATAAGTATACTGTTAGAACAACACTCGAGTGGTTTAACGGGAAACATTTCAATGTCTTGGAATGGCCTAGTCAAAGCCCAGACGTCAATCCAATTGAGAATCTGTGGTATGACTTAAAGATTGCTGTACACCAGCAGAACCCATCCAACTTGAAGGAGCTGGAGCAGTTTTGCCTTGAAGAATGGGCAAAAATCCCAGTGGCTAGATGTGCCAAGCTTATAGAGACATACCCCAAGAGACTTGCAGCTATAATTGCTGCAAAAGGTGGCTCTTCAAAGTATTGACTTTGGGGGGATTAATAGTTATGCACGCTGAAGTTTTCAGTTTTTTTGTCTTATTTCTTGTTTGTCTCACAAAAAAAATTATTTTGCATATTCAAAGTGGTAGGCATGTTGTGTAAATCAAATGATACAAACCCCCCAAAAATCCATTTTAATTCCAGGTTGTAAGGCAACAAAATAGGAAAAATGCCAAGGGGGGTGAATACTTTCGCAAGCCAATGTAGATCAAGAGTCAAAGCATTTCCTGACTATAAACACGCTGAAGGCCCGTCTGAAGTTTGCCAATGACCATCTGGATGATCCAGAGGTCACCGTATTGAGGGGAGGATGGATGGGGCCATGTATCGCGAGATCTTGGCCAACAACCTCCTTCCCTCAGTAAGATCATTGAAGATGGGTCGTGGCTGGGTCTTCCAGCATGACAACGACCTGAAACACACAGCCAGGGCAACTAAGGAGTGGCTCTGTAAGAAGCATCTCAAGGTCCTGGAGTGGCCTAGCCAGTCTCCAGACCTGAACCCAATAGAAAATCTTTGGAGGGAGCTGAAAGTCCGTATTGCCCAGCGACAGCCCCGAAACCTGAAGGATCTGGAGAAGGTCTGTATGGAGGAGTGGGCCAAAATCCCTGCTGCAGTGTGTGCAAACCTGGTCAAGACCTACAGGAAACGTATGATCTCTGTAATTGCAAACAAAGGTTTCTGTACCAAATATTAAGTTCTGCTTTTCTGATGTATCAAATACTTATGTCATGCAATAAAATGCAAATTAATTACTTAAAAATCATACAATGTGATTTTCTGGATTTTTGTTTTAGATTCCGTCTCTCACAGTTGAAGTGTACCTATGATAAATATTACAGACCTCTACATGCTTTGTAAGTAGGAAAACCTGCAAAATCGGCAGTGTCTCCCCACTGTATATGGTGGTAAGTTTACATTGCTGACAGACCATCAGCCTCTTGTGAAAATACTAGGACCAAAAACAGGAGTTCCAGCTCCAGCAGCAGCCAGACTCCAGAGGTGGGCGTTAATACTAGCTGCATATAAGTATGAAATACAATACTTCAGCTACAGCCACGGTAGAGACACTCCGGGGAATGTTCTCAGCCTACGGGTTAGTTGAGGAGTGTGTTTCAGACAATGGGCCACAGCTGGTGTCAAAAGAGATGGAGACATTCTTCTAGTTGAATGGGGTGAAACACATCAAGTGGGTTGTGGGTTCGTTTCCCACGGGGGGCCAGTATGAAAATGTATGCACTCACTAACTGTAAGACGCTCTGGATAAGAGCGTCTTACAGTTAGTGCTTGTCCGAGATTACCGGGGAGGAGACAGAGAGAAATGGGTACACAGGGTTGTGAAAAGGGTACTTGGTCCTGTAACCTACTTGATGATGCAAGACAATGAAAGAATGTGTCAGAGTGGAACATCTCTGATTGGGACTTAGACACTACGACTGTGATGGGCACGCATACAGAGACACAGATTGTGCCAGGCCGTGAGCCTGAGGGTCCAGAGCGTCATGAGAGGCCATAAAGGGTCAGAAGGCCTTCGGACCAGTTGGATCTGTAAACAGGTTGTATATGAGTTGATAAGTGAAACACTGTTTTGGAAAACCCATGATGTTTTCAGAGGAAGTGGGAAATTCCGGGGAGGAGTGTGGTGTATTGAGAAATGTATTATGTGTTAATGAGTTTAGATTTAAAATGGTTGCAAGTAGTCAATGGGATTTGTATGCAGGGGTTGAGTTATTTGAATTAACAAATGACAATGGGCTTTCCGTTCTTGCATTGAAGTGACTGGATTAGGTGATGCAAGGGCGGTGAAAGTTCAATGATGTGTTGGGGAGCTGGGCTGAAGACACTATAGAGAGTGGTCGACTGGAATGTGTTAAGGAGAACATTAAATAAATCTGTTCTGTTTATTATACAGTAAGTATGCTTCGGGGTCTTCCGTAAAAGGACCCAGCATCTTAGGATGCAACACCCTGTATTCATGAATAAACAGAATATTCCTCATTTAGGTGTATGGGTTAAATGGAATAGTATCTGAAATATGGACACTGACTGCAGGCCTATGGCTGCCGTTTTACAGCCCTCTAACCAATTGTACTATTATGTGTGTTTTTCCGCGTTATTTGTAATTTATTTTGTACATAATGTTTCTGCCATCGTCTCTTATAACCAAAGAGAGCTTCTGGATATCAGGACAGCGATTACTCACCTCGCATTGGACGAAGATTTTTTCTTCAACGAGGCGTTCGCGAAGGATATCCTACAGACACCCGACAAGGCCCAGATCCCCGTCATTCGCGTGAGGAAGAGACGGAGATATCGCGGACGCAGATCCGGGTGCCTTGTAAGGATCCGACGGCGAGCGAGTAAACTGCCTCTCCCATCAATCCTATTAGCCAACGTTCAATCTTTTGAGAATAAAATTGACGATTTAAGATTACGGTTATCCTATCAACGGGACATTAAAAACTGTAATATCTTATGTTTCACGGAGTCGTGGCTGAACGACAACAATGATAACATTCAGCTAGCAGGCTATACGCTACATCGGCAGGACAGAACGGCAGACTCTGGTAAGACAAGGGGTGGCGGTCTCTGTATATTTGTAAACAACAGCTGGTGCACAAAATCAAATACTAAGGAAGTCTCGAGGTTTTGCTCGCCTGAGGTAGAGTATCTTATGATAAGCTGTAGACCACACTATTTACCAAGAGAGTTTTCATCTATATTTTTCATAGCTGTCTATTTACCACCACAAACCAATGCTGGCATTAAGATTGCACTGAATGAGTTGTACAAGGCCATTAATCAACAGGAAAACGCTCATCCAGATGCAGCGCTCCTAGTAGCCGGGGAATTTAATGCAGGGAAACTTAAATCCGTTCTACCTAATTTCTACCAGCATGTTAAATGTGCAACCAGTGGGAAAAACACTCTAGACCACCTTTACTCCACACACAGAGACGCATACAAAGCTCTCCCTCGCCCTCCATTTGGCAAATCTGACCATAACTCTATCCTCCTGATTCCTGCTTATAAGCAAAAACTGAAGCAGGAAGCACCAGTGATTCGGTTAATAAATAAGTGGTCAGATGACGCAGATGCTAAGCTACAGGACTGTTTTGCTAGCACAGACTGGAACATGTTCCGGGATTCTTCAGACAGCATTGAGGAGTACACCACATCAGTCACTGGCTTCATCAATAAGTGCATCGATGATGTCGTCCCCACAGTGACCGTACGTACATACCCCAACCAGAAGCCATGGATTACAGGAAACATCCGCACTGAGCTAATGGGTAGAGCTGCCGCTTTCAAGGAACGGGACTCTAACCCGGACGCTTATAAGAAATCCCGCTATGACCTCCGACGAACCATCAAACAGGCAAAGAGTCAATACAGGTCTAAGATTGAATCATACTACACTGGCTCTGACGCTCGTCGGATGTGGCAGGGCTTGAAAACTATTACAGACTACAAAGGGAAACACAGCCGCGAGCTGCCCAGTGACACAAGCCTACCAGACGAGCTAAACCACTTCTATGCTCGCTTCGAGGCAAGCAACACTGAAGCATGCATGAGAGCACCAGCTGTTCCGGACGACTATGTGATCACGCTCTCCGTAGCCGATGTGAGTAAGACTTTTAAGCAGGTCAACATTCACAAGGCCGCAGGGCCAGACGGATTACCAGGACGTGTACTCCGAGCATGTGCTGACCAACTGGCAAGCGTCTTCACTGACATTTTCAACATGTCCCTGACTGAGTCTGTAATACCAACATGTTTCAAGCAGACCACCATAGTCCCCGTGCCCAAGAACTCTAAGATAACCTGCCTAAATGACTACCGACCCGTAGCACTGACGTCTGTAGCCATGAAGTGCTTTGAAAGACTGGTCATGGCTCACATCAACAGCATAATCCCAGAAACCCTAGACCCACTCCAATTTGCATACCGCCCCAACAGATCCACAGATGATGCAATCTCTATCGCACTCCACACTGCCCTTTCCCACCTGGACAAGAGGAACACCTACGTGAGAATGCTATTCATTGACTACAGCTCAGCATTCAACACCATAGTGCCCTCTAAGCTCATCACTAAGCTAAGGATCCTGGGACTAAACACCTCCCTCTGCAACTGGATCCTGGACTTCCTGACGGGCCGCCCCCAGGTGGTAAGGGTAGGTAACAACACATCTGCCACACTGATCCTCAACACGGGGGCCCCTCAGGGGTGCGTGCTCAGTCCCCTCCTGTACTCTCTGTTCACCCATGACTGCATGGCCAGGCACGACTCCAACACCATCATTAAGTTTGCCGACGACACAACAGTGGTAGGCCTGATCACCGACAACGATGAGACAGCCTATAGGGAGGAGGTCAGAGATCTGGCCGTGTGGTGCCAGGACAACAACCTCTCCCTCAACGTGACCAAGACAAAGGAGATGATTGTGGACTACAGGAAAAAAAAGAGGACTGAGCACGCCCCCATTCTCATCGACGGGGCTGTAGTGGAACAGGTTGAGAGCTTCAAGTTCCTTGGTGTCCACATCACCAACGAACTATCATGGTCCAAACACACCAAGACAGTCGTGAAGAGGGCACGACAAAGCCTATTCCCCCTCAGGAGACTAAAAAGATTTGGCATGGGTCCTCAGATCCTCAAAAAATTCTACAGCTGCACCATCGAGAGCATCCTGACTGGTTGCATCACCGCCTGGTATGGCAACTGCTTGGCCTCTGACCGCAAGGCACTACAGAGGGTAGTGCGTACGGCCCAGTACATCACTGGGGCAAAGCTCCCTGCCATCCAGGACCTCTATACCAGGCGGTGTCAGAGGAAGGCCCTCAAAATTGACAAAGACTCCAGCCACCCTAGTCATAGACTGTTCTCTCTGCTACCGCACGGCAAGCGGTACCGGAGTGCCAAGTCTAGGTCCAAAAGACTTCTCAACAGCTTCTACCCCCAAGCCATAAGACTCCTGAACAGCTAATCATGGCTACCCGGACTATTTGCACTGCCCCCCCACCCCATCCTTTTTACGCTGCTGCTACTCTGTTAAGTATTTATGCATAGTCACTTTAACTCTACCCACATGTACATATTACCTCAACTACCTCAACTAGCCGGTTCCCCCGCACATTGACTCTGCAACGGTACCCCCCTGTATATATAACCTCCCTACTGTCACTTTATTTTACTGTATATATAGCCTCCCCACTGTCACTTTATTTGACTTCTGCTCATTTTTTCTCAACACTTTTTTTGTTGTTTTATTCTTACTTTTTTTGTTTAAAATAAATGCACTGTTGGTTAAGGGCTGTAAGTAAGCATTTCACTGTAATGTCTGCACCTGTTGTATTCGGCGCATGTGACCAATAAATTTGATTTGATTTAACCTCACATGTAATATTAACTTCTGCAGAATTATGGATTTCTTGCGGTGAAATGATACAAATGTAACTTTAAATTGTCTTGGGAACACGAGTGGATAAATATTTATATCAGCGTCTCTGGGGAAATGCGAATGCACGTGTAATGTGTTATCCTTGACTTTTCACAAGCAGACAGCATTTCAACCACAATAAATAAGCACCCAAGACAAACTGAAGTTCCCATTCTCAGCTTCTCATTTCCACGGTTGGAGTTATAGCGTTCTACCTGGTCTCTAAATATATACTTTTAACAGTATTTGATTACTAATGCATTAATTCTCTCAATGTAAAACATCAAGTGATCACTACTTTAGTCTTCTGGGGCAACACGTAATGACAGGAAGCTGCATCTATTAAACTAGAGTAGACAAATGGCCTACCTAATGTCAGAAATAACCAGAAGCTTGTCTATATTAGGGGTGAAAGTAGCCATTATTCAATAGGCTACATTGTGGATTGAAATGCGCAGGTAGCCTACTTTGACGTGATTTGTTTGACAGATGAACACAGCACCCATGATATGCGAAACTGAGCCTGCAGACGGGATAAGATTTTTACATGCCACAGTATCCCCTTCATCGATCAGCATATTGCAGGCATCTTATTCAGGTTTCTGATAACCGGGATAAGCTTTTTCAGGTTATTGTAAACGGGATATGTTTATATGCGTCAACAGAATAAGTCAGTATCCGAAATAATAACGGGATATTAGTGTGCATGTAAACGTGGTCTGTGGCGCTAATGTAGAGCCAATCTTGGAATTTAACAAAAGATTTCAACACCAAATGATTAGGAACTGAACCACATTCCCTTTCACTACAAACTCCACTGGCAACCCACACTGTTCGCAATCAGCAAGCCAAAGGTAGACATTAAAGAACTCAGTATTTCAAACACAAGTAGGCACAACAATATTTTATTGTTCAAGTAATGCAGGAGGAACTCCCTGGCCGAATCAAACGCATACAGTGGAACAAAAGAAAGCGTCAGCAACAACTCAGAATTGTCATCATTTCCGGTTATTTAAATCAAGTACTACCATTGGAGCAGCCAAAGGATGAATCCACCATTAGAATTCTATTGATAGATAATTAGTACAAAAGGACTACAAAATCAGAAACAAAGTTCAGATGATGCAATGTACAACTTTACACTCCCAGGAGCCTTTCCTTGTGGTGGGGTTCCTTTAGCAGGTTGAGAGTTTAGCAGGTGGGGATACGCTTGGTTCAGAGATGCCAACATCACTACAGTCCTTGGGAGCATCTCTGCAATCCAAAAAGGTATAACCTCCCCAGGGGTGTAGCAGGTTTGGGAGAAGACAGTTTTGCCATTCTCATAAATCGATTTGTAACTAGATTGGAATGAGAACAGACTGTTCAACGATGCTGCCTTGAGTGCTACTTGGAGCTGACATCTTGAGTGCTTTCATTGTCACCGACATCGGACCAAACATCCTCAGAACCATCACTGCTGCTAAAATCCAAGTTGCTTGAGAAGTTGGCCCTCCTGTTCAAGGCCTGTCGCTTCTGCCGAGGCAAGGGCGCCTGTAGCTTCTGCCGAGGCAAGGGCGCCTGTAGCTTCTGCCGAGGCAAGGGCGCCTGTAGCTTCTGCCGAGGCAAGGGCGCCTGTAGCTTCTGCCGAGGCAAGGGCGCCTGTAGCTTCTGCCGAGGCAGGGGCGCCTGTAGCTTCTGCCGAGGCAGGGGCGCCTGTAGCTTCTGCCGAGGCAGGGGCGCCTGTAGCTTCTGCCGAGGCAGGGGCGCCTGTAGCTTCTGCCGAGGCAGGGGCGCCTGTAGCTTCTGCCGAGGCAGGGGCGCCTGTAGCTTCTGCCGAGGCAGGGGCGCCTGTAGCTTCTGCCGAGGCAGGGGCGCCTGTAGCTTCTGCCGAGGCAGGGGCGCCTGTCGCTTCACCTAAGGTATTTGGGTCAGTTGTTGCTGAGGGGCCGGGTGCTTCCGTTGCTGAGGGGCCGGGTGCTTCCGTTGCTGAGGGGCCGGGTGCTTCCGTTGCTGAGGGGCCGGGTGCTTCCGTTGCTGAGGGGCCGGGTGCTTCCGTTGCTGCGGGGGCGTAGGAGCCGGTTCCCGTTGCTGCTGCGGGGGCGTAGGAGCCGGTTCCCTTTGCTGCTGCGGGGGCGTAGGAGCCGGTTCCCTTTGCTGCTGCGGGGGCGTAGGAGCCGGTTCCCTTTGCTGCTGCGGGGGCGTAGGAGCCGGTTCCCTTTGCTGCTGCGGGGGCGTAGGAGCCGGTTCCCTTTGCTGCTGCGGGGGCGTAGGAGCCGGTTCCCTTTGCTGCAATTTGAGGAAGATATCTATAGTCACCTAGGAAACAAGACAAAATGTCAAAAATAGTAAAATACCAGCATTTGAAGTTCTTGGAACTACACAAAATAATGTTATTTTAACTGAATGTGTAGAACACACCTTTAGGTGGAGGATAACAGGTTATCCCTACAATCAGCAGGCAACAAATCCAAGTAATTCTAAAAAAATTAAATAAACATCCTAATCAGTTAAACACAGCTACCTGTAAAACCTGAGAGACAAGGGAAACAAACTAGGGCGATACAACTTACCTCAAAGACAGACCAAAATTCACAGCCATTTTTTTCTAAAACAAAAAAACACAGTATTCAGAAGTGATAGCCAGAAGCCTTACCAGGAGATCCCCCTTATTATATCTGATTATCTTTTCTTGCTGCGCCTTATAAAGTAATCCTAGACCCTTCTAATCTGGCTGGTTAATTAGGTACAGCTGCCAGCCACTGAACATCATTTCCATTGGTCCAACTTCCCAATTGAGATTAGGTGCGCTTGATTTCATTCAGCTGGTGTGCTGGAGGGTTTGCACATCATGGACCAATCCGATGGTTTTAAAGAGTGAACTCTACCTACCCATTGAACTGGTTGAGTTTAACCAAGTGCACCTTTTAATGAATGCTAATGAAGTTCCTGCCAGGGGCTTTTGCAGGTGCAACCTCAGTGGTCAGGTAGAAATGTGTTGTGCAAAAAGGCTGCAGACACAGTAAGATTGTGACAAAATATAAACTGTAGTCGTCTGTTGACGTATGCTAGACTAGAGATTGTCCATCAACACAGAGTCTAACTTCTTACATAAAAGTAGACAATTGAATGCATATACAATTTCATCCATGTCCATGAGGCCAAACAGACAGTCGACTACAACAGGCAAATGTGTCTTAGTTGTGTCAATGTTTGTGAATAAGTCCCAGGTGACACCTTATGCTAGCTAAGCTTCCCTGCTAGTGCCTACTGCCATTCTCTTTGGATCTTAATGGATCCATTTAAGGTTTGAAATCTCATACTATGCAGTTCGATGGTTTCACCTACAATACTTGGTTTAGAAAAGTGTACATGTTCTAAGACGATCTGTAGTCTGTACAGAATATATTAGTTCATTGATAAGTTAAACCGTTCCAGGCATTGTAAAGATCAAGTACACTGAATCCATTCTTTAGGAGCCTGTGGTGCGATAAATGGACTAGCAGGAGGAATGAGCTACATGCTAAAAATCTGTTGACGCACATGTGAATCAATTTGGGTAACATAAAAAAATCCATCAGTTTAAGCTAGAAATATCAGGTTTTTGCATGGACTGCTTCTCAATCCACTGCATCCGCCTATGTCGCCCTTCCGCATCTGCGGTGGATGGGGGCCGAGCTACAGCAGAGTTTGTCAGACCATGTGACATCACAAAAATTGGTCTTCTCACGACAACATCTGTAGCGTCTGAACGGTTTGGCCTACAAACTATAATGACCACTATTTTGCATTTGTATTTATTAAGAATCCCCATTAGCTGCTGCCAAGGTAGCAGCTACTCTTCCTGGGGTCCTGCAACATTAAGGCAGTTATACAATTTAAAACACATTATATTTCATAACACTTTACCCAGTACATTTATTGTGTTCCCTCAGGCCACTACTCCACTATCACATATTTACAATACAACATTACATTTTTTACATTTGAGTCATTTAGCAGACGCTCTTATCCAGAGCAACTTACAGTTTTAGTGAGTGCATATATTTTCATACTGGCCCCCCGTTGGAATCGAACCCACAACCCTGGCATTGCAAACGCCATGCTCTACCAACTGAGCTACATGGGACTACATCCATGTGTACGTGTGTAGAGTGAGCGTCTATATGCATGTGTGTATGTACCTGTGAGTGTGTCTCTTCACAGTCCCCGCTGTTCCACAAGGTGTATTTTTACCTGTTTTTTAAAATCTAATTCTACTGCTTGCATCAGTTACCTGATGTGGAATCGAGTTCCATGTAGTCATGGCTCTATGTAGTACTGTGCGCCTCCCATAGTCCCTTCTGGACTTGGGGACTGTGAAGAGACCTCTGGTGTCATGTCTTGTGGGTTATGTATGGATGTCAGAGCTGTGTGCCAGTGTTCCAAACAGACAGCTCGGTACATTCAGCTCGTCGACACCTCTCACATAAACAAGCAGTGAGTAAATCTCTCTTCCACTCTGAGACAGGAGAGACTGACATGCATGTCATCAATGTCAGCTCTCCGTGTACTTTTAAGGGCCAGCCGTGCTATGGAAAGGGGAGACTCACGAACATGGTTCCGTTTTACTCTATGGCCCCCACAACTTTCACAGACTCCTCTGAAGGTAACCCATACAAACAAATGGAAGTATGGAGGTAGGTTTGCCAACATACGTAAGGGGTTAAAGATGTGCCCAAAAAACATTTATTGAGCCATCACGTAGATATAGGACAGACTTCAAAACTTTGCATTTATAAAGGTGTCATTCAATGCGTTTCTATGGGCTATAGTAGTAAAGGCAAAGTTATGTATTTTATCAAATAATTTAATATTTTGATACCTAAAGGGTCCCACAAATTCATATAGCTAAATGATCATGTATGACCATTTAAAACAATTCCATATGTTAGCTTAGTATTCTCCCTAAGGCTTAGATTGAGGTTGATGAGTAAATCAAGATTGTCTCAACACCGTATACAATGCATGCCTACATACAGTGGGGAGAACAAGTATTTGATACACTGCCGATTTTGCAGGTTTTCCTACTTACAAAGCATGTAGAGGTCTGTAATTTTTATCATAGGTACACTTCAACTGTGAGAGACGGAATCTAAAACAAAAATCCAGAAAATCACATTGTATGATTTTTAAGTAATTAATTTGCATTTTATTGCATGACATAATATTTGATCACCTACCAACCAGTAAGAATTCCGGCTCTCACAGACCTGTTAGTTTGATCTTTAAGAAGCCCTCCTGTTCTCCACTCATTACCTGTATTAACTGCACCTGTTTGAACTCCTTACCTGTATAAAAGACACCTGTCCACAAACTCAATCAAACAGACTCCAACCTCTCCACAATGGCCAAGACCAGAGAGCTGTGTAAGGACATCAGGGATAAAATTGTAGACCTGCACAAGGCTGGGATGGGCTACAGGACAATAGGCAAGCAGCTTGGTGAGAAGGCAACAACTGTTGGCGCAATTATTAGAAAATGGAAGAAGTTTAAGATGACGGTCAATCACCCTCGGTCTGGGGCTCCATGCAAGATCTCACCTCGTGCGGCATCAATGATCATGAGGAAGGTGAGGGATCAGCCCAGAACTACACGGCAGTACCTGGTCAATGACCTGAAGAGAGCTGGGACCACAGTCTCAAAGAAAACCATTAGCAACACACTACGCCTTCATGGATTAAAATCCTGCAGCGCACGCAAGGTCCCTCTGCTTAAGCCAGCGCATGTCCAGGCCCGTCTGAAGTTTGCCAATGAGCATCTGGATGTTCCAGAGGAGGAATGGGAGAAGGTCATGTGGTCTGATGAGACAAAAATAGAGCTTTTTGGTCTAAACTCCACTCGCCGTGTTTGGAGGAAGAAGAAGGATGAGTACAACCCCAAGAACACCATCCCAACCGTGAAGCATGGAGGTGGAAACATCATTCTTTGGGGATGCTTTTCTGCAAAGTGGACAGGACGACTGCACCGTATTGAGGGGAGGATGGATGGGGCCATGTATCACGAGATCTTGGCCAACAACCTCCTTCCCTTAGTAAGAGCATTGAAGATGGGTCGTTGCTGGGTCTTCCAGCATGACAACGACCCGAAACACACAGCCAGGGCAACTAAGGAGTGGCTCCGTAAGAAGCATCTCAAGGTCCTGGAGTGGCCTAGCCAGTCTCCAGACCTGAACCCAATAGAAAATCTTTGGAGGGAGCTGAAAGTCCGTATTGCCCAGCGACAGCCCCGAAACCTGAAGGATCTGGAGAAGGTCTGTATGGAGGAGTGGGCCAAAATCCCTGCTGCAATGTGTGCAAACCTAGTCAAGATCTACAGGAAACGTATGATCTCTGTAATTGCAAACAAAGGTTTCTGTACCAAATATTAAAGTTCTGCTTTTCGGATATATCAAATACGTATGTAATGCAATAAAATGCAAATGAATTACTTAAAAATCATAAAATGTGATTTTCTGGATTTTTGTTTTAGATTCCGTCTCTCACAGTTGAAGTGTACTTATGAAAAAAATGACAGACCTCTACATGATTTGTAAGTAGGAAAACCTGCAAAATCGGCAGTGTATCAAATACTTGTTCTCCCCACTGTACTTATTTAGCTGCTCTTAATTGAGCTTATCTGGCACTCCAGGCAGGCTCAATCAACCGTCAAAGGCATTTGAAAGAAAACCAATATAATGCAGTCTGGGGAATATATCTATAATTACCTAGGAAACAAATGCAAAAAGTTCAAAATAGTAAAATGCCAGAATTTGAAGTTATTGGAACTATACAAATACTGTTATTTTAACTGAATTAATTGGTGTAGAACAAACACCTTTAGGTGTAGAATAACAGGTTATCCCTCCAAATGAATAGATACATTTAAGGTCCGAATTCTCATAATATGCAGTTAGTGAATGATTTCAGCAACAATACTTGGTTTAGAAAATGTACATGTTCAAAGACGATCTGTAGTCTGTACAGAATATATTAGTTAATTGATAGGTTAAACCGTTCCAGGCATTGTAAAGATAAAGTACACTGAATCCATTCTTTAGTAGCCTGTAGTAACTAAGATTAACAATGGACTAACAAGAAGAATGAGCTACAGGTTAAAGAATAAATCAAGATTATCTCAAAACCATATACAATGCATGCTGTAGTATCTTAGGATGCTTCTTAGCTCGAGGACTCCAGACACGCAAGTACGTATTAGTATTTAATTGTAACTAAGAATAACATTACAGGAGCGCATCTGGAGTAAGCTACATGCGGCTTTTTTGTGCACGGTTAATGGCAGACATTTAAAGGGGTACTGAAAGCAGTAAATATAATTTACAAGGTTACTACACACGCCTACATAAAACTACATCTAAAGTATGAACATATGAGGAAGGTCTGACATTTCACCACTGGACAGTGACCATGTTTACATGCACACATTATTCTGGATAGTAGCTCCAGGTCTTATTCGGGATGAGCGATTTAGATGCTGTCGTATCGGGTGAATGGTGGCAATTATTGCTGATAAACAAAGGAGTCCGCTCATACTGAACTTTGATCATAAGGTTTATTCAGATCACAAGCTTCAGCATACAGTGGGGAAAAAAAGTATTTAGTCAGCCACCAATTGTGCAAGTTCTCCCACTTAAAAAGATGAGAGAGGCCTGTAATTTTCATCATAGGTACATGTCAACTATGACAGACAAAATTAGAAAAAAAAATCCAGAAAATCACATTGTAGGATTTTTTATGAATTTATTTGCAAATTATGGTGGAAAATAAGTATTTGGTCAATAACAAAAGTTTCTCAATACTTTGTTATATACCCCTTGTTGGCAATGACACAGGTCAAACGTTTTCCGTAAGTCTTC
The DNA here is from genome assembly GCF_964263955.1 of Coregonus lavaretus. Taxonomy (NCBI): domain Eukaryota; kingdom Metazoa; phylum Chordata; class Actinopteri; order Salmoniformes; family Salmonidae; genus Coregonus; species Coregonus lavaretus. The sequence continues at coordinate 199,063 of NW_028157844.1, read as the reverse complement.
ACAAGGTTTTCACACACTGGTGCTGGTATTTTGGCCCATTCCTCCATGCAGATCTCCTCTAGAGCAGTGATGTTTTGGGGCTGTCGCTGGGCAACACGGACTTTCAACTCCCTCCAAAGATTTTCTATGGGGTTGAGATCTGGAGACTGGCTAGGCCACTCCAGGACCTTGAAATGCTTCTTACGAAGCCACTCCTTCGTTGCCCGGGAGGTGTGTTTGGGATCATTGTCATGCTAAAAGACCCAGCCACGTTTCATCTTCAATGCCCTTGCTGATGGAAGGAGGTTTTCACTCAAAATCTCACGATACATGGCCCCATTCATTCTTTCCTTTACACGGATCAGTCGTCCTGGTCCCTTTGCAGAAAAACAGCCCCAAAGCATGAAGATTCCACCCCCATGCTTCACAGTAGGTATGGTGTTCTTTGGATGCAACTCAGCATTCTTTGTCCTCCAAACACGATGAGTTGAGTTTTTACCAAAAAGTTCTATTTTGGTTTCATCTGACCATATGACATTCTCCCAAACTTCAGACGGGCCTGGACATGTACTGGCTTAAGCAGGGGGACACGTCTGGCAATGCAGGATTTGAGTCCCTGGCGGAGTAGTGTGTTACTGATGGTAGGCTTTGTTACTTTGGTCCCAGCTCTCTGCAGGTCATTCACTAGGTCCCCCCGTGTGGTTCTGGGATTTTTGCTCACCGTTCTTGTGATCATTTTGACCCCACGGGGTGAGATCTTGCGTGGAGCCCCAGATCGAGGGAGATTATCAGTGGTCTTGTATGTCTTCCATTTCCTAATAATTGCTCCCACAGTTGATTTCTTCAAACCAAGCTGCTTACCTATTGCAGATTCAGTTTTCCCAGCCTGGTGCAGGTCTACAATTTAGTTTCTGGTGTCCTTTGACAGCTCTTTGGTCTTGACCATAGTGGAGTTTGGAGTGTGACTTTTTGAGGTTGTGGACAGGTGTCTTTTATACTGATTTCAAGTTCAAACAGGTGCCATTAATACAGGTAACGAGTGGAGGACAGAGGAGCCTCTTAAAGAAGAAGTTACAGGTCTGTGAGAGCCAGAAATCTTGCTTTTTTGTAAGTGACCAAATACTTATTTTCCACCATAATTTGCAAATAAATTCATTAAAAATCCTACAATGTGATTTTCTGGATAATTTTTTCTCAATTTGTCTGTCATAGTTGACGTGTACCTATGATGAAAATGACAGGCCTCTCTCATCTTTTTAAGTGGGAGAACTTGCACAATTGGTGGCTGACTAAATACTTTTTTTCCCCACTGTAAGTGACAGATGTCATGACATCCGGAGAGCGACGCCTCAGATTGAAATGGCCGCTCTGCCCTCTCCTTCGTTTTTCCCCTACTTATAAACAATGCAAAAAGATGGGCTCCCTCTTCTGGCCAATCACCAGTCTCCCCTGTCTACAACACACTTCCTGTCTGTTGTATGTGGCGTTACACTAAAACATTCCCTCTTGATACTAAAATCAACATTCTTTCAGTTCCACTTAAAAACATTTAACAAAGGCATAATCCTAATACACGACAATGCACCTTTGATATCCCGCTCATGAGTATCCATGAATAAACAGAATATTTCTCTTAAGTGTATGGGTTAAATGGAATAGTTACCAAAATATGGACACTGACTGCAGGCCTATAACGTCACATATGTAATATATTAACTTCTGCAGAATTATGCATTTTCTTGCAGTGACAGTATACAAATGTAACTTCAAAATATCTTGGGAACAAGAGTGGATAAATATTTCAATCAACATCTCGGTAAAAAAGCGAATGCACGTGTTATCTTTGACACTTTTGCAAGCAGACAGCATTTCAACCATGTAAAATATGCAACCAAGACTAACTGGTTCCCTTTCTCAGCTTTTCATTTCCTTAAAACCTGTCCAAATGAAATTCGGCACAGGACCAATGTTTCCACGGTTTGTGTTACAGCGTTGTACCTGGTCCCTAAACCAAACAGAATTTTAAGTGTTCGATTTCATAATAATAATATAATATGCCATTTAGCAGACGCTTTTATCCAAAGCGACTACAGTCATGCATGCATACATTTTTTTTGTGTATGGGTGGTCCCAGGGACCGAACCCACTACCTTGGCGTTACAAGCGCTGTGCTCTACCAGCTGAGCTACAGAGGACCACGCATTATTTATGATTTATGATTTCCAATGCATTATTAAATAAGCTCAATTATGGTGGATCGAACTGCTCAGGTAGCCTACTTTTGAAGAGATTTGTTTGACAGATGAAATCACAGCACCCACGATATGCGAAAAGTAGCCTGCGCAGAACTCAAAAACAGGATAAGATGTTTACATGCAACAGTAACCATCTTCGATCAGCATATCGCAGACATCTCATCCGGGTTTCTGATAACCGGGCTACAAGCTTTTTCAGGATATTGTAAACGGGATATGATGTTTGTGTCAATGCAAACCGAATAATTCAGTATCCCAAATAATGGGATATTGGTGTGCATGTAAACGTGGTCAGTGGCTCTGATATAGAGCCAATCTTGGAATTTGAACAACCAGTAGCAAAGATAAAAAACAGATATTTGAAAACCAGAAGATTAGGAACTGAACCACATTCCCTTTTACTACAAACTGCACTGGCAACCAACACTGTTCGCAATCAGCAAGCCAAATGTAGACATTAAAGAACTCAGTATTTCAAATACAAGGAGGCACTTATAAAATGTAAAATATTTTATTGTTCAAGTAATGCAGGGTAGGAGCAGCAGCAACTCCTTGGCCAAATCAAAAGCATACAGTGGAACCTAAAAGGAAGTGTCAGCAACTACTAAAATGTGTCATCATTTTTGGTTATTAAAATCAAGTCCTACTATTGGAGCATCCAAAAGAGGATTCCACCATTAGAATTCTGTTGATAGATAATGAGTACAACGGATTTCAAAATCAGAAAGCGAAGTTCAGATGAGTAAAGTTGTACATTGCATCCCATGAGCCTTTCCTTGTGGTTCCTTCTGTTGCTGGGGAAAGAGTGCCGGTTCCTTTTGTTGCTGGGGCATAAGAGCCGGTACCTTTTAATGCAGTTTTGGGAATAGATCTATAATTACCTAGGAAACAAATGACAAAAACTTCAAAATAGTAAAATGCCAGCATTTTAAGTTATTGGAACTATAGTATTATTTGAACTGAATTACTTTCTATAAAACAAACCTTTAGGTAAAAGAGAACAGGTTATCCCTCCAATTAGCAGGCAACAAATCCAATAAATTATACAAATAAAATGTTATAAAGTCCTATTCAGTTAGACACTGCTACCTGGAAGAGAAGGGAAACAAACTCAAGCAACACAATTCGCTTACAAAAGTCAAATCACTTTTTGAAATCAAAACCTCAGTATTCAAAACTAATGGTAGCCAGAAGCCTTACCAGGATATCTCCTTTATTGTAGCTGATCATCTTTTTTTGTTGTTGCTGCGCCTTATAAAGGAATCCTGGACCCTGCTAATCTGTCTGGTTAATTAGGTACAGCTGCCAGCCACCGAACATAATTTCCATTGGTCCAATTGAGTTTAGGTGCACTTGATTTCATTCAGCTGGTGTGCTGGAGGGTTAGCGCATCATGGACCAATCCGATGGTTTTATAGAGTGAAATCTAACTACCCATTGCACTGGGTGAGCTTAATCAAGTGCACCTTTTAATGCAGGCTAATTAAGTTTCTGCCAGGGGCATTTGCAGGTGCAACCTCAGTGGTCAGGTAGATATGTGTTGTGCAAAAAGGTTGCGGACACAGTAAGACTGTCCAAACATTCCATAGTGACAAATTAACTGAAGTCGCCTGTTGACGTATGCTAGAAGAGATTGTCCGTCAAGAGTAACGTTTTACAGGAAAGCAGACAATTTAATGCATATACAATTTCGTCCATGTTCATGAGTCTTTGGCCAAACAGTCAGTCAACTAAAACAGGCAAATCTGTCAAGTTGTCAATGAATAATTCCCAGGTGACAATTTAGGCTAGCTAAGCTTCCCTGCTAGTGCCTACCGGCTTCCGCTTTTGAAACTTAATGGTTCCATCTACGGTCTGAACTCCCATACTACGCAGTTAGATCAACAATACTTGGTTTAGAAAAATGTACATGTTCTATACAGAATATATTTGTTAATTGATAGGTTAAACCGTTCCAGGCATTGTAAAGATAAAGTACACTGAATCCTTTCTATTGGAGCCTGTGGTACAATAAATGGACTAGCAGGAGGAATATTGATGCACGTCAAAGTAACAAAAAAGCCCATCGAAATAAAGTTTTGTATGGGCTGCGTCTAAATCCACTGCATCCGCCTAGGTCGCCCTTACGAATCTGCGGTGGACAGTGCCGTTGGTCAGACGTCCCGAAAAGTGGACTCACAGGAACATCTATATCGTCCAAACGGATTGGCCTACAAACTATGACCAATAGGGAAAGGGGAGACTCAAACATTGTTCGGTTTGCTCAATGACCCCCACAAGTGTCAAGAATCAGCTTAATGTAACCCATACAAAGAGGTATGGAGGTAGTTGTGCAAATGGTTTGAAGTGTCCAAAACACCATCTTAGCTTTCACCTAGATATAGAAGACACTTCTAAACTGATTTATTTGACCCTTTACCATTTGTTTTACGGGCTATAGTATAAGGCCAAAGTCAATAGTGATACCGAAAGGGTACTAAAAATTCAAATAGTTAAGTGAGCCATGGTCTGACCATCTTAAAAGCTTAGACTGAGGTTGAAGTCAATATTGTTGCAACACTGTATATAATGCATGCCTACATCTAAAGTATGAACATATGACGAATGTCAGACATACCACCACTTGACAAAACTATTGTAGAGCTAATCTTTTAATTTGAACAACCAGTAGCAGACGTGAAAACGAGTCAAAAACCAAATAATTAACTGAACAGCATTCCTTTTTACTACAGACTGCACACTGTTTCCAATCAGCAAGCAGTGGGTACAAGAGAAACCTCAGTATTTCAAAGAGACTAGGCGTTTTTGAAAGTAAAATTGTTTATTGATTCAGTCATGCTAGAGTACCAGCAACTTCCTGGTCGAAACAAAAGCAGACCAAAACCTGAAAGAAAGTCGAACAATGTCAGCAACGCAGAATGTTATGTAAACAATTTGTCATTAAATCAATTCTCACCATTAGAGCTTCTAGAAGACGAATCCACCATTAGATTTTCCTGTTGATAGATATATGGTTATTACAAAGGACTTCAAATTCAGAAAGCAAAGTTCAGATCAGGTTAAAGTTGTACATTACCTTGCAGGATCCTTTACTAGTGGTGGGTATATGCTTGGTGCAGCAATGCCAACATGATTGTCCTTGAGAGAATTTCCACTATCAACAGGCATTGCCTCCCTAGGTGTGTAGCGGGTTTGGGAGAAGACAGTTTTGCCATTCTCGTAGCGCGATTTGGAACTGTAGGAATAAATTGGGATGAGAACCGACTGTTCAACGACGCTGGCTTGAGAGCTAGAGGCACCATCTTCAGTGCTTTCGTAGTGCTTCTGCGGAGACATTAAGGCCAGTTGCTTCTGGGGCATTTGAGCTACATGCCATAATTGCTCAGGCATGGGGGTCAGTTGCTGCGGTGGCATGGCGGTCTGTTGCTTCTGGGGCATTTGAGCTGGATGCCACACTTGCTGGGGTATGGCGGTCGGTTTGTTCTGCTGCTGAGGTTCAGCGGCCGGTTGCTTCTGGGGAATTTGAGCTGGATACCACACTTGCTGGGGCATGGTGGTCGGTTGTTTCTGCTGCTGGGGAATTTGAGCTGGATGCCACCCTTTCTGGGGCATGGTGGTCGGTTGCTTCTGGGGAAATTGAGCTGGATACCACACTTGCTGGGGTATGGTGGTCGGTTGCTTCTGCTGCATTTGAGCTGGATTCCACACTTGCTGTGGCATGGCAGTCGGTTCCTTCTGCTGCATTTGAGCTGGATACCACACTTGCTGAGGTATGGTGGTCGGTTGCTTCAGTGGTAGCAGCATGGAGGCCGGTTGTTTCTGCTGCTGGGGAAATTGAGCTGGATGCCACACTTGCTGGGGCATTGGGGCCGGTTGCCTCTGCTGATGGGACATTTGAGCTGGATAGCGCACTTGCTGAGGTATGGCGGTCGGTTCCTTCAGCTGCTGAGGTTCAGTGGCTGGTTGCTTCTGGGGCATTTGAGCTGGATACCACACTTGCTGAGGTATGGTGGTCGGTTGCTTCAGTGGTAGCGGCACGGAGGCCGGTTGTTTCTGCGGAAATTGAACTGGATGCCACACTTGCTGAGGTACGGAGGTGGGTTCCTTCTGCTGCGGAGGTTCAGCGGCCGGTTGCTTCTGCTGGGGCATTTGAGCTGGATGCCACACTTGCTGAGGTAGCTGTGATATGGTCGGTTTGTTCTGCTGCTGAGGTTCAGCAGCCGGTTTCTTCTGCTGCTGGGGCATTTGAGCTGGATGCCATACTTGCTGGGGCATTGGGACCGGTTGCTTCTGCTGCTGGGGTATTTGAGCTGGATTCCACACTTGCTGTGGCATGGCAGTCGGTTCCTTCTGCTGCATTTGAGCTGGATACCACACTTGCTGAGGTATGGCGGTCGGTTCCTTCAGCTGCTGAGGTTCAGCGGCTGGTTGCTTCTGCTGCTGTGGACATTGAGCTGGATACCACACTTGCTGTGGCATGGCAGTCGGTTGCTTCTGTGGTAGAGGCATGGAGGCCGGTTGCTTCTGCTGCTGGGGCATTTGAGCTGGATGCCACACTTGCTGACATTGCTGGGGTGTGGCTGTCAGTTCCTTCTGCTGCTGAAGTTGAGTGGCTGGTTTCTTCTGCTGCTGGGGCATTTGAGCTGGATGCCACACTTGCTGAGGTAGCTGTGATATGGTGGTCGGTTTGTTCTGCTGCTGAGGTTCAGCAGCCGGTTTCTTCTGCTGCTGGGGCATTTGAGCTGGATGCCATACTTGCTGGGGCATTGGGACCGGTTGCTTCTGCTGCTGGGGTATTTGAGCTGGATTCCACACTTGCTGTGGCATGGCAGTCGGTTCCTTCTGCTGCATTTGAGCTGGATACCACACTTGCTGGGGTATGGTGGTCGGTTGCTTCAGTGGTAGCAGCATGGAGGCCGGTTGTTTCTGCTGCTGGGGAAATTGAGCTGGATGCCACACTTGCTGAGGTACGGAGGTGGGTTCCTTCTGCTGCTGAGGTTCAGTGGCTGGTTGCTTCTGGGATATTTGAGCTGGATTCCACACTTGCTGTGGCATGGCAGTCGGTTCCTTCTGCTGCATTTGAGCTGGATACCACACTTGCTGAGGTATGGTGGTCGGTTGCTTCAGTGGTAGCAGCATGGAGGCCGGTTGTTTCTGCTGCTGGGGAAATTGAGCTGGATGCCACACTTGCTGGGGCATTGGGGCTGGTTGCTTCTGCTGATGGGACATTTGAGCTGGATACCACACTTGCTGAGGTATGGTGGTCGGTTGCTTCAGTGGTAGCGGCACGGAGGCCGGTTGTTTCTGCGGAAATTGAGCTGGATGCCACACTTGCTGAGGTACGGAGGTGGGTTCCTTCTGCTGCGGAGGTTCAGCGGCCGGTTGCTTCTGCTGGGGCATTTGAGCTGGATGCCACACTTGCTGAGGTAGCTGTGATATGGTCGGTTTGTTCTGCTGCTGAGGTTCAGCAGCCGGTTTCTTCTGCTGCTGGGGCATTTGAGCTGGATGCCATACTTGCTGGGGCATTGGGACCGGTTGCTTCTGCTGCTGGGGTATTTGAGCTGGATTCCACACTTGCTGTGGCATGGCAGTCGGTTCCTTCTGCTGCATTTGAGCTGGATACCACACTTGCTGAGGTATGGTGGTCGGTTGCTTCAGTGGTAGCAGCATGGAGGCCGGTTGTTTCTGCTGCTGGGGAAATTGAGCTGGATGCCACACTTGCTGGGGCATTGGGGCTGGTTGCTTCTGCTGATGGGACATTTGAGCTGGATACCACACTTGCTGTGGCATGGCAGTCGGTTCCTTCTGCTGCATTTGAGCTGGATACCACACTTGCTGAGGTATGGTGGTCGGTTGCTTCAGTGGTAGCGGCACGGAGGCCGGTTGTTTCTGCGGAAATTGAGCTGGATGCCACACTTGCTGAGGTACGGAGGTGGGTTCCTTCTGCTGCGGAGGTTCAGCGGCCGGTTGCTTCTGCTGGGGCGTTTGAGCTGGATACCACACTTGCTGAGGCATGGCGGTCGGTTGCTTCTGTGGTAGCAGCATGGAGGCCGGTTGCTTCTGCTGCATTTGAGCTGGATGCCATACTTGCTGGGGTATTGGGACTGGTTGCTTCTGCTGCTGGGGCATTTGAGCTGGATGCCACTCTTGCTGGGGCATGGTGGTCGGTTGCTTCTGTGGTAGAGGCATGGAGGCCGGTTGCTTCTGGGGAAATTGAGCTGGATGCCACACTTGCTGAGGTACGGAGGTGGATTCCTTCTGCTGCTGAGGTTCAGTGGCTGGTTGCTTCTGGGGCATTTGAGCTGGACGCCACGCTTGCTGGGGCATGGCCGTTGGTTGCTTCTGCAGCATTTGAGCTGGATACCACACTTGCTGAGGTATGGTGGTCGGTTGCTTCTGTGGTAGCAGCATGGAGGCCGGTTGTTTCTGCTGCTGGGGAAATTGAGATGGATGCCACACTTGCTGGGGCATTGGGGCCGGTTGCTTCTGCTGATGGGACATTTGAGCTGGATAGCGCACTTGCTGAGGTATGGCGTTTGGTTCCTTCAGCTGCTGAGGTTCAGTGGCTGGTTGCTTCTGGGGCATTTGAGCTGGATGCCACACTTGCTGAGGTACGGAGGTGGGTTCCTTCTGCTGCGGAGGTTCAGCGGCCGGTTGCTTCTGCTGCTGTGGACATTGAGCTGGATACCACACTTGCTGTGGCATGGCATTCGGTTGCTTCTGTGGTAGAGGCATGGAGGCCGGTTGCTTCTGCTGCTGGGGCATTTGAGCTGGATGCCACACTTGCTGACATTGCTGGGGTGTGGCCGTCAGTTCCTTCTGCTGCTGAAGTTCAGTGGCTGGTTTCTTCTGCTGCTGAGGCATTTGAGCTGGATGCCACACTTGCCGAGGTAGCTGTAATATGGTGGTCGGTTTGTTCTGCTGCGGAGGTTCAGCAGCCGGTTGCTTCTGCTGCTGGGGCATTTGAACTGGATACCACACTTGCTGTGGCATGGCAGTGGGTTGCTTCTGTGGTAGAGGCATGGAGGCCGGTTGCTTCTGGGGCATTTGAGCTGGATGCCACGCTTGCTGGGGCATGGCTGTTGGTTGCTTCTGCAGCATTTGAGCTGAATGCCACACTTGCTGACGTTGTTGGGGTATGGGGGTCAGTTCCTTCTGCTGCTGAGGTTCAGCGGCCGGTTGCTTCTGCTGCTGGGGCATTTGAACTGGATACCACACTTGCTGAGGTTGCTGTGGCTGAGGCATGGCAGCCAGATGCTTTTGCTGCAGGGGAATTTGAGCTGGATGCCGCACTTGTTGAGGTGGCATAGGGGCCGGTTGCTTCTGCAGGATGGCGGCCGGATATTTCTGTGGCTCGGTGGTCAGCTGTTCTTGCATTGGAGCTGCTGGAGAGTTGTAATATCCTATAGACCCAAGTGATCCTGCATAGAGCCATGCTGCATCAGAACTTTGTGCAGGATATCAATAATCTAGGCAATAAAAATCTCTAAACTGTAAAATACCAGCCTTTGAAGTTGTTGGAACTATATAACTGTTATTTGAAATGTGTAGAAACTCACCTTTTGATGTAGAGCAGGTTATCCCTCCAATTAGCAGACAAAGCCAAGAAACGCTTAAGAAAAAAATAAAGTGTTAAACATAACAACTGAAGGACAAGGGAAACAAATAAGATCAATACTTTTAAAACATACCTGAAATAGATCCCTATCATCACAGCCATTTTGCGCCTCAAACCCTCACCAGTAGTCAGAACTGATGTTGCACATAAGCCCTACCAGAATTTCGCTTTTGCTGTATCTGCCAGTCTTTTGGTTGCTCATTTAAAGAAATCCCAGACCCTTCTAATATGGTTTGCTAATTAAGGACAGCTGTCAGCCACTGAACTACATTTAATTCCTAATTCCAAATTTACCCCTAAATCCTACACCCTGGCCTAGACACAAATTATTGGATAGGTATAAGCAATATGGCCACAATTGCATCCAGCCTATCAGAAGGCAAGGTGAAGCAATTTCCATATTGCTTTAACCTATCTGATCATTTCAAATGCCCATAAGTGACTAAGTGGTAGGTGTCGGGGCTAAGGGTTGATTTGGAATTCAGAAATTTACTCAGGTGTGGTTGATTCTCTAACTGAGTTCCTGACAAAGGACCATAATAAATTATTGCTTGCGTTTTCTCTTTTTGACAGGTTTGACAGCCCTTACTCTAAAGCATGCATCAAACTCATTACAAGGAGGGCTGAGTGTCTGTGGGTTTTCACTCCTTCTTTGTACTTGATTGCTGAATTAAGATCACTAATTACTTCCCTCACCTGGTTGTCTAGGTCTTAATTGAAAGGAAAATCCAAAAACCTACACACACTAGGCCCTCCATGGAATGAGTTTGACACCACTGCGCTAAAGTAAGAAACACATTTTGTCTTGGCACTGTCGTATCGGGTGAATGGTGGCAATTATTGCTGATGAACAAAGGAGTCCGCTCATACTGAACTTGGATCATAAGGTTTATTCATATCACAAGCTTCAGCATAAGTGACAGATGTCACGACATCCGGAGAACGGCGTCCCAGATTGTAATGGCCGTTCTGCCTTCTTCGTTTAACCCCTACTTATAAACAATGCAAAAAGATGGGCTCCCTCTTCTGGCCAATCACCAGTCTCCCCTGTCTACAACACACTTCCTGTCTGTTGTATGTGGCGTTACACTAAAACATTCCCTCTTGATACTAAAATTAACGTCCTCTTTGGTTCCACTTAAAACATTAACAACGTCATAATCTCAATACACGACAGCACTTCATTGATCGGTTTAAATTATTGCTTGTACAAAATTCACTTGATTTATTTGAAGATTAGAGGCTAAATGAGCAGTTATGCACCACTATTTTACACATGCCTTCTTTTAAACAGTGTGGTTCATTTAGGATAGCAACATTTAGCTGTTTAACAGTTTCAGTTGCACATAGTGCAAAATCTTGGACAAATTCTCAATTCAGACAGACACCAATTAAAACACTCACGTTATGCAAACACACCACACCAATGCATTTGAATATCTGAGTCTTTAATGTTTCAGAGGCAAACAGGGCTCGTTTGTATGGTTCGCCGTTTGGGTCTTTGCATGTCAAAAAACCTAATACTATTTGACGTGTCAAATAAGCTTGTTGACCAATCAGGACCTGAATATGACTGCATGTCACATAATATTTTAACGCGTTCATTAATTTTTTACGTAGTTATTACACACTAATTACACGATCACTAGTATTTCATATGTGACAACGATTCATCGATACGTATGCTATGATGCTGGTAAAGATGTCTCGAGCACCTACAGTGCTGGTCATTTAAAAAGCTAGCTAGCTGATGGAGGCAAACAATGTTCTTCCCCAAAAACATAACAAAACGACACAATCTGTTTCAATAGCGATAGTTTGCTAGCTAACTATCTAGCTAGGTGTCATCATCTAAATTAACCCTAATTGATAAGACAGTTCTTATTTGATTAATGGTGGTCGGACCCATCTATGTGAAGCTAGACACAATAAGGATTAGCCACAATAGTGGCCTTTGCGGTTAGCCTTCAAAATAAAAGTACGTTATTGACAGTGATGCAAATGAATACAAATAGTAGAATTTTGCCATAATAGAATAGATCATACTAAACGAGGTTGGAATGTTGTTATATAAAATCAACAAAAGACAATAATTTTGTTAATTTGACAAATCTGTTGAAATCACACTGGATGTATTAGATTTTAGAATTGATTTGGGGGCATACTTATTTCACGGTACAGCCTTACCTATGGATTGTGGATCAATGACGTGGTATCAGTCTACTCAGTGACACCCAGAGAACATTAGCGTCGTAGCTGTTATTGCGGGACTCTGAAACAACTGTGAATTGAGACACATTTATTGTCAACTTACTACGTGTATTGAAAACTATTCCAGAGGAAAAACAAAACAGCGTGGATTTTTTGGAGTCTGATAACTCTGAGGAGGACGATGGGGGAAAAAAGCTATTGGGTACTGAGTAGACTGATACCCCATTTCATTGATCCCCAATATGAATGTCAATACGCACAATAGGCTGACTGGGGAGGTGATTTCACACAGTCACAGTCCCGCGATAAGAGCTACAACGCTAATATTTGCATAAACTCTTCACAGTTGTGTTCTGTGGGTGTCACCGAGTAGACTGATATTCAATTTCATTGCTCCACATTCCAACCTTGTTTAACATTATCTAGTCTAAATATTGCAAGATTTCACCAATTGTAACCTTCTGCATCACTTTCAAATAGGTACTTTTATTTAGAAGGCAAACCGCAAATTCCACTATTGCGGCTAATCCTTATTGTGGCTATTTTCACAACACATTACCCGGTCCAGTCAAGCCACACCAGCCAGATGAAGTTTACTGGCTGTTTATAACATTAGCTTTGGGCAACAGGGTTAAGTAGCTGGCTAGCTAGTTATTTTAATGAACTGAAGTTCAATTTCAAGTGGCTACCTAGCTAATACTTAGTCACATGGATTCCTAAATCATTGATAAGAATATTGAAAATGACTGCAGTTTCTATTGGTCATTGTTTTTAGGCTAACGTTTGTTGCTAGCTAGGTAACGTTACCAAGCTAAAGCTAGCTAGCTACCCCAAAAGCTTCTAACAAACATCTGTATCAAAGATATTTGTAAACATTGATCTTATTTCAAATGCTCACACAAACGTTTTCCAATTCGGTTAAACAAATAATACATTATTACCAAAGCGCTATTGTAAACACATCGTTGGTGGCCGGTGTGTCCTTGTTTGCAGACTTTTTTTTGTACAGCTTTGACAGTGCTACTGATAGTAGTGGTGGCGTTTAGCTTGCACATGCTAATTCAGCACACACAACATTATATAATAGAATTGTATTATTTAACGTGTCAAATTAAAAGCTTATTTGACATGCAAAGATCCAAACGGCGTTCCATACGTTTGAGTGGTAAGGCTAAAGCAACTGACTGTAGACCGAAGTCAGGAGAGGTGCATCTATGACAACCGAAAGTCGGATACTAATGTCGTTTTCCAACAGCAAGGCTCAGATCACCATGGCAGTGTTGCCATTGTTTATAAAAAGTTTTCTTTAGAATGTAAAAATGATTGGTTGACAATGGAGCCTCCCTCAATGCAGGTGATGTTTGCAGGATGAACTTGGTGAAGAGCAACTGCAGAAACTTGGAGTCAAATCTTCATGACCTTTGATCACATGATTTTTGTTAATGCAGTGGACATATAGACTCAGGTCGGAAATGTTTTATTCCCAGAATGCAGCACACTTTGAAAGGCGGTGACCAACAATTGTCACAGACTTGACAATAGTGATCAGCTCGAAGATGCCCACTATCTCCATAAAAGGTCTCCCTCATGTGGATGAAATAAAACACAATACAACAACCCATCTCATCATCCTCTGACCATCTACCCTCATGTGGAAGCATTTTTTTCCCCAATGTTGTCTCAACTTTGATTGCAGTACACATTCACAAACACATACACTTGCATGTAACTGTATAGATAGCTATGCATATATCTCCAGCCCCCTTAAACACAACATCTGGCAAGTAGTGTTTTCCCTATTTCGGCTGATGTTTCCACTTGGCACTCCAACCCTTCTAATTATCCTTGATTCCAAGTCTGGGCTTTGAAATTCCCTTCTCCTTTTAGGGATCAACCTTAAAATTTCTCTCTCTCTTTGGTGTGTGTCGTTTTCTTGTCCTGTTTCTTTCAGCACAGCAGGCAGACAATCTGTTCTTTTATATTCACCCTAAGTGCTCCAATCCACTTGGAGTTTGCCAAAAGGCACCTAAAGACTCTCTGACCATGACAAACAAGATTTCTCTGGTCTGATGAAACCAAGATTGAACTTTTTGGCCTGAATGCCAAGCGTCATGTCTGGAGGAAATCTGGCACCATCCCTACGGTGAAGCATGGTGGTGGCAGCATCATGCTGTGGGGGTGTTTTTCAGCTGCAGGGACTGGGAGACTAGTCAGGATCGAGGCAAAGATGAATGGAGCAAAGTATAGAGAGATCCTTGATGAAAACCTGCTCCAGAGCGCTCAGGACCTCAGACTGGGGCAAAGGTTCACCTTCCAACAGGACAATGACCCTAAGCACACAGCCAAGACAACGCAGGAGCGGCTTCGGGACTCTGAATGTTCTTGAGTGGCCCAGCAAGAGCCCGGACTTGAACCCGATCAAACATCTCTGGTGAGACCTGAAAATAGCTGTGAAGCAATGCTCCCCATCCAACCTGACAGAGCTTGAGAGGATCTGCATAGAAGAATGGGAGAAACTCCCCAAATACAGGTGTGCCAAGCTTGTAGCGTCATACCCAAGAAGACTCGAGGCTGTAATTGCTGCCAAAGGTGCTTCAACAAAGTACTGAGTAAAGGGTCTGAATACTTATGGAAATGTGATTTTTAAAACCTGTTTTTGCTTTGTCATTATGGGGTATTGTGTGTAGATTGAGGGGGAAAAAACCAATTTAATCAATTTTAGAATAAGGCTGTAAAGTAATATAATGTGGAAAAAGTCAAGGTCTGAATAATTTCAGAAGGCACTGTATGTCACTTAATCAGATCTGGGTTCAAATACTATTTAAAATATTTAAGTAAATTTCACATACATTCGAAGTAAGTATTCAGATATATTTTATTTGAAAAGATAAGTAGTTGCTTTTTATGTATTTGGAAATACAATTGGAAAGTATTTGAAAAACTCAAATACACTGACTCAAAACAGTCCCATGCATTTAACCCTGGTATTTGAACATTTGAAATCAGTTTTTGAACATACCGTTAAATACAATTTGGCAGACTATTTGGTTTTTAAAAATAACCATTAAAATACTAAAATAAAAGTACTTGTTTTGGGTCAAATACACAGAATGTATTTTTAATACCAGATACTCAAATACACATGTATTTCAACACAGGTCTGCACTTAATGTAGCATTTGCTTGAAAATAGAGATAGTAGCATATATAAGCATATATAAGATTCAGGCAGAAAACAATACTCACTCCAAATCAGACACAATTGTCACAAAGCTTATTATTTACATTCATTTATTTGTTTGTTTTGCAACTCAGTTTTAGGATCAGGTACTACTGCCTGCTTCAACTCCTAAAAATAAGAAAAAAGTATTTGAGAAGCAATGGCAGACGAGGGGGTTTGATCTAAACGTTTACACAGATCAGACACAAGTGTGATACCTCAGTTTCAAGGGTGTTTATTTAAAACAAAGAAAAAGAAAAGAAAACAGGTCTCCTCCAGGAACCGCTCCTGTGAATACTCTCCTCTGGGGTAGAACACGAAGCCCCTCGGTTCTAGCAGACTGTGAGGACGTCTATCCGGTAGCAACCTCTCACTACCTCCAACCTCTCCCCTGTGCTGCCCTCCTGGCAGCTTTATGGGCCCCATACGGCTGGTGAGCAATCAGCCCCTTGATTACTCACCAGCCTCAATTAGTCCTGGCTGGAGGACCCGTCGAGCCCTGGCACGTCCAGCAGAGGGAACCACCGCCGCGTTGTGGACTCCCCCTGGTGGCTTGTCCGTGGTACGCCACACAACCCCCCCCCCCCCCCCCCCCCGGTCAGATCGTTAAGGGGGGAGGCTATAGCTGCAAAGTTGGGGATAAACCGGCTATAGTATCCCGCCAGCCCCAGGAAGGACTTGACCTGTGTCTTTGTGTGTGGGAACAGGCCAGTCACGAACCGCCTGGACCTTCCTCTCCTGGGGCTTGACGTTCCCCCGTCCAATCAGATACCCCAGGTACTCTACCTCCTCGAACCCCAGCTTGCATTTCTTGGGATTCGCTGTGAACCCGTCTTGCCTGAGCGCGTCCAGTATCGCCTGGAGGCCCGTCAGGTTTTCTTCCCAACCTTGGCTGTGGATGATGATGTCATTCAAAAAGGCCACTGCGTACTGTAGGTGGGGTCAGAGGACTCGGTCCATTAGGCGCTGGAATGTGGACGGGGCTCCATGGAGACTAAACGAGAGGACCCGGTATTGGTATAAGCCGTCCGGTGTCGAGAATGCCGTCTTCTCCCGGGAGGAGGCTGCCAAGGGTACCTGCTAATATCCCTTGGTCAGGTCCAAGGTGCTGATACACCGGGCCTTTCCCAACCGGTCGATGAGCTCGTCCACCCTCGGCATGGGGTAGGCATCGAACAAACTGATGTCGTTCACCCCCCAGAAGTCATTGCAGAAACGCAGACTACCGTCCGGTTTGGGCACCAACACTATGGGGCTGCACCATGTGCTGTGGGACTCCTCGGCGTCTCTCATCCTCAGCACAGCCTCCACCTCCTGCTTCACTGCCTTCCTTCGGGCCTCGGGGATCTGGTATGGCCTCTTTCGTACCGTTTCTCCGGGCCGGGTGTGGACGTGGTGTTCAATGAGGGTCGTTCGGCCCGATTTCTCTGAAAACACTGTAGTGTTCAGATCAATGAGCTCCCGGAGCTCTTGCTTCTGGGCTGGTCTGAGGTCCTCATTGCTCGGGACCACCACTGGTCCTATCGATGTCCCAGGTTTTGACCACAACACGGCCAAGGGTGTCCTAATGTGCCACCTCTTCACGTGGTAAATCTGTTGGGTTTTCCGTCTCCCCTGCTGCCAAACACGGTAATTTAGGATAGCAATATTTAGCTGTTTAACAGTTTCAGTTGCACATAGTGCAACATCTTGGACAAATTTTGAATTCAGACAAACAGACACCAATTAAATACTGTCTCCTGAGTGGCGCAGTGGTCTAAGGCACTGCATCGCAGTGCTAGCTGTGCCACTAGAGATCCTGGTTCGAATCCAGCCTCTGTCGTAGCCGGCCTGTGACCGGGAGACCCATGGGGCGGCGCGCAATTGGCCCAGCGTCGTCCAGGGTAGGGGAGGGAATGGCCGGCAGGGATGTAGCTCAGTTGATAGAGCATGGTGTTTGCAACGCCAGGGTTGTGGGTTCGATTCCCACAGGGGGTATGAAAAATATATATATATACAAAAAAATTATAAAATAATGTAAGTCGCTCTGGATAAGAGCGTCTGGTAAATGTAAGTGTACTGACATTATATAAACACACCACACCAATGCTTTTGATGATCTGAGTCTTTTATGTTTCAGAGGCAAACAGGGCGCGTTTGAATGGTAATGCTAAAGCAACTGACTAGACCAAAGTCGAGAAGCAACGTCAGGAGAGGTGCATCTGCGACAGCCGAAAGTCAGACACTAATGTCGTTTTCCAACAGCATTGCAGTGTTAGCATTGTTTATAAAAGGTTTTCTTTATCATGTAAAAAAAAACGTATCCAAAACCCACTCATACAGTTGAAGTCAGAAGTTTACATACACCTTAGCCAAATACATTTAAACTCAGTTTTTCACAATTCCTGACATTTAATCCTAGTAAAAATTCCCTGTCTTAGGTCAGGATCACCACTTTATTTTAAGAATATGAAATGTCAGAATAATAGTAGACAGAATTATTTATGTCAGCTTTTATTTATTTCATCACATTCCCAGTGGGTCAGAAGTTTACTTTCACTCAATTAGTATTTGGTAGCATTGTCATTCAATTGTTTAACTTGGGTCAAACATTTTGGGTAGCCTTCCACAAGCTTCCCACAATAAGTTGGGTTAATTTTGGCTCTTTCCTCCTGACAGAGCTGGTGTAACTGAGTCAGGTTTGTAGGCCTCTTTGCTCACACACGCTTTTTCAGTTCTGCCCACAAATGTTCTATAGGATTGAGGTCAGGGCTTTGTGATGGCCACTCCAATACCTTGACTTTGCTGTCCTTAAGCCATTTTGCCACAACTTTGGAAGTATACTTGGGGTCATTGTCCATTTGGAAGACCCATTTGCGACCAAGCTTCAACTTCCTGACTGATGTCTTGAGATGTTGCTTCAATATAGCTACAGAATTTTCCTTCCTCATGATGCCATCTATTTTGTGAAGTGCACCAGTCCCTCCTGCAGCAAAGCACCCCCACGGCATGATGCTGCCACCCCCGTGCTTCACAGTTGGGATGGTGTTCTTCGGCTTGCAAGCTGCCCCCTTTTTCCTCCAAACATAACGATGGTCATTATGGCCAAACAGTTCTATTTTTGTTTCATCAGACCAGAGGACATTTCTACAAAAAGTACGATCTTTGCCCCCATGTGCAGTTGCAAACCGTAGTCTGGCTTTTTTATGGCGGTTTTGGAGCAGTGGTTTCTTCCTTGCTGAGCGGCCTTTCAGGTCATGTTGATATAGGACTCGTTTTACTGTGGATATAGATACTTTTGTACCTGTTTCCTCCAGCATCTTCACAAGGTCCTTTGCTGTTGTTCTGGGATTAATTTGCACTTTTCACACCAAAGTATGTTCATCTCTAGGAGACAGAACACGTCTCCTTCCTGAGCGGTATGACGGCTGCGTGGTCCCATGGTGTTTATACTTGCGTACTATTGTTTGTACAGATGAACATGGTACCTTCAGGCGTTTGGAAATTGCTCCCAAGGATGAACCAGACATGTGGAGGTCTACAACATTTTTTCGGAGTTCTTGGCTTATTTCTTTTGATTTTCCCATGATGTCAAGCAAAGAGGCACTGAGTTTGAAGGTAGGCCTTGAAATACATCCACAGGTACACCAGTTGACTCAAATGATGTCAATTAGCCTATCAGAAGCTTCTAAAGCCATGACATAATTTTCTGGAATTTTCCAAGCTGTTTAAAGGCACAGTCAACTTAGTGTATGTAAACTTCTGACCCACTGGAATTGTGATACAGTGAATTATAAGTGAAATAATCTGTCTGTAAACAATTGTTGGAAAAATTACTTGTGTCATGCACAAAGTAGATATCCTAACCGACTTGCCAAAACTATTGTTAACAAGAAATGTGTGGAGTGGTTGAAAAACTAGTTTTAATGACTCCACCTAATTGTCTGTAAACTTCCAACTTCAACTGTATGTGTGTACGTTATACAATCGATTAGTGAGAGAGCCTCAATAACAGACATTTCTTCACTGTAGGCTACAAATGAATTGCTGCAAATTCCTGTTTCAGTCACGTCTTTGGTCACGTTCGTGTGGGTTAAACATCAAATCCAATCAAATCCAATCCAATTTGATTTGCCACATGCGCCGAATACAACAACTGTAGACATTACCGTGAAATGCTTACTTACAGCCCTTAACCAACAATGCATTTATTTCTTAATAAAAAAGTAAAATAAAACAACAACAACAAAAAAGTTTGCGAAAAAAAGAGCAGAAGTAAAATAAAATAACAGTAGGGAGGCTATATACAGAGGGGTACCGGTGCAGAGTCAATGTGCGGGGGCACCGGCTAGTTGAGGTAGTTGAGGTAATATGTACATGTGGGTAGAGTTAAAGTGACTATGCATAAATAATTAACAGAATAGCAGCAGTGTAAAAAGATGGGGTGGGGGGGCAGTGCAAATAGTCCGGGTAGCCATGATTAGCTGTTCAGGAGTCTTATTGCTTGGGGGTATAAACATTAACATAAACACAGAAACTTGCAGTTTACTACCTTTGATCACATCATTTTTGTAAAGTTCATGCAGTCGACATGTAGACTCAAGTCTGACATTTTTTATCCCTAGAATGCAACACACTTTGAATGGTGGTGACCAACAATTGTCACCGACTTAACAATAGTAATCCGATGAAGGTGCCCACTGTCTCCATAAAAGGTCTCCCTCATGTGGATGAAATAAAAAACAAGACAACAACCCATCTCATCATCCTCTGACCATCTACCCTCTTTTGTGGATGCGTTTTTTCCAATGTCTCAACTTGGATTGCAGTACACATCCAGAAACACATCCACTCACTCGCATGCAACTGTATAGATAGCTATGCATATATCTCCAGCCCCCTTAAACACAACATCTGCCAAGTAGTGTTTTCCCTATTCCGGCTGATGTTTCCGCTTGGCACTCCAAACCTGCTAATTATCCTTGATTCCAAGTCTGGGCTTTTTTAATTCCCTTCTCCTTTTATAGGAATTTTTAGTGATCAACCGTTCAACTTTTCTCTCTCTTTGGTGTGTGTCGTTTTCTTGTCCTGTTTCTTTCAGCACAGCAGGCAGACAATCTGTTCTTTTTTCTGGTATTTTATATTCACCCCAAGTGCTCCAATCCTTCTTTACTTTATTGTATGGCCCTTAATGTCTAGAAATCTGTACTCATTCCCCTCTTCCACTGCTGTAGACTGGCCTACTGTGACTGGATCTTTCATGTATGTCACTTAATCAGACCTGGGTTCAAATACTATTTAAAATATTTCAATTCATTTCACATACATGCAAAGGAAGTATTCAGATATCTTTTATTTGAAAAGATAATTAGTATAATTATTTTTGATGTATTTGGAAATACACTTGGAAACACTGACTCAAATACACTCCCATGCATTTAACCCTGGTATGTGACATTTTGAAATAAGTATTTGAACATAATATCAAATACTACAATTTGGCAGACTATTTGGTTTTCCATAAATAACCATTCAAATACAAAAATAAAAGTTCTTGTTTTGGGCTGTTTATTTGAAAATACTCAAATACACAGAAAAAGTATTTTAAATACCAGATACTCAAATACACATATATTTTAACACAGGTCTGCACTTAAATGTAGCATTTTTATGAAAATACAAAAAAATGTTTTGTATTGCATCATATTTTATTCTATTGTATTTGTTGTTTCTTTGTGATTGCATTTGGAATCTTCTAATGTTATTTTTTCCTAAGACAGATTCCAATTCTTCTTTCTCTGTTAGACCCTCCAGGCCCTGTCAGTCTTCAGAGGTCACTCAGTTGTGATTGTAACCATCAGATCAGTGCCAACGCTAACAAACTCGGCCAAAATCTCAGTGGTGAGGAGCCACTGACCTGTGGTCAACTCAGACTGTAGACAGCGGACTAGCCGTCACATAAAGACACACTCATGCCCTCCAGAGCACACACTGAGATAGTAGCCTACATAAGATTCAGGCAGAAAACAATACTCACTCCAAAACAGACACAATAATTGTCACAAAGCTTATTATTTACATTGATTTATTTGTTTGTTTTACAACTCAGTTTTAGGATCAGGTTCTCCTGCCTGCTTCACCTCCTAAAAATATGAAAAAGGTTTTTGAGAAGCAATGCTTTCTACATATTATCAAAGCCACTGAAACGTATACTGCTCCATAGATATGGGTTCAAATAGTATTTGTTTTCTTTCAAATACTTATTTAACTGCTCTTAATTGAGCTTGCCTGGCACAATGGAACCAATAGAATAGTCCCAAAAGTGCAAACCCCGTCCATCTGGCACTCCAGGTAGGCTCAATCAACCCTCAAAGGCATTTGAAAGAAAACCAATACTATTTGAACTCAGGTTTGTTTTGACCTCTGACCTTGAGATCGCCTCGTATGAGTGACTGGCAGAATTCCCGCACGCGCTCTGTGGAGATCTCTCCCTCGGGCATGAGCCACTTCATGTCTGAGCCGCCATCGTAAATGCCCACGCGGGGAAGGTCACGTGACGTCAGGCCGAAGTAGCCCAGAGATTTCTCATTGGACTTCACCCCGTGTACCAGCACAAACAACAACTGTGACAAATAAATCATGGTCATGTTCATTTGAGCACACTGTAGCAAAAACGTTTGGTAACAGAAACTAAAACTAAAATCTGTGATTTTATTGGACGAGACCATAATATATATAATATACAGTATATTGAGATTCTGGGACTCAAAACATCTGACTCCATTGATCCAATTTACAAATTAAATTCAAGATTCAATTAAAGAGTTGATTCAAAATAACCGATTCCAAATAAGGGATTAGGGACATTATCTCAATATCTGAATCAAATGGCCAATATAATAAGGGTTTTGGTGAGTCGCTCTTTTCAGGTCCAGTTGCTGCCTGCCTGCTCTCACCTTTCCAATGAATTCTGGGGCCAGAGCTCCTAGCCGTTCCTTGAGCACTTTATAGTCACCACTCCCCCTGTTGATGAAGAGCAGGAGGTGCGCCTTCACCTCAGACTGGAACAGACCCACTGCTGTCTGAGAGAGAGAGAGAGAGAGAGAAATAGGCATGTGCCAGTACATTAACTGTCTATAAGTCTGGTTATATGACTGAACATGAAAGGCTAATAATACAAAGATGTGATGCCAAGGTGTAGTTTTAACAAGGCTGGTTTAACTGTTAATAGGTGCTGTTGTATAGAGTCGTGTGGAAGGTGTAGATGGACCGTGCCGTGGTCAGTGACAGTACCACTTGGTTGTACTCAGTGATGTAGCGAAGCTCGTTCATGGTGATAAAGCGAGCAAGGCCGTCCGCCTCCACCTTCTTAGTCTGAGAGAGCTGAAGGTTCTCTTGGTGGTTATCTGCCTGAACACACACACATAAATCACATTTTTCAGTTGATATTTTCTTGTAAATTTGCCGTCGAAGTAGTTGTAATGTGACTCAAGCAGGTGATTTCTGATGGACAAAGTGAAAGGTGTGGTGTAGTTGTTTACCTTTCTGAAGATGGCGATGGTGTCAGACACAATGCTGAGTTTGGCCCATGCCTCCTTGTCGCTGCACAGAGCCACAGCGATAGGTTTCACAGTCTTAGCTGCCTCCACAAACTCCTTATAGCCAAAAGTCTCCTCTGAGGGAGTCTGAGAGAGAGAGGGAAAGAGATGAAGAGATAAAAAGAGAGAGAGGGGGGACAGAGAGAGGGGGCAGACAGAGAGGGAGAGAGAATGTTAGTCTAATAACACTCACTATAGTGAAATACTCTTGAAGTCTGTTTTTGAGATTCAAATTGCCACTTGGCCCCAGTGAATTTCAGTGAATAATATTTTGGTGCCTTGTATTTGTCATAGAATCATCCTCAAAGAATGTCTTGAAATAATATTTTGGTCCCCAGCAGCAACATGGCAGTCCACCATTTACTCTCATTTGCTCTCTCTCTCTCCCTTCCACTCCTCCCTCTCCACCCCTCTCTCTCTCTCTCCCTTCCACTCCTCCCTCTCCACCCCTCTCTCTCTCTCCTTCATTCTCTCTCTCCTCCACTCATCTCTCTCTCCTCCACTCCCTCTCGCTCTCCTCTCCTCCACTCCTCTCTCTCTCCACCACTCCCTCTCTCCACCCTTCACCCACGCTCTGTTTACACTTGTTTACTGCGACCTACTCTGTGCCAATCCCACAATTCCTCAGATGCGTCCTCATTTCCTTGTCCAGCGGGCCGCAGCCTGCCAACCATCGTCCCCCGCACACAGTTAGGCCAAAGGGCTCGGGCCGCCGCTTGGCACTCTGGGACGGCCGCCTACTATCCCCACGGCAATGCCAGCTAGTCACTTCCTGTGCCAATTGTGTGGCCACAGGAAATAGTTTCCCGCCAAAACCTGACAGCAGCTGGGACTGTAGCTATGAACAGTACACAGGAAGGAATGCATGTTTGTTTTTTTGTCTCAAATCTGAGTTATGGTCTAATCTGACCTCGGTTATATCTGGCTGGCCACGTCCGGCCGCACGTTAGCGGTGTAGCGGCTAGCCAACGATGCTAAAAATCTGCTGTGGGTTTGTACCATTGTGATGTTTCAACCCTACTCAGCCTACAGTAGGTTACTGTACACGTTACATTTCCCTCCCTCCCTCCCCTCCCATCCTGCCCTTCCCACGCTTGTTTCCTGTCTGACCTCGAAGAACCCGATGACGACCACCTCGGAGGCTTCGATGAAGGCCTCGGCTGCAGTGACATCACTCAGGGTTGGGAGGGCGCTGTCTGTAGGGAGAGAGAGAGAGGGGGGTTGATGGAATTAGTTCTACCCACACTAGTTCTGTCTCTTTAGGAACACAGAGCAGATGAGAAATGCATTAATCTGTAGAATGCCTCTCAGAAAGCCAGTCATAGGCTCAATCCCAATGCCCATACCAGCATACCATTTAGAATGAAGCAATGTATTGGGCATATACTCTAAGGGGTAAACTAGTGTGCATATTGTAACATAGAGGTCAAAAAGAGAGAAGAGGAAGGACTTTAAAGAGAAGAAAACAGGAAATAAAGATGGATGTCTAGGAAATCTAAAGACATGTACATGACCAAAGGCAAAGAGGTTCTTACCTTCAGTTATGGCTGAGGTGGCCAGGAGGGAGAGAAACAGAGAGCGCAGCAGCATCATAACTTTATCGGCAGGCTGTAGACAGAGAAGTGCTCTAGAAAGTTTGTCCGTTTTTGATTCTATGCCGGACAGTGTGAGTTTTAGGCTGGAGTCTGTGTCCGTCTGTCCATGTGTGTGTCGTGTCCCCCCTTCCGTCCCTCTGTACCTCAGGGTCTGCCACATGGCCGTTTCCTCGTGCTGCTGATTGGTGCCTGTATGAGATCCTGACAGGTGTTATTGATACGTTAAGGTCAGTGAGTGTTGGACTACGTGTCACTGTGTCAGTTCATCAGTGTGTGTGTGTGGGTGGGTGGGTGTGTGGGTGGGTGGGTGGGTGGGTGGGCGTGCATACACACGTGTATGACTAAGAATGTACCTCCTAACATGACGATACCCATGCAAAATGTTTTTTTTTTTTTTTTTACTTCTGAATCTCAATCGGGAAAAATCAAAAGAAGTCAAATCTGTCACATATTTACAGCCTATACAGACACCTCACTCAACAAGGATGCATATCTCTAGTATAGTCCAGATTGTACGGTGCATAAATATCTGTAGTTGTAAATATATAAATTGTCTAGTCAATTTGAAGTGGGCATCTTTTTTTTTCAATCCCTTTTTCCATACTCATTCTGTAATTTCCTGCTGTTCACCTAAAATATAGCATTGTTTTTCGGACACAGCAATGCCACTTTATAGGAATTCGATTTGTGTGCATGTGTGTATGCCGTTCAAACTAATGCAGGGTTGGATGTGGCACTCCCTCCTGTGGTGACTTGGCAACACTGCACTCTGTATCAGCAGGGTGTTTACCTACTGGTGCCACTGGTCTGGCAATAGTGGTGGCACGAAACAGGCCGCTGTTTGGTCTGACTAAACCTAGAGAATTAGCCAGCCAGCTATTTTAGTACACCACGGACACGCAACAAACCACACCTTTATGTAACATGTTTATCAGAGATATCGCTAGAAGACATAAATTAAGCAGGAAAAGTATTTTAGATTGTTGAATATGTAGTGTGATTTATTGATTTTAAATAAAGTTTCAATTAAAAGCAATTTGAGGATTCCAAGGGGAAGTGTGTGCTGAAAATTAGAGAATTTGTTTAAGGTGTATAGATTCTTTATATTATAGATTCTGAGAATGCAAACTACCCAAAGTATAGTACACTATGTGGCCTATGGGGGCCAATGGTCCGTTTAAAAATAAAACAATGAGCAGCTTAAAGGAATAATCCATTCAAAAATGATATTTTGGTATTTTTTACATTAGTCCACTGTTGAACTAACTTGCAAAACGCATCATCATCATGATGTGGCAAGTTACAATTAGCTTTTTGAAAGTCCTAAATCTTGAAAACTTGATCGGTGACATGCAAAGCCTTTTGGGACTGTATCAACAGTGGACTAATAAATAAATAAATTAAAAAAGAAAAAATAGAAAAATAATATATATATACAGTGGGGAAAAAAAGTATTTAGTCGGCCACCAATTGTGCAAGTTCTCCCACTTAAAAAGATGAGAGAGGCCTGTAATTTTCATCATAGGTACACGTCAACTATGACAAACAAAATGAGAAAAGAAATTCCAGAAAATCACATTGTAGGATTTTCTATGAATTTATTTGCAAATTATGGTGGAAAATAAGTATTTGGTCAATAACAAAAGTTTCTCAATACTTTGTTATATACCCTTTGATGGCAATGACACAGGTCAAACGTTTTCTGTAAGTCTTCACAAGGTTTTCACACACTGTTGCTGGTATTTTGGCCCATTCCTCCATGCAGATCTCCTCTAGAGCAGTGATGTTTTGGGGCTGTCGCTGGGCAACACGGATTTTCAACTCCCTCCAAAGATTTTCTATGGGGTTGAGATCTGGAGACTGGCTAGGCCACTCCAGGACCTTGAAATGCTTCTTACGAAGCCACTCCTTCGTTGCCCGGGCGGTGTGTTTGGGATCATTGTCATGCTGAAAGACCCAGCCACGTTTCATCTTCAATGCCCTTGCTGATGGAAGGAGGTTTTCACTCAAAATCTCACGATACATGGCCCCATTCATTCTTTCCTTTACACGGATCAGTTGTCCTGGTCCCTTTGCAGAAAAACAGCCCCAAAGCATGATGTTTCCACCCCCATGCTTCACAGTAGGTATGGTGTTCTTTGGATGCAACTCAGCATTCTTTGTACTCCAAACACGACGAGTTGAGTTTTTACCAAAAAGTTCTATTTTGGTTTCATCTGACCATATGACATTCTCCCAATCCTCTTCTGGATCATCCAAATGCACTCTAGCAAACTTCAGACGGGCCTGGACATGTACTGGCTTAAGCAGGGGGACACAGCAGGATTTGAGTCCCTGGCGGCGCAGTGTGTTACTGATGGTAGGCTTTGTTACTTTGGTCCCAGCTCTCTGCAGGTCATTCACTAGGTCCCCCCGTGTGGTTCTGGGATTTTTGCTCACCGTTCTTGTGATCATTTTGACCCCACGGGGTGAGATCTTGCGTGGAGCCCCAGATCGAGGGAGATTATCAGTGGTGTTGTATGTCTTCCATTTCCTAATAATTGCTCCCACAGTTGATTTCTTCAAACCAAGCTGCTTACCTATTGCAGATTCAGTCTTCCCAGCCTGGTGCAGGTCTACAATTTTGTTTCTGGTGTCCTTTGACAGCTCTTTGGTCTTGGCCATAGTGGAGTTGGAGTGTGACTGTTTGAGGTTGTGGACAGGTGTATTTTATACTGATAACAAGTTCAAACAGGTGCCATTAATACAGGTAACGAGTGGAGGACAGAGGAGCCTCTTAAAGAAGAAGTTACAGGTCTGTGAGAGCCAGAAATCTTGCTTGTTTGTAGGTGACCAAATACTTATTTTCCACCATAATTAGCAAATAAATTCATTAAAAATCCTACAATGTGATTTTCTGGATTTTTTTTTCTCAATTTGTCTGTCATAGTTGACGTGTACCTATGATGAAAATTACAGGCATCTCTCATCTTTTTAAGTGGGAGAACTTGCACAATTGGTGGCTGACTAAATACTTTTTTTCCCCACTGTATACATTGTTTTTTAGTGGATTATTCCTTTAAAATGAAAGTAGTTCCCACGTTTGAAAAGATTGCCCTCTAATACCAGAGTCATATGTGTCGAGGTCCTGCTAGATGTTTCATAAGCAGCTTGTAACCAGCTTAAGACCTGTCATAGTGAGGGCAGTTTGCCAGGTGTGTACTGTCCTCAATCCATAGGGAGTCCTCCTTGGTTAGTGCTACCCAGGATCCTTGGGACATCTCTACCCTAACCCTTACCCTAACCTTAACCCTTACCCTAACCTTAACCATAGCCTTAACCATATTAAATGTAAACTTCAATGGGGTAGGGACATCCCAAGAATTCCAGATAGCAAAGACCAGTCCTCCTTAGTGATGAGTAGTGGGACATCCCTATCAACAAGAACCTAAGTGACCCTATAGAGTTCTCACAACTGGATATGAAAAAAAAAAAAAAACGATTTTACCATATTTGTACTTGTTTATAATATTGTAAAACAATTGAACTGTATAATGAACATGTACTCTAAAAGAAATAGGAACAACAAATATATAAATATATATATATAATTTTGAAAACAAACTCAACATTGAGTCTCTATGGTAAGGTATCATTGTTGTTCTTGAAAATAAAAATGGGAGTTAATTACATATTATCCACGACTGTAGCGTGTGTTGCTTGCCACATTCCAAGTGCTTCATGTCCCTCTTACATACTGTAACTTCCTGTATCTACACTACAGTATAGTCAACATGAATAGGTATAATCTGTTGGTTGTGCAATACCTTGCAGTGTCAAGTATTGTGATATGTGTTGATACTGGCTTAGCCCTCTTTGACGATGTGAACTTATGAACTTATAGCAAAAGATCCCTCAATATGTTCTATTTACATCTCATATCGGGTCTCAAGCATGCACTTTTTTCTTTCTTCCTCTCTCCAATCAATATTGGAGAAACTTACATACACATATCCCATTTTTCTGAACAAGTGCTTAATATCAGATAATAAGTAACCTGATTAAGACTTAATAAGGGTCAAAACGTTGCCAATAAACCACATGAGAGTATAGATTGCAGTGTTCTAAGTCTCTATTTACCTTTTGCCTCTTTCTAACCATCTCAATGTCTGCATGTGAATCTACTGTACGTTGGCCTGTACATGTGTGTATTATTAACACCGTCTCAGAGAATTAGTGACACGCCATATTAAGCCAGTAAGGCTTCTTAAGAGCTAAAAGCATGAGAGCCTCAAAACTTATGTTGTGTCACTTGTGTTGTGTCACAGCATCACTCATGTCCTCAGATGGTCGCCACTCTCTTTCGCATATCTCTGCATGATCTCATATGTATGTACACTATCTATATATCCATAGCTGCATGATCTCATATGTCTGTACAGTATCTGTATGTATCTAGATATCCATAGCTGCATGATATCCTTCCCCCAACTGTGTTGACCTCGAACTCCAATTCAGCAACGTTTTTCTCAGTCAACATCCTTTTTCACCGTAACACTCGCTGTTGAATGTTCACTCGCTGTTCAATGTTCACTCTCTGTTCTACTCCACTTGGCTGATCTCCTGCTCCTCTTCTGCTCCTCTTCCCTCTTTTTCACTCTTCCTTTTGCCTCTGACGTTATTTCACAGTCTAGGGAATCTAAAGGTTCCCTTCCACCACAGTCCTAGAGTAACCTCTAGCTTTTGGAAACAAATGCTTTGTTAAAGAGACTAATTAAATGTAAGGCCTTTACTGTAAACTGGCCCGGGTGTTTTAAAACATGTTGTAAACTCTTAACACAGAAATACTGCCAAAAACATTTGGAATGAGGGGAGAAAAGCGAGAGAGTTGGAGTGGAGGGAAAACAGGGACAAATTAATGTTTAAATTCGTGCATCTTCTGATTTCTTGAGAGCGAGAGAGAGAGAGAGAGAATTAATGGTGACTGAGTTTGAATTTATAGACACCTGTAATCTGAGAAAGAGATGATGGATGGATGATGAAAGAGGCAGACGTGAGAGTATTAATATGGCTCTGACACTGATAGTCGTGAGACAGAGTTAATAATACACACAGGCTCGTGTGCCATTTAGCAGACGCTTTTATCCAAAGTGACTTACAGTCATGTGTGCATACATTTTTGTGTATGGGTGGTCCCGGGGATCGAACCCACTACCCTGGCGTTACAAGCGCCGTGCTCTACCAGCTGAGCTACAGATGACCACCCATACACCCAGGGACGGCCTGTTCAATAGGGCGATATGGGCGACGCACTGCCAAACGGGAAAAGGAAGGGATTTTTTTCTAATCAATTATATCACGGCAACAGTAGTTATCAGTGTTGTAATCTGATCTGACTGCCACTAAATGTCAAATCAGGCTAAAGTCGTGCTTCAAATGGCCCCGCCCGTTTTTGGGGCGATTTCAGTCAAGTTGAAAATCGCCCAGAAGTCTCTCATAGCCTGTCATGTAAAATCTATTTTTTTCAAATTTCAAAGCTTTCAATACATTCTCTATGGGTGTCTGTGGGCTTGCACTTACGCGCTTTCGTCATACGTGACATAACCATGAACGTAACTAAGCAAATGGCGGCTAGCAGCGTCTCTTTTGCGACCTGCAGTGTGGCGTTATTTTATGTTTTTAATTTGTAGACTTAGTTTACAAACATTCTGCCAACCATGGATTTCCAGTGGTTGGTTTTGGACTGATCTTGTTGATCGTGTACATACCCGCTACGAACGGACTAAATAATGAAAACGCTGCTGGCAGCGGAATCCAATACAGCTGGGAGACTTGGCTGGATGACAGAGTCCCGGACAGAGAAGTGGAGCCGGCCGGCTTCACCCTGGTCAGAGCGGACCGCGATCCTGGTAAGAGAGCGACTCTGTACCCCGACATTGAACTGCTTTCTGTGTCACTGCGACCTTACTATCTGCCCCGTGAGTTCCCCCAATTGTTTGTTACCGTTGTGTACTGTTGATAATCACAAGTTTACTGGAGAACTGAGACCAAGTAGAGACTTTGGACAGGGTGGATATGGTATAATAAAGGCAGTTTATTCAGAGGTAAAGATATCTGGAATCGCGTGCACGGACCCGTTCGTCAAACTCTTAGGGAGCTATCTGAAGAGAGCCCCGAAAACATTGTGCAGACATTTTATACAATAAATGATGTAGGTTGAATCTAGTAGTTCTGATCTTCTGATTGGTCCTGATGAGTTGGGCGAGGTCCCCTCCACTGTTGCATTGGCTCTGAGTCGGGTTCTCTGTCTTCAAATGTTCAGCCTAAAGAGAGGGGATTTTTGTGTGTGTGTGTGTTTAACAGTGATGATGTGTGTGTGTGTGTGTGTGTGTGTGTGTGTGTGTGTGTGTGTGTGTGTGTCCTCAGAGCAAGAACTTGTGAGTTGGAAGAACTGAGAGACCTATGGCGTGGGTGTTGTCCTTGGCCACCTGCTGACAAGGCTGACAAGATAGGACTCTTTTGTCCATTGTTATAGGATAGGAACAGCATTGATTGAAAACAAACGCCCAACACAAAATGGGTCATGCACAAGATTTTAGTCAGACCAAGCTATAACATTATATATTTACTACGACAGTACATTCAACCAAAAGCTAATATAACAAAGGCATCAGAGATTATTTATAATCTGTCACAGAAACTGGAATCCATCTCCCCAGATCAGTCAATAAATGCTTCTGGTATTGACTTATATGCTGCCCCTGTCTTCATGTTGTTGCTGGACATATCTTTTTTTAAATGTGTGTAGGTCACCTAAATCATCAGAAAAATTGCCCCTCCTGAGAATTTTTTCAGGAGCCGCCACTGCGATACACCCATGATGGCACATCCGCCGATTATTTATATTTTTTAAGCTCTCTACTTGTCAGTTCCAACATGCAAGATTGAATTCAAAGCAAGCAGTGCACTGGAATGGCATTCACTCTCATGCGATGGGTGGCCAAAAATAACTAACTGAAAGCCACACTCCC
Source organism: Coregonus lavaretus (assembly GCF_964263955.1). NCBI lineage: Eukaryota > Metazoa > Chordata > Actinopteri > Salmoniformes > Salmonidae > Coregonus > Coregonus lavaretus. The sequence continues at coordinate 167,599 of NW_028157844.1, read as the reverse complement.
AATAAGCCATGAATATGACCGCATTGAGGCAAATGTCACTGTGCTTCTATGGCTATAAGCACCATGCCACTGCAAACAAGACAGCTAATAATCCAGTGTCTTTATCACAGTCAACACACCTATATTTTAGCTTTAATTTACTTTAAGAATGCAACATTTTCTCTCAGCCTCATGTCAAAGTGTGTAGAATAGCATAAGATTTGCTATAAAACTACACATTTGCCTCTCTACCCCATGGCAACATGTGTAGAATTGCAGGAAATTAGCTTTTAAAACAGCAAGTTTTTCTCTCAGCCTCATGGCAAAATGTGTAGAATAGCATGAGATTAGCTATACTACTGCACATTTTTCTCTTTGCCCCATGGCAAAACGTGTAGAATTGCAGGAAGTTAGCTGTGACACTTCTGCCTTTAACACTATGACATGGGGATGCAAAGTAAGCAAACATACAGTTACGTCACAATCATTTATTAGCCATATGTGTAAAGTACCAGCAGCATAACACCCAGCGTCCCACTGCTGGCTTTTCTCTGAAGCTATGCAGGGTCAGTCCAGGGCCCGGTTTCCCGATAGCGTTGGAACTTAGCCTTACAAGTGTTTTAACAATGCATCTTTCCTACAATGGCCAAAGATGTAACATAGGTTTCCCAAAACACCACGCAGAGAGAGCGTTCGCTAAGTGCGTTGTTGAGGCATGTGTCGATACTGATAGGATAGAAAGAAAGGACAGCTTTCTCCATTCAAATCTTACCTTAAAGCTGCAATATGTCACTTTTTGAGCGGTTTTGTACACCAGCTTCAAACAGCTGAAAATACAATATTTTTGGTTATGGAAAAAATATTTCACAGCGGTTTAGATGGTACAATGATTCTCTACACAATGACTGCTTGTTTTGTCACAAACTGAAATTAGGCGAACTATTAGAATTTTAGAAACCAGGAAATAGCGGAGCATATTGCACCTTTAACATGATAATTATTCCACAATACTGACAACGGATCAGCTCCTAGAAAGATACAGCATTACCACCTATGGCTGCAAATAGTGAAGCAACTTATTCTAATGCTTACCCTATAATAATGCACTAAATCAAGATTTGGGACATTATTGCACACATGTTAGGCTACACATGATGAAATATATTGAGACAAATTACTTTTGGGAAACCAGACCCTGGTCAGTCCTTAGATGGGAGACCAGATGCTGCTGGAAGTGGTGTTGGAGGGCCAGTAGGGGGCACTCTTTCCTCTGGTCTTAGGAGATCCCAATACCCCAGGGCTGTGAAGGGGACATTGCTCTGCGTAGGGTGCCGTCTTTCGGATGGGACGTTAAATGGGTGTCCTGACCATCTGTGGTCATTAAAAATATCATGGCACTTATCATAAGAGTAGGGGTGTTAACCCCGGTGCGGTGTCCTGGCCAAATTCCCAACCTGGCCACTTTCAATCATGACCACCTAATCATCCCCCTGATTCCCAATTGGCATATATCACTCCTCACCTCTCCACCATGATAGCTGATGTGTGGTGAGCGTTCTGGCACAAAATGGTTGCCGTGCATTACCCAGGTGGGCGCTACACATTGGTGGTGGAAGAGGTGAGTTTTCCCCTTGCTATGTATAGCGCTTTGAGCAGTGGATCAAAGGCGCTATATAAATGCAATCAATCATTATTATTATTATTACTAGAAGTTACAATGAGGGAAAATCAAGTCTGAAATGTCAAAGTGGATTTTCTTGTATTTATTTCCATTGCAGGAAAGTTTTAATTAAGATCCAACATCTGTACAACTAGTCCCGAGAACCAGGGAGTCATCGATTTCCACAACATGGCCCCAGTCTCTATGGAGATTGTGTAGACAATATTATGTAAGACATTTGAAGAGACCACTCATTGAAGAAATTACATTGAGTTGCTATTGGCAGGTTGCTGAGAATCTATCTGTTTTGTTATATTGCAATACACCAACGATCGCAAGAACAGATAAAGATCATAAACAAACTTACCCAACACAAAGTTGGTTGTCTAACACATATATATTTAAGAGAGAGCATGAAATAAATAACATTGGATGATTTCTTTGTTTAACCTCAGAAGACACACTGAAACCATTAGTTCAGCTGTAGATAGTGGGAACATTGAACAAGAAACTCTGAATTTCATCGTACGTTTCACATGAAAAATTATTTGAATTTGAAAACGAATCACCAAAAAGCGGAGAGTGGTATAGGGTGGAATTTAACAAAGGCTTTATGAAATGTCACACAGAAATACAAAACATCCACACACAAACATTCTCCTCCCAGTCCTCGTCTAGGCCTACGTTTGTCTTTTGCTAATGGAGGACATTATGGGGAGGTGGAATAGCTCTCTAATTGTTCCTAATGGGTGCTTAGAAGTTGATTACAAGTATGCCTGAAGTAGAATGTCCCCCCTCAACTCAATCCATTATTGTTCCTGGGACAAAACACATAATAGAACATGGACTATGTTCACAGGGCAGCAGGGTTAGGTTAAATTCATAGTAAAGCTCACGCAAACACAGATCCTTAGTATGATATGCCCATCATTTTAAATATTTAGGCCCAGATTTGCTTAGCGTTTGGACCCGTTTTTTCAAAAGGGGAATTCAACATTGAGGAATAAACAAAACGTTTAAATTAAGTTGGAAGAAATTATAAAACACTAAGTGCTCTATTCAATCCGTATCGCGGAAGTTCAGCATTACAGCGTGAATGAAATTAGCGGGGACTGCATTCACGGTAAACACTGCATATCTCAGCTCAATAGGAAATTACCTTCACATTTCTATCACGCAATCTGTAACACTTCAGCCCTAGTGTAAATAGTACATAAACAGTTTGTTTTAGCTATGTTTTTGGTGTTTTACTCCTTGCTGGAAAAAAACTGGTGCCTTAATAAGACTACAAAAGCAGTGCAAGCTCTTCTCTCAGTATCTCTGCAGTTAACACAATTACCCCTTGCAACAACTACAGACCACTGATACACTACCCTCACCCCGACTAAAACAGTCCCTTTCTCCCTATGCAGTTGGTCGGAAGTTTACATACACTTAGGTTGGAGTCATTAAAACTCGTTTTTCAACCACTCCACAAATTTCTTGTTAACAAACTATAGTTTTGGCAATGATGTCAAGCAAAGAGGCACTGAGTTTGAAGGTAGGCCTTGAAATACATCTACAGGTACACCTCCAATTGACTCAAATTATGTCAATTAGCCTATCAGAAGCTTCTAAAGCCATTACATAATTTTCTGGAATATTCCAAGCTGTTTAAAGGCACATTCAACTTAGTGTATGTAAACTTCTGACCCTCTGGAATTGTGATACAGTGAATTATAAATTAAATAATCTGTCCGTAAACAATAGTTGGAAAAATGACTTGTGTCATGCACAAAGTAGATGTCCTAACCGACTTGCCAAAACTATTGTTAACAAGAAATTAAAACGAGTTTTAATGACTCCAACCTAAGTGTATGTAAACTTCCGACTTCAACTGTATTCTGCATCCCAAATGGCACTCTATTGCCTACCCATAGGGATCTGGTCAAAAGTAGTGCACAATATAGGGAATAGGGTGCCATTGGGCCCTGGTCTAACATAGTGCACTATGTAGGGAATAGGGTGCCATTGGGCCCTGGTCTAACATAGTGCACTATGTAGGGAATAGGGTGCCATTGGGCCCTGGTCTAACATAGTGCACTATGTAGGGAATTGGGTGCCATTTGGGACTCACAATATGCTCTGGCTGTTATGTCAGGCCAGCTAGCAGCATGGGATGGGCTGGTGGCCAGTAAACACCCAGTAGGATACACCGTACACACGGTCATGGATTGGCCACTGGGTTTACCTCCAGTTTACCTGCAGAGATTAATTCTCACCTCTGGGACCTAAGGGTCACATTTGTTTGTTTTCTCTTTAACCAAGCTAGTTTTTAGTGTCCTGTTGATATTTTTTTTTTTCATAAGCTTTTGTTATTACATGCCAATATATAACCACACTTAGCTATTACAATGTTGATGCACCATATCATAGGCCTGCTTCAGCATAACGAGGTCTTGGCTTTGAATAAAATCAGTCACTCAGATTGTACTGGATCATACATAGTAACATAACAATAAATTGATTACTGATTGCTGATTAAGTGCATGAAATAAAATTCACAATATAGGCTGATAAAGTCAACGGAACATCCTTGCAACTCCAAAAATGGAACAGTTATTTACCACTATCTGTCCATACATATGATAATTATGCCATAATGCAACATTCAAATGAATTTATTTGTGCATGGACGCAAAGTTCCCAGATTTCGGCCTCGATTTAACCTGACTATGACTACCCTAAACCGAAATATACGACCCACTTCTGACACATCGACTGAGAACAACATTACCGGCACGTGTTTTGCACCTATGCTCACAAAAACCACCTGCAGGCTATATCCTCCATAAGTCCATCTTAAAATAAACCTCTCTCACTCTGTATATGTGTAGGGGCGGGGCGATGGGAGAGGGATGGAGGAAAAAGAGTGTGTGAGCGACAGAGCAAAGGTCAGAGGGGATTAGGTCAGAGGTGTATAAAAGAGGAGGACAGTCAGAGAGGAGGAAGAGAGGAACAGAGATACAGCAGAAAGAAAGATAAGCCATCTTTGTTCTGCTTCTCTGATCTCAGTAGGATCAACCCAACCCCGGAGAACTGTTCACTACTGACTGCAAAGACAGGTAGGATGAAACTACAGCTTCCTTCTACGCTCAGCTCTGAGCATTGGTTACCTTTATTGCAGGCCCTGGATTCAATGCCTTAGACACTTGCAGAAAACATTTTAGAGTGTAGAGAATTCACTGGAGAGATTGCGCTGTTTCCATGGAGTAGTCTTGTTGAGATCGTGCTGCATTGCTGATGGTCATTGACTGGGTAGCGTTCAATGCACTTGCTATAGTGCTGGCTCTGGAGAAGGACCTTTGTAGACTTCACAGGAGGTTGGTGGCACCTTAATTGGGGAAGACAGGCTCATAGTAATGGTTGGAACGGAATAAATTGAATGGTTTCGAACTCAAACACATGGTCGTGTTTGATACCATTCCATTCACTCCATTCCAGCTATTATTATAAGCCGTCCTCCCTTCAGCAGCCTCCTGTGGCAGACTGGTATGCTGTGGACTTGATACAGCTCACACAACTGACTTTTGAGGATGAGCAGAGCAGGATAACAGACAATGGACTTCTTGAGTAGTTGCAGTCTAGTGGCGCGGCTGGAGCTATTCATTCAATACACTGATAGACAGGGAATTGAATTGTACTCGAGGACCTAAGAGGAGACCAGCAGACCAATAGGCAATACCAGGACACTAGGAGACCAGCAGACAAATAGGCAATACCAGGACACTAGGAGACCAGCAGACAAATAAGCAATACCAGGACACTAGGAGGAGACCAGCAGACAAACAGGCAATACCAGGACACTTAACAAAATGTTAAGGTGAAGAGGAAGGATAGAACAGGCTTGCACAGCAGAGCTCAAACACTTGATAGTGTAGTGTAGACACAGACACAATAACATTGACACACACATACACACTGATGTTCAGCCGTACACCCTGTGGACACTATAGAATGAACACATGCAGATCACTAGAGCAGCTGTGGAATGTGATGTAAGAGAGATGTTGATTGGCTGTTGACTTGACAACAGAATGTCATTCACCTGTACAGGATGCATGTCTAGAGTGGTCGAACAAAACGTGTTTGGGTGTACAATATGGCTTCCATGGACAATGAACTCTCAAGAAGCATTTCTGTGTGCAATGTATTCTACGGTAGAATATATACAATGTATAGAGTGCAGTTGAAATGAAGACCGGGATAGGCTACTACTGGTTTAGAAGGTCTAGAAGAACCTTCTAGTTACACAATGTTCTGGTTGAAGTGAACTCAGCTGAACTACAGATTGTAACGCTAACAAGTAGCTTTGGTACTATTTTGGTCTTGGTTAGCACAGTATGGGTTGGTGCCAAATCTAATCTGGTAGAGATTGGATCAACATACAGTAGACCGCTGAGGTGTATTTTAGACCTGAGAGGAGGTTACCTGGGGTCTGTCTGTGTGACAGGGTCTTACACAGAATTACAGGCCAGGGATTTGGTCTAATTTCACCTAATATGGAGGGATTATCACTCTTGGGGTGCGACAGGGGATAGAGGGAGGGAGGGGGTGATAACTAGGGAGAGGGGTTTGGAGTAAGACAGAGGATAAAACCAATGGAGTTAAAGATATTTGATGGGATTTATTACTGTTATTAAGTTAAGTATTTCCCAGCTACCTTATTGACCCTCTCTCCTCTCTCTCTTGGTAACTAACAGAAATGGCAGATGTCGCCACTCCCGCTGAAAAGAAGGCCCCCCCTAAATTCAAGCAGAGGACTACCCGTACCTTCAAGAGCAAGGCCCCCAAGCCTGGCCAGAAGGGGTGAGTTGGAAACTCAGAACACACAAATAACTACTACTACTCTACAACAACAAAAACTCTAATTGCACATAAGCCTACTAACATATAACAAGCATCCATCCTTACATATCAAATGCAACTCCTTTTAGACCGTACCAACACACACTTTAATACATCTTTCTCTCGAATTCAACTTTACATTACCACCACACAACTACAACACTGTCTGTCTGCTGTGTCTCTATCCCTTTTGCTCATGGAACTTCTCCCTCCCTCCTCTCCCACCAGATTCGGTGACGACATCCCCGGCATGGAGGGTCTCGGCACAGACATCACAGTGGTCTGCCCATGGGAAGCCTTCGGTGACATGGAACTCAGCGACCTGGCGAAATATGGAATTGTTTAGACCCCCTACCCCTCCTTTCCTTCCCTCGACCACCCCCCTCCACTTCTCTTTCCTTCACTCCCCCTCACCTCCTCCTTTCTGGACCCTGCTGTCAGGGATTCCAGCACTCCTCTGAACTGACTTGTTGTTTTGTTACGCCATCTTGTACAAGGCACTTCCACTTTGATATCAGCTCATTGTTTAAGAGCCGGGCATTCCAGGGTGCACTCACCCTGAGAGAATTGGTGCAGTCACACACACAGTGATACTTGGAAAATATGCACACACCAGCTTTAAACAAAAGACACATATGACCAAACCTCCTCCTGCCACTGTCCTCCTGTAGAAATCTCACATAAACGACCAGCTAAGCAATGTCCTAACAACGGAAGTCAAATGACACTCAAGGAGATTACATATATAGTGACGTGCATTTGCTTTATGCAGTCTGGTAGGTAAATAAATGGCAGTGATGCTTACTTCTAGAAACTAATACTACAGTTTCAATGGTGCATTTCTTGAGAGAGAAGCTGGACTAGATTTTTTAAAGAGGGTTCGATTGACCGTTGTTTATATCTCAAAGATAGTTTGTCTCCCCCCACCTGCCTTTTTTTTCTTTCTACCTGCACCCTCTCTCCTTGAAAGCACTCTATATATACAGAAATATATATTTATGTACAAAATAAATCAATCCATTTTTATTTTTTTTACAGTGAATGTCAATGTCTTGTGTAATTCGACTGTTCATTCGAGAGCTGATCACTCATGCAATGTGTCAATAGAATACATGATCCTGCAGAGTAGAATACTCAATACTTGGTCAATCACATATGAACCCTCTTGGAATTATATGAACATGGGTGTTTGGATCAAACTGAAGTATAACCAATTGAAAAACAGCTACTTCTACTGGTACTTTGGCAATACTTTGTCAGAAGCTATCAACTAAAATTTTAATTTCTTATCTTGATTCCTCAATAACACAAAATAAAAGCACCAGCGACTCAAACACACATTCTTTAAAACACGGGACAACATACAAAAATTGGACAACAAAATAACAAAATGAAAGTAACAAACCACAATAGATTTTATATAAAAGATTTTATATGGACAATCAATAACAAAATAGCATAATGGCAGCCAAGGGATAAACATGACAGAGGGGAAGAGATTCGTAAGAGGACAGTCACTTCCATTGGAAACCTATAGCGATTAAGAAGAACCACCTCACTGTATAATATAATACAAGGACAAGAAAACCATGACAAGGACTGCGTCTACGCCATGGCTCTGTTCCAATATCCACACAAGCATACTGCTTAGTATGAAGCACTGTATCAAGGTATGAATTCAAAGTAATATGCAAGTATGGAAATTAGAACGTAGCCATGGCGTTCTTGCCTCGTTGCGGCTGCCATTCTGTTTTGCCGATCACTGGGCCTGAGACAAACAGCACTGCGCTCTTCTTCGCTACACTAGCATCATTAGCGTAAAAAAGGGCTAGCTGCCTAGCATTCTCAATGGGGTTTAGTGGTAAAAGACGACGACTACTGCAACCTAGTGCTGTTGCAGTCTGATCTCAAAAGACAGAAAAATCATGCAAAACAGTTAGGTCAGGGGTCTCAAACTCTACTTCCTGGAGAACGACATCATGCTGGTTGCCCATGTTTTGATTGGTTCAATAGGTTGTCAATAATTTCTCCACTTTGCTCTGCGTTTCTTAATTTGGCAACCATAGAAATAGGGCATAAATATCTATCTTTGGCTGTATCTTTTCAGTTATTCATATTTCAATCCACTTTTGCAATACATGATTATAAGGTCAAATGACCAGAGAAGAAGAGTTTGACCCCTGTTGATGTCTTAGATTAAGTTCACACTGAGAAGTGGTACACACAGGCAGAAAACTGAAGATAAAATGAAAAATAGAGCAAACATTACAAAATAATGACTGCAGCATTTTGAATATTGTTTCATAGTACTTAGTTCATGCCCCACATAACATTTTCTTTGTAAAACTGCTTTGAAACATTTACCATTGTACAAACCAAACGATAACACTTACAACCTTTTGTATACTTAGATCATTCAAAACCGCATGCCCTTTAACCTAGAGAGCATGAGTGCTACGCTCTTCACATCCATTTTAAACCTCAACCGACTAATTTCAGCACTGAAATGTTAGGAGTCCTTTTTGTCTACAACAGAGCGACTAGGTTTCTTCACCAGGTCAGAAGAAGTGCTCGTCAGGCCACCATTCATTCCAAAGGAGTCTTGTCTACTGTAAACTTTGGACTTGGAATAAATTCTGAGGCCCGAAAATGTCAGCCCTTCCCGATTTTTTGTGGAAAAACTCAATCCAATGTTTGCCAACCCCATCACCCTATTTCAGTCTGGACCGAAAAGTCCAGTTTCTTCCATTGAGAAAATGAGTTTGGTAGTTTAGTTTTACATGCGTTCCCTGGTTGTTCGCTCCATAGATAAAGAACACTAGATAGGCTGATGTCATAGTGGCATACCTCTATGGTTCCCTCCCTCTTTGAAACTACTAAAAAGAGTCCATTCCCCTCTGTCCAAGAAAACAACACAGGAGGAAAAAATATCAGATTTCAACAAATCTTTTTGATGGAGGAAATGAACATGTCACCTTACTTTAGGGGGAACTACAACATTTAGAAATAGAAAAAATATAACAAGAGCTAATGCAACAAATAAAAAGACAGCACTTATAATAATAACCACAATAACGATAATATATTTATCATCCACATTACTAAGTGTGCTTTCTACAAATCTTTGGAACAAAAAAAAAGGCAAAAACAACCACATTTGGAAATAGATATAAGGATATAGAAATATGCACAATAGTATGGTATTTTGCATTAAATATTTTTCATATTGATGGTGTCCCTCTTTCAGCGCCTGTTGACAGAATCTCACTATCTATTACCAACGTAGCTATTCTCAGGAAGACTGTACTTGATGTTTACCTGCTCTTCTAAAAGACAGAACAAGTCAGGGAAATCAATCATATAGCCAAATAATAAATCTCTATCATAACTTTTCAAAGAAATATAACTGAATAAGTTAATTCTAGGACACTAGGTTCTGATTGTTTCAATGATATCATTGTGACGTAACTGCCTAAGCCTAACATTGACAATGCAATAAAAAGCTAGCCTGTACCTCTATAATAGTGATGAAATATTATATAGTTCTGAGTGATTTGTGTATAGCGTGAAGTATTGTAAGAATATGATGTTGTGCACTGGAAGTTTAGTTTGGTGTAATAAAGTGTTCTGTAGAGGGGACGTGTAGTGTTGCCCACTGTAGTGAATGGCTGACAGATATCTACACTGTAGTCGTAGCCCCTATACCTCGTTTCTAGGGAAGTGGAAAATGTATGTAGAGGTGTGCTCAGAGAACCACTGAAACTAACAATAATAAGGCAATAAAGACAACGCTATAAATCAGCAATAATAATAATAATTTGGTAACTTTTCCTCTCTCTAACTAATTTATTTGCATAATTGTAACAATTAAATTTTTTACGGTTCACCATTTTCACGGACTAAGAAAACTTTGAGGTAAGGTACAGCTATGATAATCCTTTTACTGCTCAGTTTGAAGTGAGTAATTTCTAATAGTGTTACAAAAAACATCAGTCCATCCCTCTCTCTCTCTCTACAATGATGATGTCATTTCCTCTCTCATTCTCCTTCACCCCACAAGAGGAAACATGGAGTCAGATCCTCCATTTTGTTTGCAACTTGTCTTTCAGTTCCAAAATGATTTTGGTGCTCGGTTGCTGTGGTTTCTCGCTCGTTCAGACTCCACAGACGTGCAGACACTGGCAGTCACAGTTCTGTCTTCCATAACTAGGCTCCACCTCCATTCTTGATGTATGAATTGTGTACAGTACATGTCACATTACACCTTGGCTGATATACGTGTGGTCGGGGGTTTGTCTCAGTGTTCAGTTATCTGTCCGTGCACCAGTTACATGATAGGTTCTGGAGGTATGCTAGCTGGGGGCGACCATTCTGTGTCTTGTGCTGCTGAGAGTGTCGAGAGGGAGACACAGGGGGACTATAATACAGCCGTGCAATGGAAACAAGCGGCCATTTGGATTCAAAAACAAGTTCGTATTTTTCCTCTTTTTTTTTTTCCTTTGTCAAGGCTTTCCACCAGTCTTTAAAACAGCATTCCTATTTTTGTTTGAAGCTAAAAAGAGTGGACAGCAGGAGATTTTGGGGAGGTTTTGAAATATAAACTTTCCATGGTAGGCTACAAACTTCCGTCAACATGTTGCAATCCCCGTCCTGGACAGCAGAGGGAGCTCTTTTAGAGATTGTTCAAACAGGATGAGAGAGCTCCTGGGAAATGTAGTTCTCTTTAGTAGGGTGCAAATCTACTGTAGCCTCCCCTGTACAGTGTGGCCTGGTAGAGACAGAGGAGAGGAGGTAAGATGGCAGTTAGTGAATGGCTAGATCTTTACCATAGAATTAGAATTACTAGAATGGACATTCTAATTCTATGATCTTTACTTTCCTGTGGATTGTAATGTAAATAGACAATCGTTCTTACCATAGCTCCCACACCGTAGGCTGCAGCTGTGGCAGGGTTTAGTGCAGCGTGGTAGGGGTCTGTCGTGTACACCCGTCCGTAGCTGGAGAGCAGAGATTAGTACATTACAAATCCATAAATATGCAACCAAACGTGTTCCAAAATAGAAAGTGAAGTAGGCCCACTACTTTTAATTTGAATATGTTAATATCTGTTATCTATATGTAGTCATAGTACGGTGAGCTACTGCTTTATTTCGTGTAATATATTGTGTCTATCACTCACCCATCACTGTAGGCAGCTGCTGCGGCAGCTGCTGCTCCTGCAGGACTGGCTACTGCAGTCGGCTGAGCATAGCGATACGCAGCATAGCCACCCTAAAGAAGTGACCGAGAGAGGGAGAGAGAGAGGGAGAGAGAGAGAGACAGACAGAACACGGTTGTTAGTGGATTTTATTAACTTCCTCATACTATAGCCCAGGAATGAATGATAGTGAAGTTATGTTACTTTATAACAGCAGAAAAAGAGAGACTAACACAAGCAGCAACAACAGGTAATCTGGTGCAACATGGCATTCAGAGAATGTAGCGGAGGCCTTTTCCCTGTGTTGGTCTCCCTCCATGACAAACAAAACACTCTAGAGCCTGGGTTTGTGGCCATGACATAGGCCCTGCATCAGTGTGCTGAAACTTTTCTTCATTCAATTAATCTGATCATTTATGTTTTGTTTGACATGGAGGGAGAGAAAGATGGGCGAAAGTGTGCATAACCTCAGGTGTGAAATCCCCTCCTTCCCATCGAAAACACACCATTAAAGAAAAGGGGGATGAATAAACAGATGATCGGGATCATTATTCCTTTAATGTGGAAAAACGGATGATGAACACACAGAAGACGGTCAGCCAATCCGATTAAGGGGGAGGGGACACATACACACTCGCATGGCCACAACCAATCACTGACGCTGGACAGCATGCAACCCAAACTCAAAACAGAGGAGGTCATCTCCTAGGCAACACACCACTGCATTCTACCCTACAGATCAGTACAGGACCAAGTCCCAGTATTCAGTAACACACACATCTGCTGGAGGGGAGGGTTAGGAAGAGGAGGATATAGAGAGTGGAAAGGGAAGGGGGAGAGGAGGGGAGAGGAGGGGAGAGGAGGAGAAGGGGGAAGAGGAGGGGAGAGGGGTATAAGTGTGTCTGCATGCCAACATTGATTCAGTTAGCATGCCACAGGTGGAACTGATATAGGGAGATACTGGGAAGGGGTCAGAATGACTGATTAAGATGAATATCCCATGTCCCTGAGAGTCTGTGGGCCTGCATTGATCCTCAGATCCTGGAGATCCTCTGTAAACTGGCTTTAAGCTACTCAGTCTCAACTTTCAGAAACCATGTCAGCCATAACTGTCAAAGTGTACCTCTCATTTTGGCTATATTTCAAAGCTAAGGGTGGCTGTTATAAAGCCTTTATAAAGCCTGCATAAGCATCGTAGCAAAATCCTATATTGTTTTTATCTGTGTACATAGATATATATATTATTGTACTATTTCTTTTTAAAAACTGAACATATCCATATCCATCATGTTATGTAAAAAAAAAAATTTAAAGGTAATATTGTCATTCATGTTATAACAATTCCCTTTCTCCCACGTTCTGCAACTCCACCCATGTCAGAATCCAGTGAGTTAGTAATAGAAACAGAAATAAAAAGAGGCATTTCCATCTGGGATGGTCAATAAAACACCAGTAGCAGCAAGTCAGTCAGTGGAACGCATAGTAATAGGATGGATGCACACTGGCTGATCACACAGTGACGTGGTGATGGGACCCTACCTGGGGCAATCTGCCACTAATGTCCTGAAACACTATTCTACAGAGAGAACAGAGAACAGCTATGGTCAACCTGGTACCACACACACAGGTACACAATCACACTCCACACGCAGGCAAACGACGCATAGAGCAGTCTATTCATGAATGTATAGAACTTTTATGAGGGTGTGTAGTGTAGATCCTGGAAGATTGGATGTTCCACATGGCATGCACCGCTTCATATAGCAATAGGATTCATCAATAACTAAATGTGTAACAGCTATTATAGATCTGTCTAATTAAAATAATGTAATTAATAAAATGATTTTAAAAAATGTGTGTTAAATTGTCAAGTTTACTACATCACCCACATATACACAGCTCTGTGGATTTGGTCCATGCACACACACACACTTGAAAACTCTCCTCAGACGGAGGGGGGGAAAGGAGAGAATGAGAGAGAAAGAGCGGAGGAGAGAGGTATACTTACATAGATGTCTGCTGCACCGTAAAACCCTTCCTGATACATCATGCTGAGAGAGAGGAGGAGGAGGAGGAGGAAAGACAAGAAAAAGAGACGGATAGAAGAGAAGGGATGGATGGTGATTGAGGAGTGGAAGGAAATAAAAGTGAGGAGGAGCAAAAAAGGGAGTATGAAAGAGAGAAAAGAGAGAGAAAAAGAGGTGAGAGATTAATACACACACGTGAAACATGCAAGATAAATTACCACTTCTCTTGTTTGGCCAAACGTAGCCCTACAAGTCGTACTGGACTGCTTGTGACCACTGCGCTGTAGACAGCAATATTATCTAATGTTGATACAAAGAAATGGTATTTCAGTGCAGCACCAAACTAACACAATTAATTCAAGTGGATTTGTTATATCACACCATGCAGCAAAAGTGTGTGTGTGTGTGTTTAATTGAGTAACACCTACCCTGGGTATGTGGGTATAGCTTGCTGGGGTAGGGTTGCCCTGACAGCACTGTAGACCGGCCGGCCACGACCCCGGAGGTGGGCGCCCCTAAAGGTCGCTGCCGCTGTGGCAGCCTGTGCAGCCGCCGCAGGGTACGGGAAACCAGGGACTGATAGAGACAGGCCAGAGAAATCAGAGAGAGGCAAAAATAACAAACAGTTAGTCTACTGAAAAGGGAAACAGGCAATTTTGATTGAGTTCCATTGTGGGGTGAAGTGTCCTAATATAACAGAATACATATGGGCTAAAGCTAGTCATGTTAGCATCTCACCCATCTCCTATACTGATGAAATGAGGACTTAAGCTAACAATGTTAGCATTTCACCTATACTGATGAAATGAGGACTTAAGCTAACAATGTTAGCATTTCACCTATACTGATGAAATGAGGACTTGAATGAGGACCCCTTGACTTTTTCCACATTTTGTTACGTTACAGCCTTATTCTAAAATCAATACCCCATAATGACAAAGCAAAAACAGTTTTTTAGAAATGTTGCGGATGATTCAGTCGTTCATCCGGTTGTTCCAAAAACACCCGTTATGGCAAAACAAACTCAAGTCTAATGTTGCTAACATCACCCTGAATCAAGTACCGCAGCTGACGCACCTTGTCCGTGTGCTGACACCACTAGCAGACCTCACAGACAAAATGCAGAAGGAGCTGGGGAACCTGGGGATGATCCTCCCTGCTGTCACAGAAATCAAATCCCTGCTCACCGATTACACTCACGCTGCACTTCCAATGGGCATCGCTGCTTTTGCAGAAACATTGGCAAACAACGTGTCAATTCGCTATGGAATATACTATACTGATTAACATCTCATTTTAGCGTCAGTGTTAGATCCCCGTTTCAAGACAGAATGGATAATCCGAGATGAGTCTGTATGCAACAAATTCGAGGAGATAAAGTAAGGCTGTGGTTTAAGCTAAAAGTGAAATACATGCAGATTTCGTTCCTTTTTTGGAGTGAGCGGGGGCGATTTGAGTGGAGCGCGATGCAAACTGCGTTGAGCGCTGAGCGATAATGAGCGGACTGGCCTCATGTGGCTTTGAGCGGGGGAGCGGAGGGGTGAACAACTCCGTGAGCGAAGAGCTGAGATTCTCACCGCTCCACTCCGCTCATATGCTCTGGTTGCTGCACAGCTATTTTCAGGTCTCTCCAGAGATGTTCGATTGGGTTCTAGTCTCCCAGTCCCTGCCACTGAAAAACATCCCCACAGCATGATGCTGCCACCACCATGCTTCACCGTAGGGATGGTGTCAGGTTTCCTCCAGACGTGACGCTTGGCATTCAGGCCAAAGAGCTCAATCTTGGTTTCATCAGACCAGAGAATCTTGTTTCTCATGGTCTGAGAGTCTTCAGGTGCCTTTTGGCAAACTCCAAGCGGGCTGTCATGTGCCTTTTACTAAGGAGTGGCTTCCGTCTGGCCACTCTACCATAATGGCCTGATTGGTAGAGCGCTGCAGAGATGGTTGTCCCATCTCCACAGAGGAACTCTAGAGCTCTGTCAGAGTGACCATTGGGTTCTTGGTCACCTCCCTGTCCAAGGCCCTTCTCGCCTGATTGCTCAGTTTGGCCGGGCGGCCAGCTCTAGGAAGAGTCTTGGTGCTTCCAAACTTCTTCCAGTTAAGAATGATGGAGGCCACTGTGTTCTTGGGGACCTTCAATGCTGCAGACATTTTTTGGTACCCTTCCCCAGATCTGTGCCTCGACACAATCCTGTCTCGGAGCTCTACTGACAATTCCGTCGACCTCATGGCTTAGTTTTTGCTCTGACATCCACTGTCAACTGTGGGACCTTATATGGACAGGTGTGTGCCTTTCCAAAACATGTCCAATCAATTGAATTTGCCACAGGTGGACTCCAATCAAGTTGTAGAAACATCTCAAGGATGATCAATGGAAACAGGATGCACCCAAGCTCAATTTCGAGTCTCATATCAAAGGGTCTGAATACTTATGTAAATAAGGTGTTTTTTATTTGTAATACATTTGCAAAACCTGTTTTCGCTTTGTCATTATGGGGTATTTTGTGTAGATTGCTGAGGATATATATTTTTGTAATCCATTTTAGAATAAGGCTGTAATGTAACAAAATGTGGAAAAAGTCAAGGGGTCTGAATACTTTACGAAGACACTGTAAGCTAACAATGTTAGCATCTCATGGCATCAGCTGTGTTGATGAAATTAGTCTAACAATGTTAGCATCTCACCTGTATAGAGCTCTGGACTGTACATGGCTCCAACCATTGGACTTAACTTCCACCCGGCTGTAGGGGAGTTGGCATTTAGTAGCCCTAAAGTAAATTAGAGGAAAAAGAGGATAAGAAATATGAGTCACACAACAGCTCAACTCAACAAGTTAAAACAGATACTATGCAACTACACTGATGTAGTTATTACACAGTAACTACATTGCTGCTAATGTATAACAAGCAGAAAAGTTATCATTCAGCAGGATATTGGTCATATTTAGCAGTTTAACCAGTAGTATTATCTTTACCATAAGGTAGAGCGGCGAGCCCCTCTCCTCCATTAGAATATGGGGTGACCATTTTTTTATTGGTCATCACCCTGGCTGTGGCGTTGTTGACCTGGGTGTCAGAGAGAGGTCAGAGGTCAAGACAACACGACGAGGGGTCACACCGGACTAGAGGGACAAACACACGCCTGCTCCATGCACAAACATGGGCTCCTCCTGTATACTCAAACCCATATAAATAGAATGAATAGAACAGGCTTGGAACCTCTAACCCTGGAAATTTGACTGTTAAACTCATGGGTACACTCACAATGGTTGCCTGGTATTCAAATAATGCTAACTGATGTCGTAATGTGGCTCATGCAATGGAATGTACTGTCTTTTTTGTAATGTCAGTGGAGTAAAAAAACAACAAGAAAAACAAAAACAGCACAGACTGATGGGTACACTTCCTGCTTTTACTTCCTGCTTTGGTCCTATTGGTACACTCGCAATGGCTGCCAGTCCACCCATTATGCCATCACTGACTTGAATGGGGACACCCATTCTATTCATTCTATTTCTATGCCCAAACCCCACAATACAGACACCAACATAACCTTCAGTACTACCAGAACAAATAGGCCCTAGATATTTGAAATATGAGTGCCTAAATACACTTTATTGAACTGGCTATGACATTACTAACACAGATTATTAATACATATGTAACTAACGCAAATACATTGAGATCACTAGAAAACCTAAGTTTGTACTTGTCAACATTTATCTGCTACTGTGTGAGTCGTATGAATTGAATAAAGTGACAGTAGTGTTTACACTTGGATAAGAGGTTAATTGTTCTGATGTAAAGTGATGGTAATTGATTGATACATGCGTTCCTTTGAAGGAGAAAAACAAGGAATGTGTGAGTATTCACAGGCAGCTTTGCACATACAATAATTTAACCATTGACACAAAACAAAAATTAAAAACATTTCAGATTAAGGCATTCAAAAGAAATCCAAGACCATTACAGGCATTGCTACCTTTAAAAAGAGGGAAAAGAGGGTGAAGTAAGCTTCTGTTGAACACGATGCAAAACGTTTCATCACTTGAACAGGTCCTACACAGATTACACGCAGCCAGTCAATCAAGAGCGCATCACATGACCAGAAGGTGAGCAAAACCAGCCAATCAGCAAGCATCAGATGCAGCATATATAGACCAATCAAAACATTCTGGCAGCCTTCCCAATCAAGTCACACACATCATACAGAGAGAGGGGGAGGAGAGAAAAAGAGAGTGGGATGCAGGAAGAATAGCCAGTCCACATTAAAAGACATGGGAACACATAAATGATGGAGAGAGAGAGAGAGAGAGAAATTCATCCACATGTGCAATCCTTTTTTTCATGAACAAAAAAACGAATACCAAGATGCGGAACAAACTAATCAAAACAAAGACAAAACGTCTGACCGTTTGCCTAGATATAAGATCCAATACATGAGCTGGGATAGAGAGAGGGATGAGACAGAGAGAGGACAGAATAAAGAGAGAGAGAGGATATGGGGATGCAAATGTCATTCCTCAAAAAAACAAATCAAACCATGACCGTGACCGTGAAACACTTTCAGGCATTGCAATTCAGTGTCACACTACAAATAACTAGAAGCAGACACCACCATCACACACCATCCAAAACCAAACCACTACAAAAAAAACAACTAAAAAAACAAGTCTGGGCACATCATCCAATTCAATAAAATCCTATTAAGAGTCAGACGTGGTACTGATGATGGTTTCAAGATTATCTTCTCTAGCGGTGGTCTCCATTGGTCACTAGTTTGATGTACTGTACATCAGTTGCATATCCTTAGCTTGTACAAAGTCATTTGACCTTTTTAATGTGAAGAATAGACTACTCTCTGCCCTTAGGCCTGCTACAGTGACAACTACAGCCAGCGCACAAAACCTACTGTCTAGTTACCAAGACTGACTTCTATTCTACAACATCGCATTCATGCTTTATCATGCCAATCCACTACTAATGTACCAAACAAATTGAATCAAAGGAATCTACCGTTTGGTATTCACTAAAGAAAGGTAGCTAATACATAACATAGAGATGACAGTGGCACTATATGATACAGATGACAAGAGACATAGTCAACCATGCAGGAAGTAAATAGCGCTAGAATTAATGTTTGAATGCAGTTAGAGTGGTGAATGGAATTAATGCATAAAGTGGTAGTTATAGTGCGCTTACAGATGCATTTTATATCAGGTTATCTTAATGTTACATAGAGGCTGGAAGGCCATGCGGTCAAATGCCATTGGTTTTCTAATCTAATCAGCATTTTATTTGCCAGCTCCACAATCAATCACAGGATTAGCCAATCAGATCCTTTCGATCAAACCCTGCCGGGTCAAGGACTCTTTTATTGTATTTTTTTTTTGTGTGTATAGGGTGCACTTTATCTTTATTTGGCGGATGGGGGGGGGGGGGGACATTCAAAAATGATGCCATGTGTACACAACTTACCATTGCTGGGGAAACGGTGTGAGGACACGCGAGCGGTTACCGTGGAGACTGACAACAACACAGAAATCATCAGGGGGAAATAGAGAAAATATAATAAGAAATTAACCAAAACCAAAACAACCAATGAGGTGATGAAAAGCAACCACCCCCATCCTGAGGTATACAGAGGAAGTGATGTCATGAGATAGGTCCTGAGTCAACAGGAAGACACAGGTGATTGGTCGCCTTTTGACATAAAGCTGACCTCTATTGATGCAACTACTACAAATACCCAATTCATATGAGCAGATACAGCCATACACATGGGAGACGGAGAGGGACAGTTGAGGGATCAATCTAGAAGCCTATGGGTCAGGGAGAAGTCACCGCCCAGCTTTCACTGATATTCTAAGAACTTATCAACACATAACCAGTGTTGGGGGTAACGCGTTACAAAGTAACGTGCTACAGTAATAATATAATACTTTTTGTGGTAACGAGTAATATAATGGAGTTACTGTTCAAATTTGAGTAATAATATTACAGTTACTTCTGTTATCATTCCCTTCCTATTACAGTTATTGATCCAAATACATGTGATTATTATTCCCTCTGTTGGCGCAATATAAAATAAAACGTCCCCGATTCTAATTGTTTTCGTCCTCTCACCAAGTTCCTGTTTATGCATGCTCACTCTACTACTAACTGCTTAAGGGAGATGGAAAAACGGCAGACGCTTCTAAAACATGTACTTTCCCAGCGTGGAAGTACTCCCATTACTTTGGTTTGGAAGGACAAAGTGACAAGAATAACACTGTAAAAATGTACACTGCGCCCAGGTGAGAAACACCTCTCCACTGCTGCTGAAGATGACTGTGGGCCTACCTCATCCAAACATCCAAGGTTTGATTTCAATCGTTCAGGAGGACAGGCTGTAACCCAGGGAGAGCTGAGCAAGCTTGTAGTAGAGGAAATGCTGCCCTTATCCATGGTAGATTTTGTGTCTGTCATTATTCGGCTAATTGTGTTGGTGCATAGGCCTATGTAGCGTTACATTGTTTACATTGAGTGAGGTTGCACAACCATCTGTGGTGTAACGCAAAAGTAAAGAGTAGTGTAACTAATTACTTTTCCCAGGGAGTAATAAGTAAATTAACTAATTAATGCTGAAAGAATAGGTCATCTATTACTTTTTTAAAATAACGACCGCAACACTGCACATAACTAACTACTATTTTGGAGTACACTTAAAAAGGAGAATGGACGGACAGAGAGAGCGGTATATGGACTAGGCTTGGGCGGTATACCATATATACCGTATACTGGGGTATTTGGAAAAAGCCAAGGGATGATTTTCCAATACCTTCAAAACTATTTATTTGAAGTTTTTCAATAAATGTGAATATTTGTAGCTACTTTTTAAGTTAATACCTGCAGTCAACTTGTGCAATACATTAGGAGATAAAGCAGATTGCGTTCTTCATTTCACCGGTCAAATTATTTTACATTCTGAAGTTTACCGTAGTTCCCCAGAACAGTTGAGCCAGTCAAGTGTTTGTCTGTAAATAGCACAACGGGAGAAAGCGGAGTCCATAGCGTTCTATATCTATCGCCGTCTCTCTTTTGCAGCACACATGAAGTAATGAAGTTACACTTACACAACTCACTACTAAATGTTTGCCATCGAATATCTTATAAACGTCTTTCTGCTGCGTTTGAGAAGTCAAAGAGCTCTTGGTTAGTTATCTGTACAGCTGCCATTTTCCCCTGTGCTTCCTACTAGCATTTATTTTCCCCTCTGTTCTTCTCCCCTTTGCTCGGTGTACACATGCTGATCTTTCAGAAAAGCATGCATCACAACTTTGTTCATTTGCATAATTTCTCTCGTTCACCTTCCCTTGTACATGTCCACACTCACCGAAAATGACATTCGGTAGCTACTAGCTATGATTGTATAACATTATGAGTTGGATTTGCCTGTCTTTGCAATTCGTTTGTTCGTTTTCGCTCGTTAGCATTTAGCGAACAGCATCTATGTTTTCCCTATTACTTATGCTTATTTGGTTAGCATTCTAGTAATAGACACCCAACAGGCTTTTTTTGCATTTTTAGCGCCCCTTGTGTGCTATGCCGGTAATCCCGTAAATCCTGGGATGGCAGAAGAACGGTATGACGGTGTGAAAATCTGGATACCGCCCAAGCCTAATATGGACAGCTGTGGAGGGTCAAACAAACACAGGTTGATAAGGTGAGAGAGACAAACAAGGATAGACAGACCGACTGGCATGAAGATAGAGAAAGAGTGGAGAAAGAGATGGAGGAAAAGGAAAAGGAGGGGAAGACAGCCGTATCATCATCCCTCTTCACTCTCTCCGACTCTCTCTCCGCCTCTTCCCCCGTATTTCTCTTTCTCACTCACACCCACATGCTTACGCCCTCATTCACACAACAGAGGAGTGCATAACAGTTGAGAACATGCAGAAGAGCTCACAATAAAGCATGGCTCTAAAACCAAGAAAACCAAGAGCCAAAGCGATGGCAGAGCATGAGGTGTTTTTCTTCCAAGATCTTCCAAGTCATGCTGACAAAGAGAAACATTGAGGCATCGCAGCGAAACTCATTCCCATCAAACCAGGTATTACTCTTAGAAATAGGGGATGCAAGTGAGGGTATGAGGTGTGGGTGAGCATTAGTGTGGGTTGCCTTTATTTAATAACTGATATATAGACCCAAAATCAATAGTGAATCTAAAAACAGCAGATCAAACACTTCACCACCACACTCCCTTATGGCAGCCTCATTCCAATATCTGCACCTGCCAACACCTAATGCATGCAGCAATGTCAACATACAGCAACGTAATCAAACTACTTCAATACTGTGCACTGACTCACAATCAAGCACACAGGCATCTGAATGTAGGGGAAAGAAAAGGCGGCCATCTTTTATGACATCACCTGACCGGTCTTCTGAAACACGATTGGTAGCCCATGCAAGAGAATCTCTCACAAACACAAGCAAGCATGGTTGTTTGTCAGAAGAAAATAAGGAAGAGAGGGAGAATGTCCTGTCTAAAATAGTGAACACCAATAAACCCCGGCTTCTGATCGTGGAAGTGATGGTGGTGATTGATAAGAAGAAGGGGTGCAGCAGAGAAAACAAGATATGCCCTCTCGCATGCCGTGTCATAAGCAGCGTTCAGAGGCACAGTGTGTGTAAAGGTGTCACGTAAAACACTGTTCCCAGATCATTTTGTTGCCAAACCACCCAGCATGCTTTGCAATCCAGGCAGACCCATAAAGCTGAAGATCAAAACGTGCAAATGGACAGTGCACGAAACAGGAAGTGATGTAAAACCAAGACATAGTGCGCATTGATCTTTCTGCGAGGCACCACAGCACCATGCTAGAAGGGGGTTATTATAACACAAACAGAATTCCCGAAACCACTTGAGACAGTTCAACTGGAGATGGAAGAGCATACTAAGCCAACCAGACTTAATTTCACTGCTGAACATGGGACAAAGACGAAAAACCAAATGGCCACCGTTCTTGGAGGGTAAATTACCTCAACCTTGCGTCCTTCCACCAGAGTTCCGTGGAGAGCGGCTCTGGCCTTCTCTGCATCCGCGCTCGTCTCAAACGTCACAAAGCCAAAACCCTAGAGAGGGAATGGGGTTGGGGATGGAGAGAAAATGAGAGGGTTGGAATATAAGAGAGGGGGATAAGGGAGATGAAGAAATATGTGTAAGCTATGTCAATTCTGTGCAGAGTATTATGTAATGTAAGTTAAAATGAACAGGTTTGGTATTTTGATGTGTACTACCTTCGATCCTCTCTCGTTGAATATGATCTCTACATCAAGGATCTTTCCAAATTGCTGAAGAAAAAAAAGGGGGGGAGCATCAATAAGCATGGCACTGCAAAGCGCTGCATTGAAAATGAAATACAACAATTGAACACAAGGCGTCAGTATTGTACTGGACATATAAACTAGCATAAATCATGTTGTACATTTTAATGCTATTCCTTAGTGCCTCTCTCAATTATCTGCTCTTTTTCCTGCTCCATGTTAAGGAAGCTTAACTAAAACCCTCATTTAAAAGTCCCAAAATGGATGTATCAATCACAGATTACTTCACTAGAATGTCAGGGTTGTGGATGGGAAAAAGGACAATATTCCTGGTCTCGTACCCCAAACATCTGCCGGAGGTCGGGGTCTCTGAAGCGGAAGGGAATGTTGGAAACGTGGAGGCGTTTGGGGGTCCCCTTCTCTGAGTCGTCACCCACGGACCCCCCGCTGCCACCTCCTCCTGTACCCACCAACTGGGTATCAATCTGTGACGACACATCTGACTGCTGAGAGAAAGAAAGAGTGAAAGAGGCAGAGAGAGAGGGGCAGAGTGAGAGGCAGAGAAAGTAGGGCGTTTAATAGACACTTACTCCCTCATTCACTGCGTGAAACAAACTCTTGTAAAGTTTGTGCAAATAAAAAACCCAACAAATGAGTGGCTAAAACAACCAGACAACTCACGTGGGTCGTTAAGCTGTTTGGGACGCTTGTCGGGGTGTTAAGGCCTGCCTGTCCGGCCTCCACCGACCCCTGGATGGCCCCTGCGGCGTACAGACTGGCCCCGTACTCCAGGGCCAAGCCGTTCTGGGGGGGCGGAGGGGGAGGAGGGGGGAAGGCGGAGAAGGATGGGGGGACTAGACCCTCCTGACCACCAGCTGCATCCTGAGAGCCCAGAGAGAGAGCGAGCGAGAAGGAAGAGAGAGCGAGAGAGAGAGAGGTGAGTGGTCTTAAGTAACTGGCTGGCTATACTCCACCGTATTCCTTTACCGACAGAGAGCCTGAGAGAAAACATCACTAGGGGTAAGACCACTTTCCCAAGAGGTTCAGTTTAAAAGTCTTACAGGCACGGATATTATATTTCCATCCCCCCGGTGTGTGTGTGTGTGTGTGTGTGCGCGTGTACTGTTGTCCATTAAATATTCACTACAGGCCCATCTATTATTGAGGGGGTCAGCAGCATCCACACAGAAAAGCAGCACAATGGATGGCGACGCCCACACACAGATAGACACACCTAACACTAACTCTGACATGCAAACGCCCACACGCCTAAAAATTCACAAAGGCTGACTGTTGGATAACGGCTGTGCTATAATCTAATGCCCACAACTACCCAAAATACTCTCATAAACACACACACACACGCACTACAGTGCATTCCTAGCTTACTGGCAGAGGGGCATCGCTACCCTAAATGGAAATGGTGAGAGTGTTGAAAGAGATGACAGAGACAAGAGGGGGAGAGGAAAGGGGGATGGGATATGGACAGGGAGAGGACAGGAGTGGTGAAGACTGACAGAAAAGTCCAGCTACGGATCCACGATCCATTAAATAACAGATTCAACGTGTTTCATTAATTTACTATATCAGATTGCTATTGACGGGTTTGGTTGTTTAGCAACAAAACCGATTCGCACTCAAATATGGGGTTGGCTTAGATTTTTGACAACATGTAACTATACAGTGGGGGAAAAAAGTATTTAGTCAGCCACCAATTGTGCAAGTTCTCCCACTTAAAAAGATGAGAGAGGCCTGTAATTTTCATCATAGGTACACGTCAACTATGACAGACAAAATGAGAAAAAAAGAGTCCAGAAAATCACATTGTATGATTTTTAATGAATTTATTTGCAAATTATGGTGGAAAATAAGTATTTGGTCAATAACAAAAGTTTCTCAATACTTTGTTATATACCCTTTGTTGGCAATGACACAGGTCAAACGTTTTCTGTAAGTCTTCACAAGGTTTTCACACAATGTTGCTGGTATTTTGGCCCATTCCTCCATGCAAATTCGTTCCTTTACATAGATCAGTCGTCCTGGTCCCTTTGCAGAAAAACAGCCCCAAAGCATGATGTTTCCACCCCCATGCTTCACAGTAGGTATGGTGTTCTTTGGATGCAACTCAGCATTCTTTGTCCTCCAAACACGACGAGTTGAGTTTTTACCAAAAAGTTCTTATTTGGTTTCATCTGACCATATGACATTCTCCCAATCCTCTTCTGGATCATCCAAATGCACTCTAGCAAACTTCAGACGGGCCTGGGCATGTACTGGCTTAAGCAGGGGCACACGTCTGGCACTGCAGGATTTTAGTCCCTGGCGGCGTAGTGTGTTACTGATGGTAGGCTTTGTTACTTTGGTCCCAGCTCTCTGCAGGTCATTCACTAGGTCCC
Organism: Coregonus lavaretus; assembly: GCF_964263955.1. Lineage (NCBI taxonomy): Eukaryota > Metazoa > Chordata > Actinopteri > Salmoniformes > Salmonidae > Coregonus > Coregonus lavaretus. The sequence goes on along the minus strand of NW_028157844.1, from coordinate 142,144 downwards.
CCCGTGTGGTTCTGGGATTTTTGCTCACCGTTCTTGTGATCATTTTGACCCCACGGGGTGAGATCTTGCGTGGAGCCCCAGATCGAGGGAGATTATCAGTGGTCTTGTATGTCTTCCATTTCCTAATAATTGCTCCCACAGTAGATATCTTCAAACCAAGCTGCTTACCTATTGCAGATTCAGTCTTCCCAGCCTGGTGCAGGTCTACAATTTTGTTTCTGGTGTCCTTTGACAGCTCTTTGGTCTTGGCCATAGTGGAGTTTGGAGTGTGACTGTTTGAGGTTGTGGACAGGTGTCTTTTATACTGATAACAAGTTCAAACAGGTGCCATTAATACAGGTAACGAGTGGAGGACAGAGGAGCCTCTTAAAGAAGTTACAGGTCTGTGAGAGCCAGAAATCTTGCTTGTTTGTAGGTGACCAAATACTTATTTTCCACCATAATTTGCAAATAAATTCATTAAAAATCCTACAATGTAATTTTCTGGATTTTTTTTTCTCAATTTGTCTGTCATAGTTGACGTGTACCTATGATGAAAATTACAGGCCTATCTCATCTTTTTAAGTGGGAGAACTTGCACAATTGGTGGCCAAATCTTTATTGAAAACAAATACATTTGCACAATGATTACTTTTCTCTGAAATACATTGTTACAGTTGTTGGTTAGCTAGCTAGCAAATGTTTGCCATATTAGCATTGACATGAAATCAGTCAAAACAAGACATGATCTCACAGCCGTGGTCCCGTGTGGCTCAGTTGGTAGAGCATAGCGTTTGCAACGCCAGGGTTGTGGGTTTGATTCCCATGGTGGACCAGTACGAAAATGTATGCACTCACTACTGTAAGTCGCTCTCGATAAGAGCGTCTGCTAAATGACTAAAATGTAAAATCAATAACAAGAAAACTAGCGGAATGTCAGCTTCTTGTCATTGCTGCTAGCTAGCTGACAATGTTTTGTGGCATTGTCTATAGATAATAACAAGCATCAGTTCATATAGCAATAATGGTGTGATATCTAAAACGTGTGTGTGTGATGGGGTGAAGCGTTTCCCTGCTGTGTGGTACAATACATCCTGAGTCCCTGAGGGAGTGTTAGGATGGAGTGTGCGTGTGTGTGTGTGTGTGAGTGAGTGAGTGAGAGACTGGGTGAAGCGTTTTCCTGCTGTGTGGTACAATATATTCCGAGTCCCTGAGGGAGTGTTAGGACGGAGTGTGTGTGTGTGTGTGTGTGTGTGTGTGTGTGTGCCATCTGTCTCAGCTCCTGACCTTTCTCTGCCTTGCACCTGTGACAAGCCAGGGACGCTGGGCAAACCTGGGTCATTTTGATTCTTACAAAACAGAAATATATATATTTTTTAAAGAGGGCAACCCCCAAGCCCCTATCCCAAACAGCATGTCCTTTCCCACTGTACATGTTTCTAACAGTGGACTGTTCTATTTAGACTAGGAAAAAGCCTTGAAGCTGAACTATTGGCAAATAATATCCCTGTGCTTTGTTTTCCAATTCTGCCAAATCAAAATACAGAATAGAGCCACCTCTTCTATTTTAGCTGAACGACTGCATGACCTTTCAAAGACAATATTCATGTTCCATTTTCCACACAGGCCATCCACAGCCCTGATACTGTACACCGTGGGTATGCCCCAAATGGAGCCCTGTTCCCTGTATAGTGCACTTCTTTTGACCAGAGCCCTATGAGCCCTGATCAAAAGTAGTGTACTATATAGGGAATAGGGTGGCATTTGGGGCAAGGGCCATGTCAAGAGGACAAGCGTCAACTGAAATGGTCTCCTGGTCTGTCAGTAATGCCTTGTTATGTGATTTAGACTGAAATGGTCTCCTGGTCTGTCAGGAACGCCTTGTTATGTGATTTAGACTGAAAGTTGCTTTGTCATTCTCTCTGGATAAGTGCATCTGCTGAATACATACATAGATTGCGTAACGGAGAGAGGGATGGCTGAGAGAGGGATGGATGGAGAAAGAGGGATGGAGAGAGGGAGAGATAGTCACTGATGTGGGGTGTCCTGTAGACAGATATGTGTCACGCATCTTGTCAACTCACACTTGTAAATGCGCGCGTGTCCCTGGTTGTGTAAGGTTATGCCGTCAGTTCAGCAGAGCCTGTGATTCAGAGACAGTAGCTGCAGCTGACTTACTTTCGGGTCAGTTAGCACCGGCTAGCTAGTGAGTTTGAGGAGAGTGGCATGTTATAAAATGCACTCCTCTGCCCTGTCTGACTGCAGCAGTGTCACTGTGTGTGTGCGTGTGTGTGTGTGTGTGTGTGTCCGTCCGTCCGTCCGTCCGTGTGTAGATAACCGAGGCTAAGCAGGCCAGATCTAGGCTGTGTGACATGAATAATGACTTTTCAGGGATCTCTTCATCTAATGGGTGTATGGCATTAGTCTACAGCCTAATTCTAAAGAACTGGAGTGTATTAAGTATGGGGGTCGGTGGTATTCAATGGATACTACTGAACTGTAGATGATGCAGGAATTGAAAGGTGCAGTACTGTTGTCAGTACATTATACACAGAACCTAACAGTATACAATTCAAAACATTCTTGGCACGTTTACCAGCTATCGTTTTTCACATTTCTAGCTATACATTTCTAACATAAAGATGACCTGCAGAAGCAGAAGTACCCCCCCCCCCCTTCCTTGTTAAATAATTCCATCCTCCTAAGCCGCCCCCTCTCCCCATCACTCTCCTTCCCTCCCACTCTCTCGCTCTTTCTTTCCCTCTCTCCTCCTGCTGCTGTTCTCCCTGTCCTCCCCCTCAACTCCACCCTTTTTTTTTTTTACGCTTCATAAAATCCAGACGGGACCGTACATCCATCCTGCCCCCCACCCCCCCAATCAACCTCGCTGCCAGGCATCCTCATAGCAACAGAACATTAGCTCGCCCGTAAACTCCTCCCACTCCACATCTCCTTATAGGGTAACATGTCTGCTTGTCATGAAGTCCCTCCCACTCCACCCCCACATCCATTTCCTTGTAGGGTCTTATGCATGCTCCAGATTATCACACGCACACCACTTTCTCTGTCATCTCTCCTGTATTGTGTCTATTATTACTGGTCCGTTAGGCTCCAGTGCAACTCTTTATGAAAGGTACACATTCAAGACAGACATGCTTGACAATATTTGTCATCAATATTGCTTTCCTGTACCGCTTGTCAACCATGCAACTACGCACGCAGACCCAGACAAACACACACACACACATACACAGGTGAACACACACAGGAGTCTATTGACACTACATATGACGTTCCGCCTCTTCTAATGCATTGTCATTGACCATGGAACTAGTTAATCTTGTTCAGAAGACAGGAAGTGCTCAACACCAAATCGAAATGGCTTTCCCATGTCCAACGTGTTCATATGTGTACATAAACTAGTGCCTAGATGACAGTTGTCCTGTCAATCACATTGTGCACTGAGCGGTTGGAGCAAGGCTTGTTGATTTCACATTCTGCCCTCCTTTGGAAAGTGTATCATTCGTTTTCAATAGTAAATCCCTTTAGTGCTGCCATAGTGGATACAAATGGACATTCAAATGGACCTCAGCGAAGATGACTTCCACAATCCCAATAGTAAAAGCTTTTGCACTATTAACCGGATCCATTAAATAATCCATTATTATTACATTTGAAGCATGGCTCAAGACATTGTGTATGCTTCATGCCATGTGGGCCTGTGCAAAGTTGTTACACTTCACGCCTACCTAGATCAATGAATGATTGTCATAGCAACAACACTAATAGACCATTTTGAAGGGGGCAGAATCATAAATCACTGGTACTGTAAGCCTGTGCAGAATGTCAAGAGCTTTTGACCTCCATAGTTTATGTAAGTGTGTGTGTGTGTGTGTGTGTGTGTGTGTGTGTGTGTGTGTGTGTGTGTGTGTCTCTGGTGAACCAGGTAGGCGTCTCTCCCATGCCTTAGGGCACACGCTTGGGTGGGGCTCTGCAAATATTTCTCTATTTCTCCAACCCTCTCTTTTTCTCTCAGTGCTAGGCTATCCCTATTAGCACAAAGAGCTCTGTAGTAAAAGCACGTAATAAACAGAAACTATAATTTACTGTGCCAGTGCTTCTCCACAAAAAATCCCCCTTTCAAGTGAATTGCAACTTTGGATCCACAGAACTGCAAAGTCAGCGATTCAGCATTCTATTGCGTCACACAACAAACTAGCTTTATCCAGTGAACTATCCATCTCACTGTCTCGATTATATGGCTACACCCATCTACCTCGCTTATACATATATCTCTCTCTATCAGTCCATCTGTGTATAATCTATCCTTTTGGAACAACTATGACTCCTATGGGCCTTCCTGCAAAGACAAGGGTGGGCTGTCTGTCACCTTTAAAATCAATTTACATTCTCCTGTTCTCCCTCTCTCCGTCCCATCCCCCTCTTTCTGGGGCTCTTAAAGGAAAACATTGCGATAACAGCTGCTAGGGCCCCAGGGAGAGGCAGAGGGAAAAGAGGTCAAACAGTAAAGGGAGCAGGATTCCAAGGTACTGCTGAAAGAGAAGTGTACAGGCCAACGCATGAATGCAGGCAGAGCAGAGCACTGAGCAGGGTATTCAGTCAGACACTGGTGGAACACACTGATGGGACCACTGAGTCACCCCTCAAATATAATGATATGACGATAGTCTGACACACACACACGAGAGTCTCGACCTTCAACAAAGTGTGTGTGTGTGTGTCTCAGAGAGATAAGAGAGTGGGGGGGTGTTGGTTGAGAAGAAACAGAGAGAGCAAGACAGAGAGACAGAGTGAGAGCGAGACAACTGTTCTTGGGGCACCTGTCCCTTTCGCTCAGAGCATAGAGGGATACGTATACAGAGACAGCTGCAGAATTTCTTTACCTCTCGCTCCTCCCCCCCATTCCCTCTCTCCTCCTCCCCTATTCCTTCTGTACTCCCTCTCCTATACCCATGTCTTGAGGCTTACTCAGATACCGAGAACAGTGTAGGCTAGAGGCCTGTACTTACACGGTCATCCTAAACAAATCCTTATTCTCACACATGTACACATCCCTTTCCCTGTTCTCCAGAATTGTAGGAACAAATATTCCTACACATACATGCTGCATATAAACATATACACTCTATGAAGGATGAATTGAGAAATCAGAATACAAATGTACCCAGTGAATGTATCTGTTAGCACTAGTGGCCCAGGGCAAGAGAACAGATGCCATAACAATACGGTACAGCAAAGCTCACAGCATATTATAATACACATTCTATCTTTAAAGGCTGCCATCTCTGTCCCTCTCCTAGTGCAGCGCAGTATTCCAGTGTTTATTTCCTATTTACCGACGCTTCCGACTGATGATTGGGTGGAAAGTCATGCATGAAACGACCTCACTAGCACACCGCTCAAGTAAAAGGGGTCAGACACAACGCTTGGCATTTGCACTGAATTAAGAATCGCTGCTAAAGAACAGACAGACCTAATTTATGTAATTGAATTGTTGTTCCTTAAAAATAGCAACCGAAACAGTAGAATAAGCCATGCAGAGCAGTAGGAAAGGGGATTTCAAGATAGGAACTCACCGACAACACGGAAGGATAGTACAGTCCCATCATCGTATTTATGCAAAAACTGGAAATATCCGTTTCTCCTCTCTCGCTCTCCTTTCCTCCTCTCTCTATCTGAGTGTGTGTCCCCTCTCCAGCTCACTCTCCCGTCTATCTGTCGCTCTTCACAGATTCAAAATCTCCCTCCTCTTCCCTCGCTTGCTCCGTATACCATGCCAATCCCCCCTCCCCACCTCCTCCGCTCTCTGTCCCTGTCACTCTCCCTCGTTCCCTTTTTCCCCCTCTCTCGTGCTTTCCTTTCCCTCTACCCCCAGCCTTCTGTTTCGCTGCTGTGCCCTTGCCTGTTCACTGCTCATCCCTCGCTCTCCCTCGCTCACCCAGATAGCCTGACGCTCCCCAGCCACACCTCCTCCTCCCCTCCCTCTACGCTGCCTCCTTTCCCTTGCTGTCACACCTGCAAACTTTCCCCTCCCCTACTTCTCTCTCTCCCTGCGTGTCGCAGTATCTCCCTCCCCCTGTTCTCTTTCTCTCCATGTAGGTGAGTTAAACTGGGGCTGCTCGCACCACTGGGAGAGACCACAGAGAGAGAGAGCGAGACTACAGCGTGAGAGAAAGAGAGAACAGAAGCTTGTTTCCCTCCTCCCTCTCTCCTCTCTGTTTTTCTCTCACTCTCTTCGTCTCCTGCGTGACACTCTCTTCCATCGGAAAGTCTTTGATCACCTCGTCTCATGCTGTCAGTGACAGTTTAGCACCTCTACCTCAGGGGGCTTTGTGAGTGACTTGTCATCTTGTCTCGTGTTTTTAACCTCTTCAGGCAAACATCCCCTCACGATACCTCCGTGGTCCAAATAGCTTTTTCCTTTATACTGCTTCCTTGAGCAGGAGTCATTTAAGAATGTACACATTTTAGGTATCTTCAGTGAAAGGATACCATGCCATTGTTTTCCCTTAGCTGTCATTCCACACTACACAGAGGTATACAGTAAGTGGACTTGAGGACAGTCTGTATTCTTCCATTTGGCTGCAGAACAACAACCAAGGATACAGGCATACAGTGGGGGGAAAAGTATTTAGTCAGCCACCAATTGTGCAAGTTCTCCCACTTAAAAAGATGAGAGAGGCCTGTAATTTATCATCATAGGTACACGTGAACTATGACAGACAAAATGAGAAAAACATTTCCAGAAAATCACATTATAGGATTTTTTATGAATTTATTTGCAAATTATGGTGGAAAATAAGTATTTGGTCAATAACAAAAGTTTCTCAATACTTTGTTATATACCCTTTGTTGGCAATGACACAGGTCAAACGTTTTCTGCAAGTCTTCACAAGGTTTTCACACACTGTTGCTGGTATTTTGGCCCATTCCTCCATGCAGATCTCCTCTAGAGCAGTGATGTTTTGGGGCTGTCGCTGGGCAACACGGACTTTCAACTCCCTCCAAAGATTTTCTATGGGGTTGAGATCTGGAGACTGACTAGGCCACTCCAGGACCTTGAAATGCTTCTTACGAAGCCACTCCTTCGTTGCCCGGGCGGTGTGTTTGGGATCATTGTCATGCTGAAAGACCCAGCCACGTTTCATCTTCAATGCCCTTGCTGATGGAAGGAGGTTTTCACTCAAAATCTCACGATACATGGCCCCATTAATTTTTTCCTTTACACGGATCAGTCGTCCTGGTCCCTTTGCAGAAAAACAGCCCCAAAGCATGATGTTTCTACCCCCATGCTTCACAGTAGGTATGGTGTTCTTTGGATGCAACTCAGCATTCTTTGTCCTCCAAACACGACGAGTTGAGTTTTTACCAAAAAGTTATATTTTGGTTTCATCTGACCATATGACATTCTCCCAATCCTCTTCTGGATCATCCAAATGCACTCTAGCAAACTTCAGACGGGCATGGACATGTACTGGCTTAAGCAGGGGGACACGTCTGGCACTGCAGGATTTGAGTCCCTGGCGGCGTAGTGTGTTACTGATGGTAGGCTTTGTTACTTTGGTCCCAGCTCTCTGCAGGTCATTCACTAGGCCCCCCCGTGTGGTTCTGGGATTTTTGCTCACCGTTCTTGTGATCATTTTGACCCCACAGGGTGAGATCTTGCGTGGAGCCCCAGATCGAGGGAGATTATCAGTGGTCTTGTATGTCTTCCATTTCCTAATAATTGCTCCCACAGTTGATTTCTTCATACCAAGCTGCTTACCTATTGCAGATTCAGTCTTCCCAGCCTGGTGCAGGTCTACAATTTTGTTTCTGGTGTCCTTTGACAGCTCTTTGGTCTTGGCCATAGTAGAGTTTGGAGTGTGACTGTTTGAGGTTGTGGACAGGTGTCTTTTATACTGATAACAAGTTCAAACAGGTGCCATTAATACAGGTAACGAGTGGAGGACAGAGGAGCCTCTTAAAGAAGAAGTTACAGGTCTGTGAGAGCCAGAAATCTTGCTTGTTTGTAGGTGACCAAATACTTATTTTCCACCATCATTTGCAAATAAATTCATTAAAAATCCTGCAATGTGATTTTCAGGATTTTTTCTCTCATTTTGTCTGTCATAGTTGACGTGTACCTATGATGAAAATTACAGGCCTCTCATCTTTTTAAGTGGGAGAACTTGCACAATTTGTGGCTGACTAAATATTTTTCCCCCCTACTGTATATAGATATATAGACAGTGGAATGGGAATATCCATTCTAGTAATTCTAATTCTATGCATACATGGTCAACCAAGTGAAACGGTCATGATGAATGATGGTCAACGGCATCCGTAGTGAGAGGGAGCGAGGGATAAAGAGAGAGAGGGATGAGGGGATTATGGAAAGAGCATGGAGGATGAATGGAGGATGATCTGAGGATTAACAACACCAACTAAACCACCTAATAACACAATCAGCCACTAATACACACCCTAGTAAACACACTGGACATACGGTACACACACACACATTTATGAGGTAGGACCCTATGTATTGTTTTTATTGTCATATGGGCTGTGTAAACTGCAGGGCACACACACAAACAGTAATGTATCTCAGTTAGTACAGTGTTTCCGCTAGGATTTCTTTCAGCAGCGGTGGCAAATACTTTATATCTGGTTTAAGTTTACATTGAAAACATTTTACCACCCCAAAAATTAGAAACAAAATAATAATAATAATAAAACAAAATAATAATATATATATATATATATATATATATATATATATAGTGCCAGTCAAAAGTTTGGACACCTACTCATTCCAGGGTTTTTCTTTATTCTTAATATTTTCTACATTTTAGAATAATAGGGAAGACATCAAAATGATGAAATAACACATATGGAATCATGTAGTAACCAAAAAAGTGTTAAACAAATCAAAATATATTTTATATTTGAGATTCTTCAAAGTAGCCACTCTTTGCCTTGATGTCAGCTTTGCACACTCTTGGCATTCTCTCAATCAGCTTCATGTGGAATGCTTTTCCAACAGTATTGAAGGAGTTCCCACATATGCTGAGCACTTGTTGGCAGCTTTTCCTTCACTCTGCAGTCCAACTCATCCCAAACCATCTCAATTGGGTTGAGGTCGGGTGATTTTGGAGGCCAGGTCATCTGATGCAGCACTCCATCATGCTCCCTCTTGGTAAAATAGGCCTTACACAGCCTGGAGGTGTGTTTTGGGTCATTGTCCTGTTGAAGAACAAATGATAGTCCCACTAAGTGCAAACCAGATGGGATGGCGTATCGCTGCAGAATGCTGTAGTAGTCATGCTGGTTAAGTGTTCCTTGAATTCTAAATAAATCACCAACAGGGTCACCAGCAAAGCACCCCCACGGTTTATGGTGGGAACCACACATGCAGAGATCATCCGTTCACCTACTCTGCGTCTCACAAAGACACTGCGGTTGGAACCAAAAATCTCAAACTTGGACTCATCAGACAAAAGGACAGATTTCCACCGCTCTAAATGTCCATTACTCGTGTTTCTTTGCCCAAGAAAGTCTCTTCTTCTTATTGGTGTCTTTTAGTAGTGGTTTCTTTGCAGCAAATCGACCATGAAGGCCTGATTCACGCAGTCTCCTCTGAACAGTTGATGTTGAGATGTGTCTGTTACTTGAACTCTGTGAAGCATTTATTTGGGCTGCAATCTGAGGTGCAGTTACTCTAATGAATTTATCCTCTGCAGCAGAGGTAACTCTGGGTCTTCCTTTCCTGTGGCGGTCCTCATGAGAGCCAGTTTCATCATAGCGCTTGATGGTTTTTGCGACAAAGTTCTTGAAATTTTCCGAATTGACTGACCTTCATGTCTTAAAGTAACGGTGGACTGTCGTTTCTCTTTGCTTATTTGAGCTGTTCTTGCCATAATATGGACTTGGTCTTTTACCAAATAGAGCTATCTTCTGTATACTACCCCCCCCCCCACACCTTGTCACAACACAACTGATTGGCTCAAACGCATTAAGAAGGAAAGAAATTCCACAAATTAACTTTTAACAAGGCACACCTGTTAATTGAAATGCATTTCAGGTGACTACCTCATGAAGCTGGTTGAGAGAATGACAAGAGTCGGACAGCAGAGTGAAGGAAAAGAAGCCAACAAGTGCTCAGCATATGTGGGAACTCCTTCAAGACAGTTGGAAAAGCATTCCAGGTGAAGCCGGTTGAGAGAATGCCAAGAGTGTGCAAAAGCTGTCATCAAGGCAAAGGGTGGCTACTTTGAAGAATCTCAAATATAACATATATTTTGATTTGTTTAACACTTTTTTGGTTACTACATGATTCCATGTGTTATTTCATAGTTTTGATGTCTTCACTATTATTCTACAATGTAGAAAATAGTAAAAATAAAGAAAAACTCTGGAATGAGTAGGTGTGTCCAAACGTATAATAGAAAACACTGTAGTATATACTCAAAACAAACTCCCTTATGTGTTAGAATAGTGAGGGAGAAATTGAAGCTACTGGCAGGATAGCTGTACGTCATCCATGCCGTATGTTTGCGCATATCTTGATATTGAATTGCATCTAAATTCCTAACATATTTTATGGCTATCCAAGGGCAAATAGGAAATCAAAATAAATCTAGAGAGCAACCATATACCTAATGTAAACCCATATTGACAAAGAGAAAACTAATACAGTGAATGTTATATGAAGCTGTCAGGCTCCCAATCAGAAATTATCTAAATCTACATCACCAACTTGTGGCTTGAAGAGCTTAGAAAAAATGTAAATATGTCGTTGCCCATATATGGAAGAGGACAATGGAGGACATAAGATAATGAAAATATATCATAAAATATGTGAATGTCTCATATGTATGCAATTATGTTAAGGAGACCGTAGTCTTACCTGACTGTGGGGTGGGTATCCATGGTAACCAAGGGTCAGGGGGTCATTGTTCTGAAATAGAAGAGAGCAGACATTTAAAAACAAGAAAAATTTAGTTTAGTTTGTCCAGCCAAAAACAAAGGTCACCAATTATTATCAATTTTTACATCCATTTTACAAGTTCGACCCTTTTTTGTGTCCGTTTTAAATTCTATAATCTTCACTCCTTTATTCCCTCTCTCTTTCCAGCCAATCATCTCTCTCTCCTCACCAGTATATTCCATGTTCTAGTTAATTGATGCATTAAGGGCCAAACTAATCAAATTAATTCTGCCTGTGCCTCACACACTCCTCTAGCTAGCTCCTCCACTCAATGTCCTGGTGTGTCCTCTTCTCTTCTCACCCCAGTGGAGCTATTGTGTGTTAGTTAGGAGAGATGAGAGGACAGGGAGAGAGAGAAAGAGCGAGGGAGGAGGAGGGGGCAAAAGAGAGAGAGAGAGAGAGAGAGAGAGAGAGAGACTCACAGTAGCTCTTAAATCAGAAATAGGTCACAAGTGTCATGGAGTATACTGCCTGCCTCACATCATCTGCCCTGATGCAACCCGCTGTCCGATTCCGCTCATTTATTTGCTCCGTTATAATTGGTGGTGTTGCAAGAGAAAGGGAGACAATGGAAGGAGAGATGTAGGCTAGCTAAAAAATATTTGGTGAGTATTTGCCTAGTGTCCTCATTAAGATCTCCTCTACCCCAATTGTGCTATCAGTTAATGTTAGGTTACCCGATGTTAATTAAACTGTGACTGTCTATTATAAAACACACACTTGTAATGCACTTTATTCACACGCATAACACCATGTACTGGCATTTATGCAATGTGTTCTATTAAAATACGGCATGCGCTTTTTTACAGCAATTACTATACGCCTGGTTTGAGGGGAATAAAATATATTGGCTTGGCTGTGTCTTTTTCTGTATCGCTACATAGAAACCATCTCTCATTTCTGTTTTTCTCCTCCCCCCACCCCATCTCCCTTTCATCTGGAACCAATGGCCCTCGCCTGTGTTGTCCCCGGAGGGAACACTTTGCTCCGCGCGCATCACAGCTTGAGCCCTCACAATAAGTGCTGTAGCCATCTACCTTAAGCCCCAGGCGCTGTTACACAAACACTCCATCATAATACTTTTTATGGAATTCAAAAGTAGAAAGTAAAGAGAAGAGTTGCTCTGCTTGTTCACTGCCGTTTGAGTAAGTGTCCTGGAGAGCCAGAAATGTACTTAGCGAGAACAGACTTTTGAGGCAACAGTAAATTATTAATTGCCTTTTAGAAGCCTGACTAACATGAATAAAGTATAAACATCTATTTGAAATGGTGGGTAAATTCCCTGAACTGTTGTAGTCATGAAGACAGACACGCAAGAATACTAGTCAAATCCAGACACATTTTTTAAGGGGCACCGCAAAATGGGATAATTATGTTGAAAGATGGATGGGGGAAGGGCCGGGGCGAGACAGTAAAAACACATCTGGAATAAATATTTCTGGAATAGCTAAAAAAAACAAAAACAGGAGGGCGATCGAGGAGAATGAAGGGATGAAAAGGGGGGAGTGGAAAGCGAGGGAAGAACCCGGGCTAGACGAAGAGAGAGAAATAGAAAAGGGGTTTAAAAAGAACTGTCCAAAGGAGACGAGGACTGTGTCCCAAATAGCACCCTATTCCCTACAAAGTACATATGGCCCTGGTCAGAGTAGTGCACTATATAGGGTGCCATTTGGGATGCAGATGAGGACAAAGACAGTAAGTCATACATAAGCAGAGTCATGCGCTTAATTTCCTTAAGGAGAGGAGAGGGGGAGGGAAGAGGAGAGGGGGAGAGAGTAGAGCTGTCTGATCAGAGCATGTCCACTCAGACAAACACTAATACAAAAATGCATACTCTCTCTCACTCACATTCAGACACGCGCATACACACGTGCACTCTGGATAACGGCGTTGCTATAATCTAATGCACACAACCACCCAAAATACTCTCATAAATACACACACACACCAGTTGTGCTATCCCCACACATTACAGTGAATCTACTGGAGTGACTCCATCTAGCATCTGCAGCCTTTTAAGAAACCATCCTAGTATGTAAATGCTACTTCTACTTATGCCTTCTGTCTTTGTCACATGGACAAATGGGCTATTTCTGTTGAGGAGAAGCTGAAGACAAACTGGAGGAGGAAAAAGAGGGAGAGATCAGGAGAAAGTAACAAGATGTCTTTGAAGTCAACAGATGGTGAAATGGAGGAGGAGAGGGGGGACTCCTGGGGGATAGGGAACGGGATAGGGCTTGATGGAGGTGAAAAAGAACCCAAAAACAGAGGTATGGGTTGAGAAGGGCAAGGTGTGTGTGTGTCAACGTGAACAGGAGTTCCGTTACTTCCAATGGTCCAAGTTTCTCACTCACATCACCAGTTCACAGGATTGTGGTAATCTCTTGTACACATGGATCCAGTGCTCTCCCAAAACCACAGGGTGTGTGTGTGTGTGTAGGGGTGATTCTTTAATTTCACAGGCCACCTGGTTATTCACTCATCATGTGATACAGGATCACTTTCTTATGGTGTAGACTCCAAGTAGAAACCACATCAAATTTCATTCCATTTTTCCCAAAGAACTTGAGGGCCAAGAAGGCATGATGCACTCAGGAGGATGTGACTCCATTTCATCCACAGAGCCCTTACATTCTAAGCCTCATAGCCAGCCAGAAGATCCAATAGTATATTATAGCGCTCTATACCCATTTTTGTCCCTTGACACAGAAAACCTACACTTTCAGACCTATGCTTTCAGAGGGGCTTTAGCTGGTTTTAGTGGAGGTTGCCTGTATGTGCAGCTCTTGGATCAGTTTGAATGGTTCCTGCTGATGGTTGATGCTAGAACTGGGGCACGAAAATCTGATTCTAGATTTTTTCCAGTTTATCAAGACAATGTCAACCTGCAATACACTGATAACAAATGAACCCCAGCTACACAGAACCCAAAATAAACAACTTGGGGGTTGAGTCAGTGGAGGAGACCGTCATCATCCTCTGAAAGAAATGGGACCAAAACTAAATAAATATTCTCAAACTCACAGCAGGAGAGGAGAACATTTTTCTTGCTGACGTTTCATTCTATTTCGGTCGGGCGGACTGAAATGAAAGTACATTTGAGCGCTGCTGCTCACTACTCCGCAGACCTGGGTTCAAACACTATTCAAAATCATTCCAAATTCCAAAGCATTTAATATGTGCTGGATTGAGCTGGCCTGACTTTAATGGACCAAAAGTATAGCCCCAAATATATAAACCCGGCCCATCTGGCTCTCTGGGCATGACTAGAGCAAACGCTCGAAGCATTTGAAAGACTTCAAATAGTTTTGAACCCAGGTCTGCTGCTCTGTGATCCTCCACCTACATTAATGTTGTAGTCAAGTCATTCATCCTGGCCGCTGTCACCCCAGGCGTGTCCCTATTAGGTTAGGAACACGGGTCGCACGCTGCGTGACATCAGACGCAGGGAGCTCTGCATAAGGAATCAAATTGGATCTGACAACCTCGACATCTCCGAAATCTTGATTTGCGGTTCTTATTCTAATTTCTACCTATGCATTTTGGATCGCAGCCAAAGTGAAATATGAAGGTTTTTAAAGTGCTATGCAGCTCCAGGGTAAGAATATGAAATAGCAGCTTCATAAATTGTATCATTCGGATAAACCCAGTCAGGTTAGAGCTTTTATTGTTATGACTGAACTAAACTCAGCAAAAAAAGAAATGTCCCTTTTTCAGGACCCTGTCTTTCAAAGATAATTCATAAAAATCCAAACAACTTCACAGATCTTCCTTGTAAAGGGTTTAAAAAACACTGTTTCCCATGCTTCTTCAATGAACCATAAACAATTAATGAACATGCACCTGTGGAACGTCATTAAGACACTAACAGCTTACAGACGGTAGGCAATTAAGGTCTAAAGAGGCCTTTCTACTGACTCTGAAAAACACCAAAAGAAAGATGCCCAGGGTCCCTGCTCATCTGCGTGAACGTGCCTTAGGTTTGCTGCAAGGAGGCATGAGGACTGCAGAGGTGGCCAGGGCAATAAATTACAATGTCCGTACTGTGAGACGCCTAAGACAGTGCTACAGGGAGACAGGACGGACAGCTGATCGTCCTCGCAGTGGCAGACCACGTGTAACAACACCTGCACCGGATCGGTACATCCGAACATCACACCTGCAGGACAGGTACAGGATGGCAACAACTGCCCGAGTTACACCAGGAATGCACAATCCCTCCATCAGTGCTCAGACTGTCCGCAATAGGCTGAGAAAGGCTGGACTCAGGGCTTCTAGGCCTGTTGTAAGGCAGGTCCTCACCAGACATCACTGGCAACAACATCTCCTATGGGCACAAACCCACCATCACTGGACCAGACAGGACTGGCAAAAAGTGCTCTTCACTGATGAGTCGCGGTTTTGTCTCACCAGGGGTGATGGTCGGATTCGCGTTTATCGACGAAGGAATGAGCGTTACACTGAGGCCTGTACTCCGGAGCGGGATCGATTTGGAGGTGGAGGGTCCGTCATGGTCTGGGACGGTGTGTCACAGCATCATCGGACTGAGCTTGTTGTCATTGCAGGCAATCTCAACGCTGTGCGTTACAGGGAAGACCTCCTGCTCCCTCATGTGGTACCCCTCCTGCAGGCTCATCCTAACATGACCCTCCAGCATGACAATGCCACCAGCCATACTGCTCGTTCTGTGCGTGATTTCCTGCAAGACAGGAATGTCAGTGTTCTGCCACGGCCAGCGAAGAGCCCGGATCTCAATCCCATTGAGCACGTCTGGGACCTGTTGGATCGGAGGGTGAGGGCCATTCCCCCCAGAAATGTCTGTGAACTTGCAGGTGCCTTGGTGGAAGAGTGGGGTAACATCTCACAGCAAGAACTGGCAAATCTGGTGCAGGTCATGAGGAGGAGATGGACTGCAGTACTTAATGCAGCTGGTGGCCATACTATATACTGACTGTTACTTTTGACCCCCCCCCCCCTTTAATGTGTAAAATAGCACAAGCACACTATTTCCAATTAGGGAATAGGTACCAATAGTCAAAAGTAGAGCACTATGTAGGGAATAAGGTCCCATTTGAGACACACACTAACTTGAATAGTGTCTATGACAAAGTGTGCGATGGCTGATGGTCCTCTGTTGCGTGATGGTGGAACAGGATGGCTTATCACCACCACATCCCATTCTACTGGCATTAACCAGAGGTCATGATGTGGTGTGATGAGCAGCGTGCCAAACATTATGTGATAACACTCAGTACAGGTTAAGACAGAATGAGAGAGGGAGAGAAAGAAAGAAAGAGAGCGGGAATGTTGAGAGAGAGAAGTGTGTGAGACGTGTCCAGTTACTTGACTACTTTAAGAGGAATAACGTCACCTATAATACAACACTTTCCATGATTCATCCTACGCATGGGGGAGAGGCCGGGAAGAGGAAAGAAGTTAGATGTGGAGAAATGCAAGCATGCATTTATGAAGTCATTTCTTGGAAAGCTTAGCGCTGCTCTTGCTTAAGGAAGGAGAGCTTAATATCTCTTAACCTACTTTCAGCTGAAATATTAATGGAGGCATCAGGTCAGGGGAATAAGAACACAGCACTGGTACCTCGTCTTCACTAAGTTGAAAATTATTAACAGTACTCAATCTAATGTAGTAAGAATGAACAGTCTGTATGATAATACTGTGTAAGCCTATTGATTACAATAGACAATAGGAATGTAATGCAATGTCAATAAATGTACATCACCAGCTTTTGTAGCCAAAATATGATACTAAGCTCTAGCGCCTACATTAGGCAGTGTGTGTGTGATTAATCCTCCCCCTGTAGATAGGGATCTCAGGGATCAGTGTGATTCTAATGCCCCCTCCTGAATAAGCGGTGATCCCGTTAGCCTAGCGAACAAAGCCTCTTTACTGCTGGTGATAGGGCAAATCTGCTCCCTACTACCAGGGAGGGGTGGTCTACCGGGGGGATCCAACAGGGAGGGGGGAGAGATCTTTCTCCCTGGTTCTCTGTCTCTCGCTCCTTTCCTGACTGACCAACTCACAGACTATCAATTCCTTTTTAGGAGCTAAGGGGCCATTGATCCATCCATACCTCTCCCTCACACACACACACACACACACACACACACACACACACACACACACACACACTTCCATCCATGCTGTCTGTTTTAAGTGAATTAGATGCTATAAGACTGTCGTTCAGCACCCCTGTAGAAGGAGAGTATAGTGGTGAACTGCCTCTAAAGCCATTAGTCTCCCTCACTATTACATGAGGGCAGCAAACTGGCCAATTCACCTCCATTACCGCTATTTACAATGGCAAAGAGATGGGCATTTTACCTTTGGATGGATCGGTTAACCTCCTGCTGCAACTTAATAACGCAACATGATACATTTAGTGCGTCACGTGACATCCTGCCTATGTATTTCTCTAGAGATGTGGAAAATATGGGACAACACTGAAAATTACTGGGTAGCCGGACCAATTTGATTTGGTTTAAATAAATCCGTTGTGATGATACTGGTAGTTCCATCAATTGCATCATTAAGTGGTGCAAATGTCACCGCCAAGTGCAATAGACTACAGCATGTGGGTTTGACTTATGTTACAGTAGGACTAAAGGCCTAAATAAACAGTCAGTGATTGTATCCCAGTAATAAAATGGGACGTCTTTGTTTACTTTGAGTTCCCCCCCCCCCCCCCCACTCCCCTTCATCCCAACCCCCCAAATCACACACGCAAACATTTCACTTCCATTATAAACCTAATTCTATAAACACCAAGACACCAGACGAAGTACGACTGTTTTAGCATAACAAAAGGTCACTTTTGTTTACATACTTGCTATTTGAAAACATGCCTTTTCTCAGTGATAGAGATAGGCCAAGTACCGCTGCTTTCGAGGGGGCACAATAATGTAACCGCTAGAGCAAGAGCATAGTCAAGTAAAAATGTCGTTGAATAGGCCTACAATTAGAAAGGAGAGCTGAAGCGTTGTAACGTTTTAGGAAAATGTAACAGTTTTGAGTACACGTCAAAAGACATGGCAACACTGTAGCAGCCTCCGTAGTCGTCGATATTAGTAGGCTATATATATATTGCTTGCGGAGTCGGCGGAGAGCTAAAAGCAGAGATAGCCTACACCTATATCTCTCTGGCGACATGCTAATTAATCACACCAGTGAATAGATTAAAATGGTCGGAAGATAACTAACCTAGCGACCTCATTCGAGTGCTAGATTAGATAGCTTGGGTTAGCATGGTGTTTCCCGTGCCATATGTATCGTTTTAATGCTTACAGTAGCGAATATTTAGGCTATTAGCAGGCTAACTAACTTGAAAACAGCAGCTTGAGATCAATGCCATCTATAACACAGCGCTTTGCTTTGTGTGTTTTGGCTGTAAGGCATGCCAGTGGGCGTATTAATTCGAAAAACTGTCAATTCAACTGCCCACTCCTCTCTCGGTTCCCTCTCACCTGGCCGACCTCTGCGACTCCTCCAGATCCGTCAATCCGCGGACGCTTGCACTCTGCGCCTGCCGATTCCACCAGAGCTGCCGATGTCTGCGCGTCAGATGCCGGGTCTCCTCGCTTCATTCCCCGGACAGCTGCGCCAGGAGCCCCGGTCGAGTTGGGATGCACCCCGGCCATTGTGTCCTGGAGCTCTCGATCCCGGTCCATGATAGGCCGAGATACAGGCAGCATGATTGATGCTACGTCGGTCGACATTAACATTTAAAAACGCCTGATGTTCCCTGTCTATTGTTAGAATGATCACCTATCCCTTTTTCCTTGGCCTCTGTCGAACTCTTTTCTGTGGTCAAAATTGTTTGTAAGAAACCGATTGCGGTTTTATATAGTCTGCCCCTATATATCCACTGTTATGCAACCCTTGATTTGAAAGATGATCAGATATGTATAATCTGATAAAGAAATTCGATATAAGCACTGATAACTGCTTGTTTCTGTCAAAGGGTATTTTTGTTGCCCTTACTGCAATTGATAAGACGCAGTTTAAAAATATATTTTTAAAAAAGTAGTTAATTTTCACCTATTCATAGCCTTGTGTTTAGGCCTAGCCTACTAACGTTAGTCATGTACAGCAATATTCAGTCTGCAGAAGGCCTAGGCTATTACATCGTTTTATTAACCTCTAATTAACAACTAGACTACTAAAATACAATACAAATACTGTGCCTGGAATAATATGACCATTCACCGCTGACCCCTTATTTGTGCCCGAGACAGAAATATTTTACGAAAAAACATCAACATCCTACCTCAAGCTCAGGACTAAAATCACTAAACATGTCTTCCCTGACTGCTATTGCCTTTTTCAGTCTATTCGCCAGACTTTCGCATGGTGAGAGGGTTATTGAAAGTCAATCCTCGAGAAGAACTCTCCCCATGTTAGTCTTCCGTTCTGTGTTCGGTGAATTCCCAAAACAAAAGACAACGGGGCTGCGGTATTTCCTTTAGTCTTCCCTAGTTTTTTCGTCCTTATCCCGGTGTATTCTCGCGGCGTGTACGTTACAGAAAGGAAATTATCTTCCCTCCCCCTCTCTGGTGCTCTCGTGTAGTTCCCTCCCTCGTTCCCCTTGGTCGTGCGCCCTCATATCTTCCGTTCTCTCCCTTAGAAAACAAACACACACACGCAATAAAAAAACGCAGTGTGCCGCAGTGCTTACAAACATTTCAAATGGGGGGCATGTGAGGGCCATGTTCATTTTCACAGCATTTTGAAGTTGTACCTAGATTTCTTTAACGAGCAGAGTATGAATGACGCATGATTCTCGTGCTCCTCCTTTGGAATAGGCTATAGGCCTACTAACCTGTGCTGTAAATAAAATAAATATTTTGAATAAGGTTACATGATTGCGCTCCTATTATTACACAATAGCCAGGTCAAGGTCTTTGGACCCCTCAAGAACAAATCAAGAGCCTCTGGAGGCATTCTATATCCTGGTTGTTTAGAGCTTGGCTGACACCCAGTGGTCAAAATGTATGGTCTTCATGGGAATTAATGAATATAGGCTGAAATAATGTATGTATAGGCAATATGGAAAAGGTCTGCTGACTTATCTAAATACTAACCTATAAATCTATTCAAAATCTATTTTACACAGTAATCACATTGAATGCTATAACAATGTATGGACCAACACTGGAAATCCAGGATGTTAGTTCATGCTGTTCCCTAGAACCTCCATAGGCCGAGTCAGTGTGAACGTAAACAATTGAGGAGTCTGGTGGAGTCAGCTTCATGCCATCCAAACTACACTAGACTGCCTGGGAGCAAGAAACACACAGTCTCCTTTTAAGGGTTTTTATTAGTGGTGAACGAGCAGCCTTGGGCCTGGAGATGAAAACAGAGAGATGGAGAGGAAAGAAAAGAGAAAAGTTACAATGGAGATGTATTAGTAAAGTTGAATCTGTTCCACTGCCGACAAAGAAAATCTTACCAGTTAATCTTCCTTGATTATTGCTTTCTGTCTGTCTTTTCTCTGTGGAACGGAGAGACAGGAAATGCATTAGTTCTCTTTTAAATAATTCAAGTAGCCTTAATTACAAAACCATATTTTTCCTGTATGGCACCAAACGTCAGCCTTTCGCTCCATTTCTGGAAATTAAATCATTATGAAAAATTGCATGTGAATGTTATTATGGATGCGTCCAAACGGTACCCTACTCCCTATATAGTGCACTACTTTTGACAAGGGCTCTGCCCTCTCATTTGGTCCGTATCCAGTGGTTGAACATCGTGTCCGTATGGTTCCTTACAGTCACTGGCCGAAACATCCCTCTACACACAGGCTGCCATCCAGCGGTGAACACACTTCAGTAGAACACATGAAGTAAATCTAAGAGGAAGAGGGAAGGAGAGAGAGAGAACAGAGGAAAAGGGAGGGTCAGATGAGAAGCAAGTCAGCCACACCTGCAGACAGTACTGCTTACTGGCCTCTTTTTGGCCTTTGGCTATGTCTCAAGACTCCTGTTCTTCATGACTATTGATAGATGAAAGGGCTAGATAAGTTTCCCACCATTAATTTCACTGTCATGCCCTGCCAGATCACTGAGAATGGAGCAAAGAAAACAGGGGAAGATCCCTCCTTTAAAAGTATTAAGACAGCCATTGCCTCCAGGTTAAGGGTCTAATGCAGGGGGCAGCCCTCACCTCCTCATGGTCCTCCATGTTCTGGGTCTGTCTAGAGGTGAGGAACTGGAAGGTGGAGATGGTGAACCTTCGTGTCTGGCCTTGGTGGAAGGGTGGGGGTGGAGGAGATGGGTGAGGCTTCTGAGGGGCCGGGTCCAGGTGGTTAGGACACCTACAGAGGCAGGGGTGAGAATGTGGTTATTCAACGCAACAAGAAAAGCTCTTTCTGAAGATACTTTTTCCCCCTCCATCACAGTGATGGTCTGCCCAGTGACACTATGTACAGTTTGTCTACACTATATTATAATGTAAAACGAATTACTGAAATTGAACCCCAAAGAATAGTTCACTACAAAAGTATTAGAACAGTGAAATGTTTTGTTGTTTTGAAATGAAATTATAAAATGACTATGAGGTTGAAGTGCAGACTCAACTTTAATGAGGGTATTTTCATCCATATCGGGTGAACCGTTTAGAAGTTACAGCACTTTTTGTACATAGTCTCCCCCCATTTTAGGAGACAAAGCATTGGGACAAACTCACGTGTATTAAAGTAGTCCAACGTTTAGCATTTGGTCCCATATTCCTAGCATACAATGATTACATCAAGCTTGTGACTTCAAACTTGTTGGATGCATTTGCTGTTTGTGTTTCAGATTATTTTGTGCCCAATAGAAATGAATGGTAAACAATCTATTGTGTCATTTTGAAGTCACTTATTGTTATTTTAATGGTAAGAGGTTAACATGTCTTGGGGGTATGATATGTGTCTAACTTGCTCACTTATTATTCATGATTCATTCAGGACTATCCATAACCATGGTAGCATCCACATTAATGTAGAAGTGTTTAGAAACATTTTATTCTTATTTACAAAAAGAGTGACGTGTACATTACTTACCATTAATTTCTATTGAGCACAAAATAATCTGAACAACCAAAACAACCAGCAAATGCATCCAACAGGTTTGTAGAGTCACACACTTGATGTAATCATTGCATGCTAGGAATATGGGACCAAATACTAAACTGTTGACTACTTTACTACACATAAGTGAATTTATCCCAATGCTTTTGGTCTCCTAAAATGGGAGGACTATGTACAAAAAGTGCTGTAATTTCTAAAACGGTTCACCCGATATGGATGAAAATACCCTCAACTAAAAGCCGACAGTCTGCACGTTAACCTCATAGTATCATTTCAAATCCAAAGTGCTGGAGTACAGAGCAAAAACAACAAAACTGTCACTGTCCAAATACTTTTGGAGCTCGCTATAGTTGTTGAACCCAGACATGTTGGAGCCTAGAAGGTCAAAGGTAACCCTGCAGCGTACCCGTTATAGAGGAGTACCCAGACAGTCTGTCCTGATCTGGGGTAGGCCACGCAGTAGTGTACCAGCAGGACCACTTTGTCATCTGGGGGGTTGAGCAGACGCACCTCAAGGTGTAAGGGTTTACCCAGGAGCATCTGCAGGGGCCGGTGGTACTGGGGGTAGAAGCTACTGTACTGCACGTCTGGAGAGGAAGTGGGGAAAGGGTGTTACTTTAATATGTTCAACTTCAAAGTATCATTTCAAGGTGCTTGACTGAATGGTTCACATACTGTTAAATGCTCCAAAAGTGATCCTCATAAGTTTACATGCAAGACTAACCACTACCACTTGAAGTGCGGAGTTGGAGGAACCAACAACGGCAGCAAATGGGTGAGATATGTGAGCAACTGAAGCTGCATACCTGTGGCAATCCTGAGCTGGACCCCCAACACCCCCTGGGCCTGAATGGAGGAGCCCAGGGAGGGGCTTTTGACCAGGAAACCAACACTCACCACAGAGCCAGGAGTGTACCGGCACTCAACCAGCAGCCTAGGAGCAACGGGAACAGCAGCAGGGAGGTCACAACTCACCTATTGTCAACTCAGATTACAGAATTAGTCAGCTACTTTATACATTCCTGCACTGAAAAAATAAACGTAATTCCTATTGAATACAATGCTTCACTCAAAATAATTCAACGCATTATTATGTCCTCTTGTTTGATCGGAATGTGTTTTTCTTTGCTAAGTAACAGCCTATAAACCCCAATGGAGAAACTAAATATAACTGACCTAACAGGAGAGTCTCTGGTGATGGTGCCGTAGTTGAGGGTGATGGACTGGACCGTGTTGATTATCTCCACCATGTATATCACCGTCTGGCCTACCTCCTGTTAGAACAATAGGGTCAAGTTCAGCAGGGAGAAAACGTTTTAAAACTGTGATACTACCTGAACTTGTCCAATTACAAACACAGATTGATGTTTTCCACTGCAAAACATTTTGCTACATGAACCCTACCCAGATGTCAATCACTACCTGACTTTACCAAGCAGAACAGTTAAAAAATATATAGTTTTGGGGCATCTCCGAGCCATGTTCTATCGATTCCTGGGGTCATTTCATGTGTCTCTGAGCTCTTAATCAGAAACTCAGGCAGAAATACAGCCGCATCATACCCGCTGTATTTCTGTATTTTGAAAGTCCTATATCTTGAAAACTTGCTGACATGCAAAACATTTTGGGACTGTATCAACAGTGGACTAATGAAACAAATACCAAAATATAGTTTGAATGGAATGTTGCTTTAAGCCCAGCGCTTTCCAGAGCACACAAATTGATTCAGATTCTGACATTTTGGAGAGCGATATTAATGAAGTGCACCCATTCAGTAACCCATGAGGTTTAATGGAGTCCCAAACATTGCTAATCAACAGACTTAAAAAAAATCTACTCAAAACGGTACAAGAAGATAATTAGGGGCCACTCACGTATCTGTGCGCCCCGCAGCCGCCCAGTGGGATCTTGAATAGGGCATAGTCGGGAGTCACCCTCTGAGGCGTGCAGGTGGGGTTGCCGGCGGCAGCGAGCAAGGCGGGGGACAGAGGGGGGTCCGTGAGGGAGGCGGGCACCGAAAAGACAAAGTGGCGGTCCAATGTGCATTCTGGGAAAGGACATGCATACACTCTGGGTTAGCTAAAGGTTACATAAAGGTCATGATCTAGAGTGGCGTTCCCTAAGGTTCTGACTGATATTGGGACCCTAGATATCTCAGACAATTAAGATTCATCGCAGGGGTGAATCTTAAATTGTATTTTCTTGATTCCTCATGTCCTCTCCCTGCCTCCACAAAATGCATTGGAGGAGAAGGTTGGGAGAGGACACGAGAATCAAGAAAATACAAATTGAGATTCATTTTGGGTTATACTTACCATCCATGGGGTAGTAGCAAGCAGAGGGCTTGGTGCTATAGCAGCAGCCCAGAGAGAGGCACTTTGCCTTGGATTGAGGGCGGGGGCCGCAGGGGAGGCTCTGGTCACTGGGAAGGTTACACTCTACAGGGGATACACAGGAAATGTCAATGGACAGGAGTGACCAGCAATATGAATGAGCTGGATATAACAAGCTACATATTCCCTTATTTCCATTCAGACAACACAGGACAGGAAAAGGCGCAACGCTCGCTCCCCATTCAAAACAAATTTTTTAAAAGATTGACGTTTCGGGCCATCAAAGCATTCATCAGAACGAGGTTAACCTGTTGTTTTACCTTGACTAGAAACTGGTATGGAAACTGGACAGGACAACTGGGCCTTTCCTTTTTGTCCGTTCAACGTGGAGTAAATCACATCAATGCGGTGCTCTTTACCCTGTTAGGCACAAAGATCGGACAATACTACTGTAGTCATGGTTGTTCTGGTGCATTCAGACTTGGGTGATTACCTGGGCCCGTATTCATAAAGCATCTCAGAGTAGGAGTCAGTTTAGCCTTATAAATCATAATAAAATGAGATTACATGGACGGGGGAGGACCTGATCCTAGATCAGCATATAAACACACACCTGGACAGTCATGTGACAGGAGTTGAAGGGGAGGGTCAGGGTGATCATGCCGTCCTTTCCCTTGCTCACCACATACCCACAATGCTTTGGGGCATCCTTCAGGCTCCTCTCATTCCCTTCGATGTCTGAGAATGATACGTAGCCATTATTTCACAACTACTAAGACATTTAGACAAAATATGGGCCTTTATTTTCAAACAAAGCCATTATTTACATTTTCAAGACCAAGCTGCAGTTCTGGTGCAACATTGTATGGCACAAACCAACACATTTCCCCCCCACATACTGAAAAAAAGCTTAGGTCCTCTCAACCATGTTAGAATTCAACTCATGCAGGGATGATGACAACCATATGCACCTGAAACATTCACCATCCCCCCAACAGACACACACTTACCCTTGACAACGATTCCAGATATGGGACCTGGGGGCAGCTCCACGCTCATGTGGCGAGCAGAGCAGAAGACGTGTGGCTTAGGGGGAGTGGGAGGCCTGGTCTGGGTTGTTGGTGGGGTGGTAGTGGTGTGAGGTGATGGGGTCACGGTTGACGGGCAATGGAGCTCCAGAGTTCTGTATTGCCCCAGGACTGTGTCCCAAAACTTCAGGGGGAGGGAGAGGTGGTGTGGGTCGAGGGCCTGGATGGAGAAAGAGGGAGGAAATGTTGGGTGTACTTTAACAGCCAAAACCAACAACTCCCTCTTCAATGGGCCACACCAAAATAGCAAACTGTGAGATCCATTTTCACAGCAAATACTTCAAAATGAAAACAGGGTTATATTCACCAAGCACCAAATGGAAGAAAACGGACAAACAGGGAGGGACTACCTGAACCTGTCCAATAAGGAACTAATTTTCCGTTGCAAAAACGTTTTGCTACGTTTTCTACTCTGTGCAGTAATGAATACGACCCAGAATTAAAGTGTTGGGGGACTCACCATAGCCTGGCTGTGGCAGGCAGGGAGAGGGGAATAGAGGATCACTTCACCACCCTTACTCATCTGCAGGATGTATCTACAAGCCGCAGGGGCACTGGAGATAGACACCCAGCCATTAATCTGATCTGAAAAGAGAAATGCGTTTCACATGCAAGTCAGTGAGCATTAATGTAACACTGACCATGTGGTGAGTAGAGGGACATTCTGACCTTTGACCTGGATGGAGTCCAGGAGAGCAGAGGGCAGCAACACCATCATCTGTCCTGCTTGACAGCGGAGGGAGGGCTGAGGGGGGAGAGTAGGGGTGTTCATGGACATCCAAGGAGTGTGAGTAGTAGTGCTGGATATGGTCCTGGAGGAGGGTAAGGGGGTGGTTGGTGAGGTCTGGGGTGGTTGAGTAGCACCAGGCAGGGCTGTACCTGTTGGGTAAAGGGCTGGGGTGGTCAGAGTGGGGTCCAGAGGGGGGCGGGGTGTCAGGTAGAGAGAATATGGGTGGTGTGGCACATCCACGGGATATGGGTAATAGCTGTGGTGGGGTGGGTAGACTATGGGCATTGTAGGGTCCAGAGGACCTGGAGGGAGCTTTGCTGGAGGGATATAAGAGGCGGGGCGAGGAGGTTGTTCGGTATAAGAGGCGGGGCGAGGAGGTTGTTCGGTATAAGAGGCGGGGCGAGGAGGTTGTTCGGTATAAGAGGCGGGGCGAGGTGGTTGTTCGGTATAAGAGGCGGGGCGAGGAGGTTGTTCGGTATAAGAGGCGGGGCGAGGTGGTTGTTCGGTATAAGAGGCGGGGCGAGGAGGTTGTTCGGTATAAGAGGCGGGGCGAGGAGGTTGTTCGGTATAAGAGGCGGGGCGAGGTGGTTGTTCGGTATAAGAGGCGGGACGAGGAGGTTGTTCGGTATAAGAGGCGGGACGAGGAGGTTGTTCGGTATAAGAGGCGGGGCGAGGAGGTTGTTCGGTATAAGAGGCAGGGCGAGGAGGTTGTTCGGTAAAAGAGGCGGGGCGAGGAGGTTGTTCGGTATAAGAGGCGGGACGAGGAGGTTGTTCGGTATAAGAGGGAGGAGGAAGAGGTCGGATAGCTATAAGAAGAGTAGGATCGACAACAACGGAAGGGCGGTGGACACCAGGTGTGATTTTATAATGGCCGAGCATAGAAGGATTGTGGGTAGCGGGGAGGTAAAAGGAGTCAAGGTAATCAGGGTGGTCTACAGAGCCGTCGGGGTGATACCCAGGCCCCATGGGGAAGTAGGGCTGCTGGCCTGGGTATCTCCATGGGAGACGCTGATGGGAGCCAGGGTATGGATCGTGACCAGGATGGTGGTGAGGGTGAAACCCAGCACCACGGTAAGGGAACTGGGGATACATGCCATGAGGGAGGTGGTGGGGGAACGCAGGAAGTTGGGGCCTCTGTTCCTGGGCTGGAGGTGGGGTATAAGGGGTGATGGGAGGAGAGGTAGGGGGCGCTTGAGGGCTGGCGGTGGGAGCAAAGGTCACAGGGTCAGGTATCTGGTGCTGCAGATCACCAGGAGAGAAGGGTTGAGAAAATGGAGGAGAGGGAAAGAAGGGAAATGGAGGAGGGTGGTGTGAGGGGCAGGAGAGGATGAAGTCCTGGCCGTCCAATAGGATCAGTCGATGAACTCCATTCTGGAAGAGGAAACATTTAGAAAAAAATATATATATTTAGGTTTATGATCACTGAAGAAGCTCAGTTCAATGTTAGAGGGGATTAATAAAGTTGTACTGAATTTAATGATTGAGTATCAACTTCCTATAAACTTACTCCGATGGTCACACATGATGCTGTAAAGGGAACATAAAATATGAGGTCTTCTGAGTGTGACTTAACTTGGTAGGCACACTCTTCAGACACAAACGGCACCCACTTGCCGTTCTCTGTTGGGGAGAGAGAGAGAATGAATGAATGACTCATAATCCAAATTGGAACATGAGCAGAACAAGCCAACTCACCTATGACCTGTAGTGTGTGTATGACCTCCTCCCCTCCATGTATCTGGATGGCCATGCCAAAGTAGGAGCAGAGTACTGAGGGGACAGGGTGGGGTCGGAGGTCAGGATGGGGGACTGGGCAGGTGATCTTCACAGGGCTGCCCCACCACAACATGGGCAGGACATAACTACCATGCTGATGGGGGCGGGGAGAGAGTGAGTGAAAAAGAGAGAGGAGAGACACAGACAGAGATTAATCTCATGTTCTACTATGTACAAAAGCAGGGTGGATTGTAGAGTGAATGGACAGGAGGCAGTCTGACTGAAGGATTCCAAAAAGAACAGAGCATCAAGGCCAGGCACCACAGGCTGAAATGATATTTTTGCAGCTACCTACAGTGTTACATTTTGAGATTTGCTGATATTTTGGTCCATAAATATTAGTATTTTCAAAAAGTACACATAAAAATAAAATAAACTTGATGAAAATGTATATTTCCTTTAGTTTATCAAACTACAATCAACATTTTAATTAATTTTAACCACTTTAAAAATGGACATACAATAATGTTTAATCTCACTTCATTTAATGTCATAGAGTGTTACAAACCGGACTATATTTAGTAACTTACTTTGAAGAGACGGTGATTGGGTCTAAATAGCCATTTGGCAGTCTAATTTCAGTGTACTTGACTAACTGCCATTTCCCGAAAGTCAGACCACCCCACACGCCAACTCACTTTTCTCAGCTTCAGAAGCATCTGCATTCACCAAGTATTGTGTGGTTATCCTTAGATACAGTGCATTCGGAAAGTACTCAGACCTGTCGACTTTTTCCACTTTGTTACATTACAGCCTTATTCTAAAATGGATTGAATTGTCCCCCCCCCCCCCCCACATCAATCTACACACAATACCCTATAATGACAAAGCAAAAACAGGATTTTAGATATTTTTGCTAAACTGAAATATCACAAGTATACAGACCCTTTGCGCCGTACTTTGTTGAAGCACCTTTGACAGCGATTACAGCATCGAGTCTTCTTGGGTATGACGCTACAACCTTGGCACACCTGTATTTGGGGACTTTCTCCCATTCTTCTCTGCAGATCCTCTCAAGCTCTGTCAGGTTGGATGGGGAGTGTCGCTGCACAGCTATTTTCAGGTCTCTCCAGAGATGTTCGATTGGGTTCAAGTCCAGGCTCTGGTTGGGCCACTCAAGGACATTCAGAGACTTGTCCCGAAGCCACTCCTGCGTTGTCTTGGCTGTGTGCTTAGGGTAGTTGTCCTATTGGAAGGTGACCCTTTGCCCCAGTCTGAGGTCCTGAGCAGGTTTTCATCAAGGATCTCTGTACTTTGCTCCGTTCATCTAGCCCTCGATCCTGACTAGTCTCCCAATCACTGATGCTGAAAAACATCCCCACAGCATAATGCTGCCACCACCATGCTTCACCGTAGGGATGGTGACAGGTTTCCTCCAGACATGACGCTTGGCATTCAGGCCAAAGAGCTCAATCTTGGTTTCATCAGACCAGAGAATCTTGCTTCTCATGGTCTGAGTATCCTTTAGGTGCCTTTTGGCAAACTCCAAGCGGGCTGTCATGTGCATTTTACTGAGGAGTGGCTTCCGTCTGGCCACCCTTCCATAAAGGCCTGATTGGTGGAGTGCTGCAGAGATGGTTGTCCTTCTGGAAGGTTCTCCCATCTCCACAGAGGAACTCTAGAGCTCTTTCAGAGTGACCATCAGGTTCTTGGTCACCTCCCTGACCAAGGCCCTTCTCCCCCGATTGCTCAGTTTGGCCGGGTGGTTCCAAACTTCTTCCATTTAAGAATGGTGGAGGCCACTGTATTCTTGGGGACCTTCAATGCAGCAGAAATGTTTGGGTACCCTTCCCCAGATCTGCGCCTCGACACAATCCTGTCTCTGAGCTCTACGAACAATTCCTTTGACCTCATGGCTTGGTTTTTGCTCTGACATGCACTGTCAACTGTGGGACTTTATATAGGACAGGTGTGTGCGCCTTTCCAAATCACGTCCAATCAATTGCATTTGCCACAGGTGGACTCCAATCAAGTTGTAGAAACATCTCAAGGATGACCAATGGAAGCAGGACGCCCCTGAGCTCAATTTCGAGTCTCACAGCAAAGGTTCTAAATACTTATGTAAATAATGTGTTAGTTTTTTATTTGTAATAAATTCGCAAAACTTTCAAAACCTGTTTTCGCTTTGTCATTATGGTGTACTGTGTGTAGATTGATGAGGACATTTTTTTATTTAATCAATTTTAGAATAAGGCTGTACGTAACAAAGTGTTTAAAAAGTCAAGGGGTCTGAATACTTTCCAATTGCACTGTATATTCTCCAGATTTTCCCAGAGGGAATTGATTGTTGTACATACATACATACAGTGCTATGAAAAAGTATTTGCCCCCTTTCTAATTTTCTCTACTTTTGCATATTTGTGATACTGAATGTTATCAGATCTTCAACCAAAACCTAATATTAGATAAAGGGAACATAAGTGGACAAATAACACAACAATTACATATTTATTTCATAAAAAGTTATGCAACACCCAATTCCCCTGTGTGAAAAAGTAATTGCCCCCTTACACTCAATAACTGGTTGTGCCACCTTTAGCAGCAATGACTCCAACCAAATGCTTCCTGTAGTTGTTGATCAGTCTCTCACGTCGCTGTGGAGGAATTTTGGCCCACTCTTCCATGCAGAACTGCTTTAACTCAGTGACGTGTGGGTTTTCAAGCATGAACTGCTCGTTTCAAGTCCTGCCACATCATCTCAATTGGGATTAGGTCTGGACTTTGATTAGGCCATTCCAAAACTTCCAATTTGTTGCTTTTTAGCAATTTTCATGTAGACTTGATTGTGTGTTTTGGATCAATGCAGAGTTTGGTTTTCTCCAGGCAGTTTTGGAATGGCCTAGTCAAAGTTCTTGAACATTTTCCAAATTGACTGACCTTCATGTCTTAAAGTAATGATGGACTGTCATTTCTCTTTGCTTATTTGAGCTGTTCTTTCCATAATATGGACTTGGTCTTTTACCAAATAGGGCTATCTTCTGTATACCCCCCCCCCCCTACCTTATCACAACACAACTGATTGGCTCAAATGCACTAAGGAGGAAATAAATTCCAAATTAACTTTTAAGAAGGCACACCTGTTAATTTAAATGCATTCCAGGTGACTACCTCATGAAGTTGGTTGAGAGAATGCCAAGAGTGTGCAAAGCTGTCATCAAGGCAAAGGGTGGCTATTTGAAGAATCTCAAATATAAAATATATTTTGATTTGTTTAACACCTTTTTGGTTACTACATGATTCCATATGTGTTATTTCATATTTTTGATGTCTTCAATATTATTCTATGTAGAAAATAGTAAAAATAAAGAAAAACCCTGGAATGAGTAGGTGTGTCCAAACATTTGACTGGTACTGTGTGTGTGGGTACACACACACACACACACACACACACACACACACACACACACACACACTTTCCTTTGGAAAAATCTGCTTTGGACAGAATATGCATTTTTAGGCTGACTTCAAGTGTCCAGAAAAAATTGATTTGCGCAATATGCAAATATGTGCATATTTAATGAGAATGCCTCATTTGCATATTTTAATACAAAAAGGTATTATTGTTGGGTCTACAGTCAGCTGGTAAAAGTTGATTGTGATATGATTAAGGGGGGGGGGGGGGGGGGGATTACACTGAGGGTGTGGGGCCTTAAGCAAACTGGGGAAAATATTCTACCTCCTGCATGATGTAGCATCCATCGTATGGTGCCATCATCACCATATCTCTCCAGGTAGTCTTCACATGGTAGCCGCAGGACGGAGGCAGCTGGAACAGGGAGATGGGAGAGGCGTCCGCTGGAATGATAAACAGGGGCGTATTCAATATTCAGGAACTCTTGTTTGCTTCTGTCTGGTTCTTAAAACAGTAAATGGTTTCCATAATGAATATGCCCCAGGACATTCAAGGTAAAGAGACCTAAGGGCCAAGAGTTTCCAGACCACATGACCTTGCCAGGAAAAACTCCTGGGTTGTATTCAGCACAAATGGAACCAAACAGGGGGGACCTACATTCATTTGTCCCATAAAACCTCAAGTTTTCATTGCAAAATGTTCCGTTTGGAGCAAATGGTTTCCGTTGCAAAACGTTTTGCAACAGAATCTTCTAAATAAATAAATACACCCCTGGCCCCAGACATAACTAAACTAATGATCCCATTTAATTATATTCCATAACGAGTCACTGATGCTTTCACACGGAGGTTATGGTCTTTTAGGAATGTTGGGTGGGTCTCTAACGCTTACCTCTATCTACCAGTAGATTTGTGTATCCTCGTCCAGATGCAGTGAGTGTCATGAGGTTATCATCACACTGGACCAGAGGCCTCATCGACAGCCATTCACTGGAGTGGGGGTTGTGGTCGGCTGATGGACCATAGACCTTCCCTTGAAAACCATGGCCTTCAAAACCTATTGGATAAAAAGGAGATCTTTATCCATGTACAAACACCTATTTAAAATGCATATACTGCTGATAAATCATCCTAATATGTGATATTAACCCACGACTGCGTGGCCTCACACAGTTCCAACTCCATCATCAAGTTTGCTGACAACATGACAATAGTAGGCCTGATTACCAACAATGAGACAGCCTACAGGGAGGAACCAGGCTGGGCACGCCCCCATCCTCATCAACGTGGCCGCCTTGGAGACGGTAAAAAAAAACCATCAAGTTCCTTGGGAAGGTGAAATGGTCAAACCACACGGACACCTTGGTGAATAAGGAACAACAGCGACTCTTCAACCTCAGGATGCTGAAGAAATGTGGCCTGTCCCAGAGGACCCTCAGTGTTCTACACGAACCCATACTGTCGGGCAGCATCACAGCCTGGTATAGCAAGGTGCTACACTCAGTCGAATGCACCATTGGGTGCACGCTGTCTCCCTCCAGGACACCTACAACACCAGGTGTCACAGGAATGCCAAGAAGATAAATCAGGGAGCCCAGCCACGGCCTGTTCTCCCCGCTTCAATCACTCAGATGCGGGCAAAAACTGGAACACTGGCCAAAAGCTTCTACCCCCAGACCATCAGGCTGCTGAATAGCCACCACTAATCAGTTACCTGCTCCCCCTATCCCTCTCCTTAACAGACATGTACCCTGCCAATGGACATTTACCATTGTTAGTGTTAATATGTATATATTTTATTTATATTCTTTATTATTACATTTGTTTTTATTTCACTTTGACCTGCTCGGAGTGAAGATTTTTACTGTACCCTGTAATTACACCTGCAACCTTGCACATGTGACTATTACTCGTCGAATCTAATAATAGAAACAGATATTCACCTTTGAAGCCTGCTTGATATCCAGCATTGTAATCCAGAGATCTTTTCTGGACGTTGAAACCGTTACGCAGATTCAAAGGCGCCCGCAAATCAGTTGCCTTTAACGCAAGGTTGGGTTGACTGAAATTATTTATGAGGTTCTCAGGAACGTCAGTGAACTCTGCACTCTGTTCTTGGATGCTGGAATTATTAACAGTAGGTCGAAGATTGCGACGAAGAATGACCCATCCGCCCAGATACTCAGATTTGTGCTTAGCGTCTTGTTTTTTGTTGATCCTCCACTCTCTGTCAGCATTTGACGCCTTTTCTTGATCCGGATTAAAACCATTGAGAACATTAATCTTTTCTACACTCAACGCACCACAGAACAGCAAGTTGGAAAATGCTACAGTTATTATACATAAAAACACAATTATGTTTCTCTTCTGTTCGGAAGACATTGCCAGGTTGATGCTTTTGCGCACGGAGGCCAACACGCAGGTAAAAGCAACTGCAGGGCAATTAATTAGGCCTAATTAGTGAGGACCGATCAGATGGCAGCTAGTTATGAGAAGGCTGATTCCATCTCAATTAACCTTACTACAACAAAACTTTGATAAGGAATTTTCCCAACACATTCCAACAAGTTTCCCAACATTTCAAAAAAGCTGTTGTTCCTTTTTGAAAAAACATGCAAGTCTGTGGTTGTGTCTACACTTGACACTTAAATGTGACTTCGGCTATCAGAATCGCAATTTACTTCTGCTATCAGAATCGCAATTTACATGTGACTTCTGCTATCAGAATCGCATTGAAGACTGCATTGAAAATACATGTCTAGACGCACAAAAGTCGCATTGTGGTCGGATTGTGTTCAGGGGGTCAGGGATGCAATGGCACTCCCTAGTAGGAGCAGTCCATAGAAATTAATGGAATTCGACAGTATTTCAATTAAATATTTCAAGGACAAAATTACATTTATTTAAGTATGTTTTGTTTTAGTGGGACAGTAACATTAGTACTCTTTAAAAACAATACTTTAAGAAAATGTTTTTGTGTTTTATCATTTTATTTTAAATGTTTAGCTCACAAAATATAATTGAACCGTATGTATTGAAGTGTCTGTAATAGAATAAACGCGTCAAACGAAGGTAGACATTAATAAATGCACTTCTATTGCTTCCTAAATCTTTTTTACAGTTGAGGAGGACCACGATGGCTGCAATACACCGCCTCCTTTCAGTCATCCAGGGTTTATACACATCATTGGTCTTGATGCAATCAGGCTACCGAAAGCACATACAGTAGAAAACGTCAGCAATACTCCGCCCACAAGTGTTTTGGGAGAAACAACCAAGTTCATAGCATGTGAGAAACGTGTTAGCTGGCTTCATAAATGCTAGCCAGTTAGCTTGTTTCGAAAAAAGAGTTATGCTAACTTGTTTGCAATCCGTTTAGCTTTGCTGGCTAGTTACAGAGGTTAGCTGCTGTGGGGATCTATTTTCTTATAACTAGATGTGATGCTTAGCTTAGAAAGAATACATTAATGATTAAACATAATAGGTTTGTGCTGTACTGATATAGACTGTTTAACATAACAAGCTGTGATTCATGTGAGGAACTGTTAGGGAGTAGGGGGAGATAAGGCTTGTGTCTCACATACACAAACACTGCCTCTTTGTTAGACCGCTCAAGGACATGTGTACTGCAAAAGTGCTGACTCTCTGGACAAGTTGTGGAGAAAACAACTAAACACCTGGCAACAGTGAAGCGCCAAGGGGCTGGGACCAGCCTGTGCGCCAACGATAGGCTGAGTAAGTCTAAACCACGCTCAGCCTCTACTCTGATAGGCCAGCAGGGAGCGGGAACTATCTCTGTCAGAGTATTTAAAGAAGAACTTATAACAATGGACCAGTTCTCTGTCTGCCCTGCGTGGTATTTCAGTGGACCCGTATATACGAACATCATATTTACTATTGAAGTGTTTTGCATTAATTAAAATACTAGTCTATTTTAGAAGACGTGTATTGACCTCTTTTTGTTCCAATACCAGATTTGAATTGACGCAACTTATCACTGCCCAGTTAGCTACAGTAGTTGGCTAATGCCATCAAGTTGTT
The DNA here is from genome assembly GCF_964263955.1 of Coregonus lavaretus. Lineage (NCBI taxonomy): Eukaryota > Metazoa > Chordata > Actinopteri > Salmoniformes > Salmonidae > Coregonus > Coregonus lavaretus. Next base: position 106,767 of record NW_028157844.1, on the reverse strand, counting down.
GTTGTGTTATCAGATTTAGCCTGTTGCACCGTTTGCAGAATGCTCGGGAAAAGGAAATCTGGCCACAATGTGGACGCGTTCGTAATTCCATGATCAAAATAACAAAGCTGCATGAACTGTCTAGTCTAGACACATTCTACTGCGTTTAGACAACCAGCCCAATTCAGATTTTTTTCCACGAATTTTTGACCAATCAAATCAGCTCTGAAAAAACGCTGTTGTGAAACGATCTGATGTGATTGGTCAATAGACCAATTACTGGAAAAATATCAAAATTGGGCTGCCTGTCTAAACACAGCCTTAGTAAAGCCTCAGGGGCTTCATGTTATGAGTTTCATACACAAATTAGTAATTTACTAGGCCTCAAGTTATATGCACATCTCAAAGTTTGTCTAGGCCTATGGGTTCATTTGATTATGTGTATTTCACAGTATAATCATCAGGATCTCAGATCAATGGATATAAATATCTGTTTTATTACCCTCTATTCAATATTATATTCGCTTCATATTGATAGTAGGTTGTGAAGGAGTTATTACTTACAATATGACCATGAATGGAGCAAAGGGGAATTAAAAAAAAACTCATCTTTATTGACATTATATTTCCAAAATTCAACATCTGGTGACAACATACTTCCTCCCAGGCATGGTCTTGGTTTGTCACCTTGCATTTCCTGAGAAGGAGAAACAGTTCAAAGCTGTTACAAGTGCATTCACTATTCTCACGGTTTAGAGAACAAAATAGATTGAAACACTGTCTGACATATGCTGCTCACCAAGCAGTGGACTGCGGTGCCGGTGGGCCTCTCTCTTGGCACGCGGGTACGGTAAGTATGGAGATGTAGAAATGTGGGGTGGAGGGGGAGGTCCATCAGGTTCAGGGTGCCGAAAACCATACAGAGAGAAAGAAGGGTTCTCTTCACGAGGTGGGGGTGGAGCTGGGGCATGGAACCTAGGATTTGGCCGTTGTTGGTGGAATTGATATGGAGGGTAGTGATGCTGGATGTTTGGAAGGTTAGAAGGAGCTGGAGGTGCTACATACTTGGGCTTCTGATAATACTATAAATTGGGGTCAGGGACACTGTATTGCTGGTAGAGTGGAGGATGAGAGCCAGTGGTGGGCTTACTGGGACTACCAGGCTTAGAGTGTTTGTAGTGGTACATGTATGAATAGTGGATGGGTGAACTAGGGTGATAGTGTTGAGGTCCAAAGGGAGGAGAAGGCCTATTCTGTGGGGGTAGGAGGGCTGGAGGGCCATACTTACAACATTGGTTTTGGTGCTGGACGGCCTCCATATGGGGGAGTTGTGGAACCTCTGGATCCTATGGTGTGCTTGTTGGAGGAACAGGGGCAATATGCTTCCTCTGTGGGTGTTGATACATAGAGGGACTAAACTGATGATATTGAGGATTAAGAGGAGAAGCGGGAGGAGGAGGGGCAGTGATAGCAGGTGGTTGAGTGACAGGTCTGATGTGTTGGTGTACATGTTGATTAGGCTTCTCTTGCTGGGGAGAACTGGGGTGATTAGTGACAGAAACAGTAGAATCATATGTCAAAGCCACAAATGCATGTTGCTGTTCCACAGGCACATACTCTTGGTGCTGCTCAACACTTTGACTGTGTGATGTCTTAGCAGGCTCGAGGTGGTATGGGAAAACTCAGGGGAGAACTTGAAAGGAACTGGCTTAAAAGGAACAGGCTTGATGGGGGGTGGAGTGGGTAGCATGTGTAACTCGGGTTTGTAGTGGATGAAGGGAAAGCGAATGGGGGGGGGGGGGGGGGGTTGGGGGCTTAGCTGGGGACTTGATGGGAGAGAGCGGCTGTGGAGGGGGAGGGGAAGGGGTAACAGCCTTGTCCCTGGTATGTTTTTGGGTGTCGGGTAACTTCTGGTGTTGTTGTAGTACAGGCACAACTGGGAGAGGGGGTTGGATGGTGGGAGAGGCTGGGCCTGGGGAATGGGTGGGTGGTGTGAAATGGTTTAGGGTTGGTGAGGCAGAGAATACATAGAGTCTGGAGATGCACCAGGGTCATAAGAGTCATAATCGGGGTTGTTGGGGTGTTTAGGGTGTCGTGGGTAAGGGGTTTGTAACGGGCAGGAGAAAGACATCTCCTTTTCCCTGGACCGGTTGTACAGTATACATGCCATTCTATAGGAGAGAGAAAAGAATACCCTTACGTAAGGTATACATTTTAAAATAAACTGACCAAATAATAAAATCCCCTCTGGAATTGCAGGTACCGACAGTTTACCCATTTACCCCCTAATCCAAATGTACAGGAAACCGTTATAATTAGGTTGAGATACATCAATGACAGTTGTTATGTCATGGCAGTTGTTATGTCATGGCAGGTATTATGTCATGGCAGTTGTGTACAGTTCCATACATAGCTTTACCTTCACTGTAGCCCCACAGGTTGTGTAGGGAACTACAAACACCAGAGGCTCAGTAGCGTCTTCAGTTGGGTTCCAGCACCAGGACGCAGCATACAGGAACGGCAGCCAGTCACCATTCAATGAGGGGGGCGAGAAGGTCAGAGGTCAAAGACATTGCTCAGTGACTCCTATTCAACTGGTTTAGGCTGAGTCCTGATTCTCCGACCACCCTTCTCCCAAATCGTGCACATGCACACTCCCTGACATGGATTTAACAATGGTGAAAACTCGCTTTAAAACCATTTCTTACACCAATGCATGTGTGTGGAGAATCGGGATGCAGCCATAGTCAAAATGGTCATGTTAATTTACCATGGCAGTACTTACTCAGGACTTTGTCTGTCCACGGTCCCCTCTCCATAGGTCATCAGATCCATCTCAGATCCCAGACATGTGGCCTTGGGAGAGGGCACCCTGACTGGACACAATGCCCTCACTGGAGATCCATACCAATACACTGGCATAATGTAGTCTGTCCCCTGCAAAAGCAATGGATGTTACTATGAGCAGAAATGTGGCCAACTCATTCTAGAAAGCTGCAATGCAAACAGTCATTATTCAACTTCCTTCGCAATGTAACCATCAATAGAATTGTTCAGATGCATTACATGTCAAGGAATGATTCAGGACCAAACATACACAGCATGTAGCCCAAAACAGTAAGAACAGAAATCCACAGAGTCTTCATAAGTGAGAGGGGCAGATGGGAAAGGACAGGAAGTGGAGAGTGTCAATACCTCCTGGTGAACAAAGCATCCATTGTAGTGTGCTATCAGGACCGCCTCTGTCCGAGGTCTTCAGCTTGAGGCCACAGCCCGAAGGGAGGCTGTGTCACAGCCGGCCGTGACCGGGAGCCCCATAAGGCGGCGCACAATTGGCCCAGCGCCGTCTGGGTTAGAGGAGGGTTTGGCCGGGGGACTTTCCTTGGCTCATCGCGCTCTAGCGACTCCTTGTGGCGGGCCGGGCGCCTGTAAGCTGACTTTGGTCATCAGTTGAACGGTGTTTCCTCCGACACATGAGTTCGGCTGGCTTCCGGGTTAAGCGAGCAGTGTGTAAAGAAGCAGCACGACTTGGCGGGTCATGTTTTGGAGGATGCATGTCTCGACCTTCACCTCTCCCGAGCCTGTTGGGGAGTTGCAGCAAGATCGTAACCATCAATTGGGGAGAAAAATGCGATAAAAAAATACATTAGACTTCCACAAAGCCTACTAGTGCTACAATATGACTTCCACAAAGCCTACTAGTGTTACAATATGACTTCCACAAAGCCTACTAGTGTTACAATATGACTTCCACAAGGCCGACTACAATATGACTTCCACAAGGACTACTACAATATGACTTCCACAAGGCCTACTAGTGTTACAATATCTGGCTTTACTTACATCTGTCAATTAAGAAGTTTGGAATGTCCTGTTTTTGGAATGTGATCATCAGGATGTCGTTCCCACAATGGACAGTGGGGTCCACTGGTGTGTAACATGTTTTTGATGTCCCTTCTGGGGCCTGGTAAGTAGATCTGCTGTTTAACTGAGGCAATATCTTCAGGTCATAGGGTTACATTAGAACAGGCTCATTATCATTTGTGTAAGATTATAAGGAAATACTTGTATTATTTTGTAGCCTAAATAGGCCTATATATTTACTTACTTGAAAAGGTGTCATGGTCAGGCTGATATTTCTGTTGGACATCACCATGGTAGGGGCCACCCACTGAGGTCCTGTGATTGACTAAATAATAATAATAATATGCCATTTAGCAGACGCTTTTATCCAAAGCGACTTACAGTCATGTGTGCATACATTTTTACGTATGGGTGGTCCCGGGGATCAAACCCACTACCTTGGCATTACAAGTGCCATGCTCGACCAATTGAGCTACAGAGGACCACATTGTTTGACTTAAGAACAACCTTATAGCAGTTTGAGTACAACAAAGCAGATTTTCAGAGTAATGACAGACAGCACATCAGTAAAGTAACTGACTCGGGACATTAAACCTAAACTGTATGTTGGCATTACATTTTATGTGCTGGATAAATCACAAATCTTCTCCAGTCCACAGGGAACTGGCAACAGTTTTCCTTAAAGGCATGACACCGCAAACAGCTATCAGTGATAGCGTAATTTACTTTCAATTGTGTGGAAACGGTTGGGTTGGTTACTTGAGTTGGACACTAACTCCAACACGAATACCAGACAGCATCTTGTCTCCTCACAATGGACTTCATGAACCTGTCCCTTTCTGCGGATCTTGGTTCGTCTGAACTTCTCTCTGTGTTTGACTCTGGGATTGACACAATCAATACAACCATTTACCTCCCCAAGACATGTCCAAAGTAGGCCTACCTACTGCACAAAAGGACAGCTTTGAGGTGGAAACACTCATCTAGGATAACTGGAACCACTGTAAATTTGACCTCAGAATGTTAAACTCTACAGGCAATTCTGTATATTGGAACTGACAGCTGTAATTCCAAACGGATTATGCAAATGTTGCGCACCTTAATTAACTCAGACAAAACGTAAATCTGATTTGATTTCATCATGGAAGAAAAAGAGACATACAGTAGAAATCATTTGTTAACACCTTGAAATAGTGATGGTAAAAAAAGTAGTAGTCCTAAGTACAAAATGACTTCCATAAACCATGTGGTGGGAAAAATGCAATGAAGTGTGCAGTATGTCATTACCCAAAACATGGATAGGGAATGGGTGTGGCTATTCTATGATTCATATTTTGGGTCGATACTGCGTACAGAGGGGAATTGGGTGTTTGTCACACCCTGGCTCTGGGACTCTATTTGTTGAGCCAGGGTGTGTTCATTCTATGTGGTTTATTTCTATGTTGGGGGTTCTAGTTTGTTGATTTTTATGTTTGCCTGAGTGACTCCCAATCAGAGGCAACGAGTGTCAGCTGTTGGCTGGTTGTCTCTGATTGGGAGCCATATTTAAACTGTATGTTTTTCACTTTGTGTTTGTGGGTTTTTGTTCCGTGTTGGTCATTTGTTACCAAGGACGTTACGAGTCGTTTGTTGTTTTGTTTCTTGCTTTAATTAAATAAAGTAAACATGTTCGTTCATCACGCTGCGCATTGGTCTCTCCCTGACGATCGTGACAGTGTTGTTGTTTAGTTATATGAATGTGAAGTAAAATACTGTGCTCATGTGTTTGGAGCTCATAGCAAAAGGGAGAGGTATAGCCTCTCCCTTTTGAGGGCAGGAAGGGGGCTATAGTGGAGCGCAACATGTTTGTTTGTTTGGTTCTTTTTAGAATTAAGAATATACTGCAAACTGGGACTATTCTGCACACATTCTGACACATCTGTAATTGTTATTCCATTAATTCAATGAGCCCCTTTGAAGATCACTCGACTTCACGCAGTGTTTTGACAGAGGGAAACGTTGCCTATTTGTCATCGACTTTTAAAGTCCCTGACTTTTTAAAGATAAGAAAAAGTTTGAGGATATGGGTGTGGTTTGGGAAAGGGGAAAGGGGGGGAAGGGACTGGAGAGAGAAAGGGGTGATGTGTAGGCTATGAATTCGACGCTGGGTGGGTCTACAGCTTTTCAGAATTCCAAATAACTCTCGTGCGTAAAAGCTCCCTCACAGGTAACGTTTATCAACCTAATGCTGTTTACAATTTCTATGCAATGGGATTGGTGGAGGGTTTGTACCGTTTTACCAATGTTTTTGAAGGCTCTGTGGGTGAAAAAAATAGTTTGGGGAGTTATTTCAACTTTTTATAATGGAACTACATTCAGTTGATAAGAACTCTTTGGAAGGATTACATGCATTTCACCTTTGCGATCGGCAAAACCCCCCGTCAACATTGGTTTACTTCATGCATAGTATTATAGATAACCTTTTAATGAAGATTTTGTATTCATTTCTGTATAATACATTTGTTTCATAGACTCACTTCTGTCGTCGTATTCTCGCGCTCTTTTCTCATAGCCTGTGTATGGGGCCCGTTGCATATAACAGGGATAGCGTCAATAACAAATGGTAATGTAGAGCCTAGTAGTCCAGTTAAAAAAAATACATGGCCACGTTGAATAGCCTGTTATTTTTCTCAACTGAAACTTGCAATTGAGTCTAATTTTTTTGCTGCGTATATTCAGGTTAATAATGATTAGTCTGCAGATAAACGAATAGTCTAAACGTTTAGACCTAATACATTTATACACTTGAGTAACTTTTTAAACAATGTTGTTGTGATGGTACGCCTACAGAAACGACAATTATTACTTTACACTCTAAGCGGTCTAATTGTAGTTGATAAAAAATAAACGAATCTATAAGCTCCTTTATAGGAAAAACGTGAATGAGCAATCAAATGCAATGATGTGCACACAACCGAGTCATATTTGAAACGACCCCCATTGACCATTCAGGTAGAGCGCTCGAGATCCGATGGAATCCTCGTTGCTGAGTGGGAGTGTGTGTGTGTGAACGATAGGTCATGCATTCATAAAAATAAAAATGTTGTTGCTAGTGAGACCTCCACGACGAGTTTTGAGTCCCTCTCTTTTCCCTTTATTATATATTTTTTTTTTTTAGGTAAATGCTGTTTTCGCGACAGCTGTGTGTGAACGCTGAACAATATAATTACCCCTTGACTGTTCTATCCCAGACCTGGATCAAAAACATAAGTCAAATACTTTAACATGTGCTTGATTTATCTGGGAGTTAGCACTTTTGGGACTATTCTATTATTCCCATTGTAGGCAAACCAATTCAAGTGCAACACAAGCATTTGAAAGTATTTTACATGTATTTGACCCAGGTCTGGTTATGCCTCATATTTACTAAGATAATTAAGCAATAAGGCATGAGGGGGTGTGGGATATGGCCAATATACCACGGCTAAGGGCTGTTCTTATGCACCACGCAACGCAGAGTGCCTGGAAACAACCCTTAGCCGTGGTATATTGGCAATATACCACAAACACCTGAGGGGCCTTATTGCTATTATGAACTGGTTACCAATGTAATTAGAGTATGAAAATACGGGCTAATATACCACGGCTTTCAGCCAATCAGCATTCAGATCTCGAACAACCCAGTTTATAATTAAACAATAAGGCCCGAGGGGGTGGGGTATATTGGCAATACACCACAAACACCCGAGGTGCCTTATTGCTATTCTGAACTGGTTACCAACGTAATTAGAGTATGAAAATATGGGCTAATATACCACAGCTATCAGCCAATCAGCATTCAGATCTCGAACCACCCAGTTTATAATAAGCAGCATAGCCTATTCACTGTATATCTTTCCACAACACTTATCTTTTCTCAGTTAGTCACAATGTTGGTCCTGGCTGGAATCGTTGTTCTTCACATAACCGCCATCATCATGCTCCTGGTGGCCACCATTGATAATGTAAGTATATAAATATCCCCTTTCCTTTTCTTTACATGCTCCCAATGGCCAATGTCACCTCAGTGACCCCTTCTGTTCCATCAGTTCTCCTGCTCCATATGAACTTCAGAACGTCTTCATGGACACCATAATAAATACAGGGCTAGAACTATAATGTGCACCGCTGTGCAGTGCACGCCCTGTTGGGTCCAAGGAACCAACACTGAAAACACAGTTACAACACTGTTATGAGATGATGTAGCTGTTAGTAAGTTCATGTTACATTGTCTCTGCTGCTCTTCCCCTGTGTTGTTGTCTGCAGGCCTGGTGGTTCACAGACTCAGTGGCCACAGACGTGTGGGGCCGGTGGGAACTGGCAGGTTCAGCTTGGCACTACACCAACCTCAAAGGAGAATATGCTGAAGGTACAGTACAGATGCCGTATCTTAATTTGATCATCCTGTTGTTGCAGGAATTTTCCTGCAGCGCAGGAAATGCAAACTTGTAGTGTATTCAAGGTTTTAAACGGCTTCTAAAGTTTGTAATTTCCACACAAAAAAATTCTGACTTGATTTGCCCAATGAAAAATGTATCAACCCCTACAAAAAAATGTCATTCACATTTCCTGTTGCTGCAGGATTATTTTCCTGCTGTTTGAAACTGTCTCAAATTAAGATACAGCATCTGTGGGCTCACCTCTTGTTATGGCTACACAGTATTAGCTTCTACCAAAACAAGATAGAGTGGACATATGCTTATACTCGCTCGGTAGTTAGGGGTCGAATTGAGCTTCCAAAGTGAAACTTGTTTTTTAAGCTGAATCCCTGTTCCTTTTACAGTGGTGAGTTCCAATAATGGTTTTTAATTCCACCCCTGCTGGTAGTTCTACATGGCATGGACTAAATTATTAATTTATTAATAAAAATGAGTGTTATTGTTCTGTATGACAAGAGTCTAGGGTGTCAGGATCTCATAGAGCCCTGTTCTCTCTGTCTCCCCCTATAGAGTACCTCCAGGTAGTGCAGGCCGGGGCAGTGCTGGCCTGCATCTTCTCCATCCTGGGCCTGTTTGTGTTCGTGGCTCAACTCTTCACCTTGTCCAAGGGCCAGAGGTTCACCTTCTCTGGAGTCTTGATGCTCATCTCCTGTAAGTTGCTTGTGTCCCTGTATCTGCATCTTAATACTGTATGATCTATGTAATGACATCGATATAAACACAGTGTATATGTTTTGTTGTAGTCCAGTACTAGCAAACAAACTAATAACTGATGCAAACTGATAACTACTCATCCAGTCTGAATGCACACCCCGGGGGTGGGTCCCCATGAGCATGGAAATACTGCTATAACTATCATTTACTGCTATAACTATCACTGTTAAGTTCAGGTCGAAATAGTCTCAACAGCAGTTGTGTGTCCAGCCCTATGAGTGACTTTGAGGTGATGTTTCCAGTACAGCACATAACTGTTATTAACCTAACAGGTGTTTTTAAATCTCCCCTCTTGTCTCCCTGTAGGTCTGTGTGTAATGATCGCTGCGTCCATCTACACAGACATTTTCCACAAGCAGGACCAGGGCTGGTTCGGCCACTCTTTCATCCTGGCCTGGATCTCCTTCGTTCTCACCTTCATACTGGGCGTCATCTACGTGGTCCTGCGCAAGAAGAGCGAGTAGAGGAACAAGGGATGAAGGGGAAGAGAGGAGGATTGTAAGGAAGGAGTTTATATTATGTTTTTGCATTGAGTTGGAAAGGGATGGATGGAGGGAGGGGTCTTAATTAGTTTATTAACAGTCCCAGTATTCCGATTTCCCTCTTGTGAGGAGGAAGGTGGTACAGAAGGGGGGAGAGTGGACCCCAAATAATTGTATGCGCAATCAATTTCAATGCAGACTACTGCATGCCTGTTCAAATGGGAGATTTGTAATGTGTAATAGATATAGTACTGTATATTTCAAGGTATGCTACATACCTGTTGCAGTACTTGAACAATCAGCAAACAAGCTTTCATTTCCAGTACATGTTTTAAAAGGAATTTTAAACATTTGTTTTATTTTTATAACTGAAGTATTTTGTAACCATTTGTAATTGTTTTATGATCTAAATAGATTGTAACTGTTTGTTGTGTGAATTGTCATAACGTGCATTCTAAGTACATTTTAATCATCTGTGTGATTCTGAGTTTTGGTTGGCTTCTATATCAAAGTACATTTTAATCATCTGTGTGATTCTGAGTTTTGGTTGGCTGCTATATCAAAGTACATTTTAATTTGTACAAGTGAAAAAGGTAAACCAGGAACGGAGGTCACTGCGGTATATGTAATATCACCATTTATTATAATGCAGTAGAGGATTTTTGTAATTACATTGGAATTCAAGCCATGTTTGTTCAGACTATACCATTTATTAACAAAATAAAAACGCTACATAATAAGCATATTTTCCATTCATATTTCATCTATTCAACATATTTCCAATAAATAACTACTTTGTGCAAGACTTGACCACGAGCAATCCAGCGACCACTAATAGGCATAACAGTAAGATCACAATGACCTGCTTGGTCCGGTTCACACATAAAAAAAAAGAAAAAAAAAAAAGATGCAAAACATTGTGGTTGTGAATGCAACCCCACCAAAACATTATTCAGGAGGCCCTACAACAGACCAAGACAGAGACAGGAATGTTCCATTATGTGTCATTCCGAGTGGGTGTAGTGAGTTGATCTGGACTGTACTAAATCCCCTGTCCAGAGGGGGTGATCCGCTCTTGCACCACCAGGTGAAGGAGGTGGTTCTGCTCTGCTGAGAGAAGAGGCCTGAGGGATGAAGAATAATTTATTGTCCATTTTCCTTATGCATGTTCTTAATAATTTAGAGAGAAGATATCCATGAGAAAATCATAAGGAAAAAAACTCAATTTAAATGTGAATTGCAGCTAAATAGCTACCACATGACTGAGTTTTTGTTTTGTTTTTTATGCTTACCAGAGTTCAGGTTGAAGAGACTTGAGGGACTCTGTGTCTTTTTCCTGGCAGGCCATCTGCCACAACACAGTGACAGACTGTTATAGACTGTTAAGACTTTGAAAGGCCAGCATAAGCACGAATATAAATCACCATAAAGCTAGAATCCTTAATCAAAACAATAACAAAGCATCACCCCGACTTTGTTTTTGTAAAACGCTGACGGATGGGCCTGGAGAAACATAACCACTCTAATTCATAAACAGAGCTATGGATGCAAGGACTGACCATCCATGATATCAACATTATAGCTTCAACCATGTCTTTAGGCTGTACAGTTTTTGTTTACATTTACATTGTTTACTAACATTGGAGTAAAACAAGTTTATATTTTGGGTTCTGATGGGGTACGACAGTTGAACTAAGCTCATGAAGCATTTATAAGTTATATTCTTCAAGAATCAATATCATTCATTTATAAGTCCCAAAATGGATGTAGCAACTAAGGATTCTAGCTTTAAAGTTGACCCAGTCATCAATCATGCTCTTATTAATCCTCATGTGAGACACTTGATCTTCTCACCCGGACATTAAGGGCCAATACATAGCTATTTTGTGTGATATAGTCTAGTGAGGAAATATGTCACTTACCACAACTGACTGCAGGAGCAGGAAGACGTTCTCAGGTAGGAAGGTCACTACAATGAGAGGTTTGTAAATATGTTAAAAAATATAAAAATATATAAATAATCTAAAGCTCATTATGAACTTTGTTCCCCATCCCAACTTTGCTAGTGTTGTGGAATTGTGTGTAGGAGTGTTTCAGGTCAGTCAGGTTAGAATAATGGCTGTAGTGTAGTTACCCTGACTATGAGGGTCAAAAGACTCCCAGGCATATCTCTCCAGGGTCTGGGCATGCTCTGGCAACAACTTCTGGGGAGGAGGCTGCAAAAGACAGGTGGAAGATTCAGCCATTTAAAACAATGAGGGTCACGTCTGGCAAAACTAAGACATTAACATTAATTCTCAGCTTTAAAAGAGAAAACGCAATTTAGCAGTGACGAATCCTCTGTAAGTGTTTGTAGGAAGGAATTGAATACAGGTGAAGTGAAATGTAATGGAATAAGAAGGAACAACCATTTTCTCTATGCTGTGCCTACCTCAAGTAGCATCAGCAAAAGTACTCTGGAAATCTCACACTTGGCCACAACGTCCAGAAATGCACCTAAGAAGACAATGAGCAGAGGAAAAGCATAAGAAAGGAAAAATTCATATTTATTTTAGAATGTGTCATCAGTTACAGAATACTTCCTGAACTTCCTGCTTTAACACAGGAAGTGATGAGTTAGCCACAAGGGTTGGGCCAGTCCATTATGTCCTCACCAACGGGGGTGCTGGAGCCGGGCAGCTGCAGTCCCCTCTCCTGACACATCAGCTGCATCTCTGTCAGCACGGCCAGCGCGCCGTCATAGTCACCTGACACATAGAGAATAGACAATGCCTATTACAGTATCATGCTGTTGTTGTTAGGGTTACAAACACACACACCAGAGTTTGGGTCAGTTCCATATCAATTCCAGTAAATTCAGAAATTGCATTGCACTCCTCTGGAGAAATTCAATTTCCAAAGCAACTTACTGGTATACTCTAGACCCCAACACATGTATACGCACACAACCACACTTCAACTGACATCTGGACCACATGCAGGTAATCCCCATACCATAACCCAGTTTCCTGGCTCGGAGTTCAATACTGAGTTGAAAACAAAGAATAACACAAATCTTCACCTATGGTCCAGACCCATCAACCCCCACCCATCCCGCCACTGTACTCACGGGTGAGTATTTTGCAGGTGGCCATCTCTCCCATAGACAGCAGAGACTCAATGGGCTGCTGTGTCTGTAGTTCTGCTGCTCTCTGGTAGTGAACTATAGCCTCACCTGGTCTGTTCATCTCCTATAGAAGAAGATGACAAGAGAGAGGAAGAGAGAGGGAGGGAGAGAGAACAGCAGAAAGATAAATAAAAAAGAGAGACCGAAAGAGAGAAAGAGACCGAGAGAGGGCTGTTCATATGAACTTAATTCACTACACAGACTGACATAGAAGATGAATCGTTGCCAATCTATCTTTTGTGATCAGTTTGGTCCATTACCTTGAGGGCATTGCCAAGTTCCAGAGATAGACTGGCGGCCATGACAGGCTGGTTCATCTCAATGTACACCTGAAACACATTTGTAAAACACAGCATTATACTACTGTCTCCAGTGGAATCTAGTGGAAAGGCCAGGGAAAATGGGTTGTTATTATGTACGGTAAATTCTCCAGATGCTTGGTCCATCTCTTTATAGCTGTTATTTCAGATGGATTCAACAATAATCCAAAATGGATTAGATTATCATTTAAATCCCTTAGCAAAACCAATAAAGATATTCTGATTGATCATTTTACCTTTCACAGCTGTTGTTCACCAAGCCTGTTTAAACCAGACTGAATGCTGCGCTCACTTTTGTCTCACTTCACGTCAGTCAGTTCCATCTGGTCTAACCAGGCTAGTGTTCTCCTGGAATGGCAGGATCATTATCAGCAGCAACTCTTAAAGGTCCCAAACAGTCATTCTGATTCCCATGTAAAATAGCCTCATGACTGACTAAACTATCACCCATACTATTTTTTGGGGGTAGAAATGCTAAACATTTGAGGAAAATTACTTTCTCTCATGGCTAAGTACCAGGAAGTCTGAAAAGACAGGCTGAGTGGCCGGGAAGCTTATCTTCATGAGCTCGCTTTGACTGACAGCTCTTTGAAACACCTATTGCAAGAAACGTGGATGCAGTGAGCAGTGTTGCAGTAAAATCATCTCAAGCAAAATTTGTGATACACAAAGCAACTCAATACAACATTGAAATGACATCAATGATGTGATAAAAAAAAAAGACATCTCCCATGTCTCGTGATGCAGTTCACAGCAGCACTGATGGGTGTGTTGACATGACAACTGCGTCAGAGTTTTGAATGCCCTTCCTCCCCTTTTGTTCCATGCTGGCTGTAGACCTAGCTAGCCAGTAACTAGCTAACACCAGACACAGATGGAAGTATCTTTGCCATAGATGAATAGTGTAAACTTTTAATTGCATTTGCTGACACCCTACAGTCAAATTTTGCACCAGTAGAGTAGCTATCTAGCTACTGTATATAAACCACGCCCCTCTGCAAACATGTGATGTCACACACGTCATGTCCCCCTATCCCCTTAATAATCCCGCCACCTGAATCCAAGTGTTTGACATGGGGGAGGAGACCAGTAACTTTATGATCAAACTTTATCAATGTAGAAGCAACAGTCATGTTTCATACTTTGGTCATCATACTTTGATCTGGTTTTATCCAAATATCATCACATTTTGTGAAAAACATGATTCTGACTGTTCGTGACCTTTAATTTATGACTTGTTTGTGCATCACTGTTCTATTATGTCAAACATTTGTAGTCTTTTTAGACCATGAAAAATAGATATTGATTGATTTGCTAAAGAAAGGATCGAAGAGTTACCTTAATGGCGAAGCTGTAGCAGTTGAGTGCGGCCTGCAGGTGCTCGTCGAAGCCTGGGGCTTGTAGTGCTCTGTTCTCCTTCTCAGAGAGCAGGAAGAGCCGGGCAGCGTCAGTCAGGGCCAGGGCCTCCCCAGGAGCATTGAACAGAGTCTGCTCACACCTGTGGGTTCAGGTAGGATATAATAGGTATAGATTATATATTGTAATGTGAGATATCTAATTTAGAATATAATAGGTAGTAGGATATAATGTTGGTTGTAGGATATTTACAGACAACGGAGGAGAAAGGGCAATATTGATCAGTCATTCTATGCTACCCATGTCTGTATGATATTAATAAGGGCAAACAATATGGTCTAAATAGGGGGCAATATTTAGAGATGAAGACTTACCTTGCCATTGCAAGGTCACAGAAGGCTGCATACTGAAGGCAGTCTTGCTGCTTCAGCTCTTTAGCCAACTGACCTGCAGCCAAGAAGAAATACTGGGTGAGATGCAAGCCACAGAATCAACAGAAATGTGCAAATGGTGTACTTAATAGTAGGGATCATCATCTGAAAACATGAACATATTAATAAATTGTTGATATGTTGGCAACATGGTTATTAGTCATCATAATTTTTTCCTGGAAACATTAACTACTCACCAAACTGCTCACTTGCTTCTGCTACATTGGGTTTCCGAAGAAAACGTCTATGGTGGGCAAGGTGAAATTACAGTTAGTTATAAACCAGTATGGACAACACAGAATGTCAGACATGTTTAGTTAGCTAGTTACCGTTAGCCTAGTAGCCACTGCTATTCTACCTGATTAGCTATAACGCTAGATAACTAACGTTAGCTAAACATAATCATTAGGTCATTCAGGAATGAGGATTCATTTGAAACAGCTAACTAATTATCTATCTAGTGCCAGCTAGTTAATGAGTTTAGCCAAAACATGGTAAAAATCAAAAGCTTATGGGCTTTTCTTTGGACACATGACACTGACTACAGTTAGCTAGCTAGCTGTGAAATCCAGGCAACCTGGCTCGCAATTCTAATGATTAGACTATCATGCATTACACATTCAGTCGAATGGATACCTAGAACAAAGTCAAGAACGTAAAAAAAAAATCGTACTTTTTCAATTTATTTGATACAGCACGATATCTCATCAGAAAGTCACCCTCCGCTGCCATGTTCAACAAAAAGTAAATAAACCAAACCAGGAAGTAGAAATGGGAGACGTGTTTCGATTGGTTCTTACTCAAAATAGCCTAATAGTCTCATTGGATACAATCGTATTAGGGTGGGACTTGGGAGTAGAGGGGATCAGTTTGCAACATTTCCAGCTAAAATAAATCTGACATATTGCAGGTGGACTCACTTGTGGTTAGATATCCGTTCATTCAAACTTAGTCAATTAGACAAAATAACTAGAGACATTCCGTGATGATAACAACCAGAGACACAGCAGTTTATTTTCAACAGAAGTCATGAAGCTGCAGGGTAAGATACATGCATGATTTTAGGGTTGTATAAAAGAACAAGAGAGATTGCAAAGGCAGGAAAATAGAGGCATATAGATGCCCAAACACAGTACAGATGTCAGTAGGTCAGAAATTCTCATAGACGCATTCAAATATTACATCTCCTTGTGGCGTTGCGTCCTCCATCTGTAGGAGGAGAGTGGGAGAGAGGTCAGGACAGTAGCATCCGCATGAACTCGAACAGCTCTTTATCAACATTATTGGTAGCTATAGGTCTATTCATATCTATTTTGGAGAAAATAGAATAGAATAAAATAGAATATATCTGGAATGACAAAACCAAGGCTTTAGTCATTTATATTTCCCTGTAGTCCTGGTTAGTGTATGTTCACACTGACCGATTCCTTTGACTTCTTTCTCTTCACTTTTTCTTTCCTCTGGACAGATTCACGGTTTACTGCTGCTGCTGCTCCTGGGGCCAAGACCTCATAGACAGATGCTGGCCGAGACTCTAGACTCTGAGAGAGGAGGCAGTTCCAGGTGAGACACATTCATTATTTTAGTTGACATAGTGGCCTACAGTGGATGTGAAAGTTAATCAAAACAGTGAATCTTTGTTGATGATATTTCTTTGATTACCCCCACACAGTACCCCCATGTGTCAAGGTGGATCTTTGAGTTCAAGTCATAAAAATCAATGTGGTATAGTTTCAGCAAGTCAATGGAGATAGAGAGACATGCTTACAGCGTAAACTGAAGCAGAGGCAGCTGCATTAATTTTACTGTCCTCCTCCTCTTCATTCTCTCCTCTATTCCTTCTGCTTACTCCACTACCGGTACTTCCATTCTTCAATGTAAATTGACCCTGGAAATCACAAGTTAACAAACACACAGACTGATACAATGACAACAAACCAACCACAAAAGAAGGGTACAAAAATATACAGTGTTTCAAAACCTCCACCAAACCTTTCTCAAATCTCTTACCCATTGGCTTTTAAACACATATATGGACCCGATCACACTGAAGATGAGGAGGCCTGTGGTAAGAGCCCCCAACACGATGAAATCTGAGTAAGGCTGTCGGTACCCCTCGTCTGAAAGACAGACAAAGACAGAGACACAGAGACACAGAGACACAGCGACACAGAGATACAGAAACAGAGAAAATAAACATAATACCATTAGAGGTTGTCCAGTGTCAATCAATGGCTGAAAACATTTGGTAGGAAGTAGATTATTGTCAAGTGAAAAAAAAAGAGTTAGAGGACTTTTTATTTTCATGATGACAATCATGCTTGTTGTTGATGGTGGCATACATCCGACATACATCCGACATCTAAAGTATTTGTACCGAAAAAAGTCCCACTATCATGTCAACAGTTCCTGTTACTCAACAGGATAACAGAAGTTTCACTAACTGTTATTTATCTATCATCCCTTCATGTTCTGTTTCCCATCACACACTCACCTTTCACCAGAAGAGTCCAGAAGATCTCTGCATTTTTATACTTGCAGTTATACTCTCCTGAGTATGAACTGTTACGTGCTGTTATTGTCAAAGTCAATGGGTCTTTAGTTGTTTGAGAAAAGGGGAGTGGCCATCTTTGTATCTCCTTTTGGTCTGGAGGCCCAGAGCAGACTAAGTCACTTGAGTTCTGATTCATTGGGATGGTCACTTTGAGTATGAAATGGAGCGTTTCTCCTGCCAGAGTCACCCTGACTCTGTCCGGCATGGAGATGGCTGTGTTGGCTGCTAAATTACATAGGGGAATGTAGAGTAAGGCTCAATCTGACATCAAAGAAGAAAATAGGCAACTGACTTATGTATTGATTTGCAATACCTTGATATAGCCTGCTTAAAATACATTGATATACAATGTTGATGAGAAAAGACGTGAATGACAACAGGAATTTCTATCATGACATTTCTAACTTCTAACATGAAAAATGTACTTTCAACAGTATCGTGGTATTGGTATTTAAATGTTTTGTTAATTAAATACCCTTACCTTGAGCCTGATGATTTCCCAAACACATCAGGACATACAGAACTCCAACCATCCAGATGCACATTTTGAAGAGACGCCAAAAGTTTAGTTTTTCCCCTCTGTTTCTAGTTCTCTGCGGTCACTTGAGATAGGAAGACCTGTATCAGTATTGGAAGGATTTCGTCCAATTTCCCAAACAGTGTGTGGGTGTTGCTCCAAGCCTTTCCCCTGTTCAGATTGCCTAGAATGTCTATGTCTGTATCTGTTAGTCTTGGCCTCAGAGAGATCACAATACTGGGGTTCCTGTTTTGCCCTGGCCACTTCCTCAAAGTGTTGAAACGTGAGCCTTGTGAAATCCCCAACCACCAGACATAGAATGACCAAGATACTGTACTGAACTGGGAGGTATAGGCTATAAACAGATTATGAATTAAAGAATGAAGTAAAGTTATTACAGTATGTACTCTGGTGTATGTTCTGTTGTGATCCTACAGGCTGTGTTATTATTGTGTTTATTACGTCACTCACCAGATCCATCCCAGATGCAGTGTTGAGTTTCCTCCACTGTGAGACAGTGTTGGAGAGACCCAGAGTTAAAGTTCAAACCACACGTGAGCACTAAATGAGAGTCTGGCCCTTCAGATGGTAGAGAGAGAGAGAGAGAATTTCAGAGAAAGAGAGAATGAGCGAGAGAATGGAATTCTGTGGAGATGACAAATTGTCTATGTGTTAATGCAAACCAGGTGAATGTGAATCCATGTGACTTCTCCACCACTAATACTCTGAGTCAGTGTGGAAGGAAGAACTGCAAAGCATTACAACACCTCTGCACATGCCTATACCTCTTCTCTTCTTCCCTCTCTCTCTATTCCCTTCTTTTACTAACTCTTTCTCCTGTTATCCCCCTTTCATTGGCAGAGCTAGAAGCCAACTCTGACCTCACAGCAGCCACTGCACAAAAACAGACCCAGAGAGAGAGAACAGAAATAACATCTGGATACCAGTGAATAAAAATGATATTCCCTCTGTTTCATACCATTCCCCCTCTCCTTATCGATCTCTAACTCCCTCTGTCCCTCCCCTCTGACCTTAAATCACTTTCTCACATTATTTTACCTGGCAGGGCAAATCCACTGTCCACAGTATGGAATGTATTGACCTGGATTTGGTCAGTTGATGTATTGGACTGAACTTGGACGATAACCAGAGCTTTATGAAATGCGTCATCATTTAAGCAATTTGGAGAATTCACAGTTATACTTTTGGGTTCTTGAAATAATGTTAAAGCCCATTGGATAACAATCATTCTTTACCTCCATCTGCAGCAAAAAGAAGGGGAAACAGGGGCGGAGTGGGTGGGAGAGAAATGACAGGAAGACTAAAAAGAAAAGTGAATATGAAGAGAACACTTACGTCTGGAAACAGCTGGAACCCAGAAAGAGAGGAGAGGGAGAGAGAGAGAAAACGAAGAGAGAGCGAGATGTGTGTGCTCCTCAATTCTCTCACAGTTCACAAATAAATAGTTCTTAAGTGGGTCCGCACTGCCCAGCCACATTCTCCTGCTAATCACATTACTACTGCAGGGACAGGGACAGGGACTGGGAGGAGAGAGGAGGAGAGAGGGAAGAAGTAAGAAGAAGAGGAGACCAGGGCATTGGAAGAGAAGGCACCAAGTTCTATTGAGTGACAACTTGGACCTGCTAAATTAAACTTAATTCCCTGAAGGTGTAAGTATTGTTTAATTCACTCATTTAAAACATGCAATGTACTTTTCATACAGCAAATGCATTGGTTTATTGGCCTTGTTTCAGTTGTTTGTGGCACTGTTGTTTTACCATTTACTATTTAACTGGCATACATACAGAACCTTATCTTCCTGCATGTGTCTAATAAGTCTGTCTGGTTCTTGATATGTTTATTGAAACAGCTCGACCATATTCAAGTTTCACATTTCAAAGTTTATTCGCCACCTGCACAGGACACAACAGGTGTAAAACATTACGGTGAAATTCTTACCTTGAGAGCTCTTTCCCAACAATGCAGTTATAATTATAATATACTGTAGATAATAATAGAAAATAGAATACAAAATAAAATTAAGAATAAAAACCACACAGTAACTACAATGAGAGTTAAAGAAACGAGAATGCAAGTATATACAGGTCAGTGCCAGTACCTTATTCAATGTGTAGGGGTACTGGACTGGTTGAGGTGGGTTTATACATAAAAAGTGACTGGTAGTAGGATATACATGTAAACAGGGCTGAAAAGTGACTGGTAGCAGGAATATATCAATACTTATGGTGATGGCAATCAATAATCAATGGACAGCAGCGTAATGAAATAATACATCTAAACAATAATCATTTTAGCATCAGTTTAGGTTGTGTCTGAGTGGGTAGAGACCTGTGGATGGGCATATAGCCAGTGTGGATAGTCTGTGGGGAGAGGGAGAGCAGTAGTTGTTAGTCATTTAACAGTCTTCTGGCCAGGGGATAGAAGCTGTTTAAGAGTCTGTCTGAGCCTTTATGGACTGGTACTGCCTGCCGGACGGGAGCATGGAGAACAGTCCATATCTCGGGTGGCTGGAGTCTTTGCCAATTCTTCGGTCCTTATATAGCTTCTAAAGCTTGTTTCTTGTGAGGATAGGTGTTCATTTGCCTCTTCCACTCTCCCTCTGATCTGATTCCAACTGCAACATGAGACCCTCTTATGAAAGCATTTACAAGGCTTCTTTCATGAGTCATCATCTAAGATATCCATAACAGTCCAAGTGATTACCAATCCTTCTCATTGTCTCTCTTCTGGCTATATCCCCTTCCTGCTCTTTATAGTGACATGTTGCTGGAACCAATACGATACAATCAAGGTCTTCAAACTGTTTGCTGGTTGGTTGGACACATTCTCCTTCTATCACACCACTGTCCTGAAGACACAGGCCCCACTGTCCCTCACACAAAATAGATTTTCTTCAGGCTTTGAAATAAACTAATTGAGTTTGCTCAGTCAAACAGGTCATAAGACTGTCTGACTCATGTCCTTACCACAAATGAATGGCTCCGTGACCTGTTTTCAATCATAGTATTGAAATCATACTTGTACATACTTTGAGAGACTTTC
The DNA here is from genome assembly GCF_964263955.1 of Coregonus lavaretus. NCBI lineage: Eukaryota > Metazoa > Chordata > Actinopteri > Salmoniformes > Salmonidae > Coregonus > Coregonus lavaretus. The sequence continues at coordinate 85,864 of NW_028157844.1, read as the reverse complement.
AAGGAGCGATAGGGAATATAGAGGGTTTCTAAGATGACCTATACCAAACCAACATGTGAACATGCACGCGGATCTGTTTTCAACTCTTAACTGGGCCACTGAGAGACTGTTGGCAGCCTTGTGTGGAAAAACCAACTATTTCTTCACTCTTCTCTCTCTCTCTCTCTCTCTCTCTCTCTCTCTCTCTCTCTCTCTCTCTCTCTCTCTCTCTCTCTCTCTCTCTCTCTCTCTCTCTCTCTCTCTCTCTCTCTTTCTGGTTCTTCTCTCTTTCTCTGACTTTCCCTCTTTCTTCTGAACATAATCAAATTGTTGTAATGTCACATTGAACTGATTTCGGCTAATTGGGAGATTTTTTCAAACAATCTTGTTGTGTTTTTTTTCTTCTATTTCATAAAGGGCTGTGTCTTCTCATCATGGCCCCTCCCACAGTGATGCTGCTGCTTCTTCTGGCTGCCATGGCGACCATGGCCCAGTCTGTTGGCGAGGAGAACAAACTGGATTATGGGTACTGGAACTACAGGGAGGGAGGTAAGATAATAAATAAGAACATCCATCCAGCCTACTCAGTTGAAGTCAAGGAAAGACTTCGGGGCGGCAGGTAGCTTAGTGGTCGCTGGTTCTAATCCCCGAGCAGACTAGGTGAAAAATCTGTCGATGTGCCCTTGAGTAAGGCACTTAACCCTAATTGCTCCTGTAAGTCGCTCTGGATAAGAACGTCTGCTAAATGACTAAAAATGTAAAAATGAAAGACAAAGCAGAAGTGAAAAAAAACATGCATTTCATAACAATGTATTTTCTTCATTTTCTCTGGGGTTGTCCTTGCTGGGGTTTTGGTTGCAGCTGAGAGTGTGAACGTGGCCACTGTCCGCAGTGTGACCAGAGTTCTGGACGTCTGGGGAAAACGCATCTTCAACGAGATCAAAACCCTACTCCACTCTCAGCCCAGCACCCTGCTCCCTGACTACTCCAGGTAGGAGTACCAGAGGGACTTCTTCACTGTGGTATAGGTCAACAGAGAGTGTACACATCCCTTTTACAGTACTTTCAGAAAGTATTCCCTTGACTTATTCCAAATTGTGTTGTGTTACAGCCTGAATTCAAAACATGTATTAAGTATATATTTTTTCTCAACCATCTACACACATTACTCCATAATGACAAAGTGTACACATGTTTTTAGATATTTTTTCAAATGTATTGAAAATGAAATACAGAAATATCTTATTTGCATAATTATTCACACCCCTGAGTCAATACATGTTAGAATTTAATTAATTAATTAATATGCCATTTAGCAGACGCTTTTATCCAAAGCGACTTACAGTCATGCGTGCATACATTTTTTTTGTGTATGGGTGGTCCCGGGGATCGAACCCACTACCTTGGCGTTACAAGCGCCGTGCTCTACCAGCTGAGCTACAGAGGATCACCTTTGGCAGCGATTACAGCTGTGAGTTTTCTGGGTAAGTCTCTAAGAGCTTTGCACACCTGGATTGTACAATATTTGCCCATTTATTCTTTTTAAAATTCTTCAAGCTTTGTCAAATTGGTTGTTGATCATTGCTAGACAACCATTTTCAAGTCCTGCTATAGATTTTCAAGCTGATTTACAGTATCATTCAAAAGTTTGGACACACCTACTGATTCCAGGAGTTTTCTTTATTTTTACTATTTTCTACATTGTAGAATAATAGTGAAGTCATCAAAACTATGATATAACACACATGGAATCATGTAGCAACCAAAAAAAAGTGTTAAACAAATCAATTTGAGATTCTTCAAAGTAGCCACCCTTTGCCTTGATGACAGCTTTGCACACTCTTGGCATTCTCTCAACCAGCTTCATGAGGTAGTCACCTGGAAAGTCAAAACTGTAACTAAGCCACTCAGGAACATTCACTGTCTTCTTAGTAAGCAACTCCAGTGTATATTTGACTTGTTGTAGGTTATTGTCCTGCTGAAAGGTGACTGTCTCCCAGTGTCTGTTGGAAAGCTGACTGAACCAGGTTTTCCTCTAGGATTTTTCCTGTGCTTAGCTCCATTACGTTTCTTTTTCATCCTGAAAAACTCCTTAACGATTACAAGCATACCCATAACATGGTACAGCCACCACTATGCTTCAAAATATGGAGAGTGATACTCAGTAATGTGTTATGTTTGGGGCAAATCCAATACAACACTTTGTATTCAGGACAAAAAGTGAATTGCTTTGCCACATTTTTTGCAGTATTATCTTCGTAGTGACTAGGTATATTGATACACACTCCAAAGTGTAATTAAATAACTTCACCATGCTCAAAGATATTCAATGTCTGCTTTTTTATTTTTACCCATCTCCCAATAGGTGCCCTTCTTTGTGAGGCATTGGAAAACCTCCTTGGTCTTTGGGGTTGAATCTGTGTTTGAAATTCACTTCTCAACTGAGGGACCTTACCGATAATTGTATGTCTGGGGTACAGAGATGAGGTAGTCATTAAAAAAATCATGTTAAACACTATTATTGCACACAGAGTGAGTCCATGCAACTTATTATGTGACTTGTTCAGAAAATGTTTACTCCTGAACTTATTTAGGCTTGCCATAACAAAGGTGTTGAATACTTATTGACTCAAGACATTTCAGCTTTTCATTTTTTATTAATTTGTAAAAATGTCTAAAAACATTATTCTACTTTGACATTATGAGGTATGTGTAGGCCTGTGACCGAAAAAAACTAAATGTAATCAATTTTAAATTCTGGCTGTAACACAACAAAATGTGGAAAAAGTCAAGGGGTGTGAATACTTTCTGAAGGCACTGTATGTCTCTATGATGAAGTTGTAGGCCTATAAAGTTATTTCTTCTGTCCAAGAATGTGTGAATGACATTGTAGATTGATGTTGCTAAATTCCTGCTTTGACTCTACAAAATATTGACCAGTGCAGATTAATAATTTAAAGTTACTATCCAGGTTCTTAAAGTGTGACTGATTGCTCGTTTGAAGAGCCTGTTGCTAAGTTACTCTTTGTGTCCTGCAGGGTGCGCCCTCTGTCTGAGTCGCTCAACGATCTCTTCAGGGAAGTCACTCTGCTGCACAGGCGTATCACGGAACTCACCCATCGCCTAGCAACCCTGGAACCGTTCCTCCGTCGCCATGGCTACAGGGACGAGGGGGAGGAGGGAGGGGGTGGCGGTAGCAGAGCTCTGGCACCTCAGAGCATGAGAGGTGGCGCAGCAAGGCTGGCGAGGTATCCCCCTAGATACACCTTGAAGAAGGCGGTCCCTGTGAGGGGGACTAGGGTGGTGAGGAGGAAGAGGGTGAGAGTGTACAACAACGGACAAGTTCGGATGCTGGAGAGTGCAAGTGAGAGATAGCGGGAGTGATTGTGGACTACGGGGGAGTGTGATAGTATGAAAGTTGGTGTTAGGGTTCTAAGTTCAGTGTGAGGTGAGAGGTCAAACGTCAAAGGTGAAAGAGCAAGAAATTAACGAAATAGTCTGCAAATATTATAACGTATCAAAATCTGATATCTATTGTAGAAAGTTTATGTAAAATGTATGTATTCTCTATCCTGAGTCTCTGCTTCATTATAATCAAAGATGTTAATCTGTGGCTGTTATGTGTATCAACCCATGAGAGAGCAATGATATATTCATTAAACAAACTCATCAAGTCTCATAACTGTCTGATCATCTCATTCAGAACTAGCCAACTGTGGCTGCATGGCCATGAAAAGTATTCACTCATGTGCATGGAAGCGTGATCATCATCAGATTCAAAACTCAATCGCCACACAATTGATTATAGAGTACCACATTATCAATACACAATAGAACAAAATGCTAATGTTGGAGAGGATGTTGTATGCCACATTGTTATGTTTGGCTATCTGACTTTGAAGGGTGACTGTTGTATTTCATCCACACAGAGTGGCTTCCTATTCTGTTATTTGTTTGGGACTTTGGTGTTAGAGGGATCTGGGAAGATTTGTAGATCTTTGTTTACCGTTAGCTGTAGTCACAAAGGGTAATACTAAACCCAGCTGGTATATATACTGTGTGTGTGTGAGTGTGTGCATGTGTGTCTGTATATGTTGTGGGCATAAGGATCAAACTTTGTGCCCTCATTAAAACTTTGGCAAGCGTTCCTACAGCAACCGTTCCTTCCCTCCTTTCTCTCCTCTCCTCTCCTCTTCCCCGACTCTTGCTTGTCATCCGCAGTATAAAATGTTCCCTCTCTTTCTCGTTCCATCTTTTCCCACCTGCCTCTACTCTCCCATCTCTGCTTGTCATCCTCCATTGTCTCTCTCTAGCCCTGTTTATACCTGGTTCTAACATGCGTCCTTTTTCCTGATCTTGTCCACATTCTGATTGAGCCCGCATTTTTAGACAGGTTTACACAATTAAAAAAGGCATTGTGATCTGATTTTGATCAGATCTTCCTGACCACCTCCGGAGGTAGTCAGGCACGCATCCGTGTAGACCGATCTGGGCAGTGAAACCATTTAAATCATAATTATACCGGCCTCTAACATCATTGACAGGCTGCACCAGTGACTTATGCCTCCAACATGTGTCTTAAAATAAATAAATAAATATTATTTGGAAAGAATAGCTGTGAAATAATTTGCATACAGGGATGGACCAGGACATTTGATCACAATGCAGAGACGAGACGGTGTAGACACAAACATGTGGGCACAATCAGAATGTGGACAAGATTAGGACACAGGACCCATGTTAGCACCAGGTATAAACGGGGCTTCAGTCTTTCATCTCTACTTCTTCATCTGCATTCCATCCCCCCATCTCTCTCTCTCTCTGTCTCTCTCTCCACCAGTAGATGTTCGGCTCAGGCTGTACTTTCCATTTTGGTATTGTATGTTGATTCATTTTCCCATCCAATCCACTAAGACAGTGAGAGTATACAGTACAAATCTTGCACTCTCCCCATCTCTTGAAAAAAAAGCCAGTTGCTAGGTAACGGTTAATTGTCAAGAAGTAGTTACATGTGTTGCAATGTGTTCTATCAATGTGTTCTTGTTCTATCAGTGTTGTTTATAGCACTAGCTAATTATTTATCTCTCAATGACATAGGATCATAGCAGAGATACTGACTTATACATATATAGATACAGAGATATCCTTTACCAAAATCTCAGAGGGGTTTGTGGATGACTGGTTTCTTTAAATATCTCCCTTGTTGCTGGTCAGAGCTCTTTCAGAAGAAAGAGAGAAAGAGAGACAGAGAGAGTCTCAGGGGGAGGATTTTGAGTCTTTCATCTCTGTATACAGTATCCTACTGGTTCACTTTTTATCAGTGTGTCATTCGTCACCTCCCCCTCCCTCTGTCCTGGCCTACAAACCTGCCTCTCCAACATCTTGAGTAACCTCAATTTCATTTCAGTGTCCTACTTGTGAAGGGAAAAAAAAACTGACAGAAAGATAAGAAAATACAGAAAAAGGAGAGATACGGAGAGACAAGATGAAAGTGACAATACAGCAACAGGATTAAAGAGGAGTGATACTGTCCATTTAAATGACCAATGGATCTGAGAACACTGGAAAAGGCCCTGCACCTATAAAGGGGTAATCTGCAGTTAATACATCCATTTTGGGACTTCATATGCACCCACTGATTCTTGAAGAATATAAGTTATAAATGCCACATGACCTGTTGTACCCCATCAGAAGCCAAAATATAAGCTTGTTTTACTCCAATGTTGTAAACAAATTAAATGTAAACAAACACTATATAGCTTCAAAGCATAGTTACAACTATAATGTTGTTAGCATGGCTGGTAAGTCCTTGCATCCATAGCTCTGTCTATGAAGCTGAGAGTGGTTACATTTCTCCTGACCCATAATTTTTTACAAACCGAAACAGGGGCGGGGAGTACACTTTTCTGTTGTTTCAACTGCTGACTGATGCTTTAAGGTATTGGTCCTTCGAGCCAGATAATTCCAATATATACAAAAATATATACACTACCAGTGTCAAAAGTTTGGACACACCTACTCATTCCAGGGTTCTTCTTTATTTTTACTATTTTTTACATTGTAGAATAATAGTGAAGACCTCAAAACTATGAAATAACACATATGGAATCATGTAGGAACCAAAAAAGGGTTAAACAAATCAAAATATATTTTATATTTGAGATTCTTCAAATAGCCACCCTTTGCCTTGATGACAGCTTTGCACACTCTTGGCATTCTCTCAACCAGCTTCATGAGGTAGTCACCTGGAATGCATTTCAATCAACAGGTGTGCCTTCTTAAAAGTTAATTTGTGGAATGTATTTCCTTCTTAATGCGTTTGAGCCAATCAGGTGTGTTCTGACAAGGTAGGGGGGGGGGGGGGGGGGGTATACAGAAGATAGCCCTATTTGGACTCCAGACCATTTTTTTATTTTATTGTATTTTATTTCACCTTTATTTAACCAGGTAAGCCAGTTGAGAACAAGTTCTCATTTACAACTGCGACCTGGCCAAGATAAAGCAAAGCAGTGCGATAAAAACAACAACACAGAGTTACATATGGGGTAAAACATAAAGTCAAAAATACAACAGAAAATATATATACAGTGTGTGCAAATGTAGCAAGTTATGAAGGTAAGGCAATAAATAGGCTATAGTGCAAAATAATTACAATTAGTATTAACACTGGAATGATAGATGTGCAAGAGATGATGTGCAAATAGAGATACTGGGGTACAAATGAGCAAAATAAATAACAATATAGGGATGAGGTAGTTGGGCGGGCTAATTTCAGATGGGCTGTGTACAGGTGCAGTGATCGGTAAGGTGCTCTGACAACTGATGCTTAAAGTTAGTGAGGGAGATAAGTGTCTCCAGCTTCAGAGATTTTTGCAATTTGTTCCAGTCATTGGCAGCAGAGAACTGGAAGGAATGGCGGCCAAAGGAGGCCATATTATGGACCAAGTCCATATTATGGCAAGAACTGCTCAAATAATCAAAGAGAAACGACAGTCCATCATTAGATATGACATTTCAAGAACTTTGAAAGTTTCTTCAAGTGCAGTCGCAAAAACCATCAAGCGCTATGATGAAACTGGCTCTCATGAGGACCGCCACAGGAATGGAAGACCTAGAGTTACCTCTGCTGCAGAGGATAAGTTCATTAGAGTTACCAGCCTCAGAAATTGCAGCCCAAATAAATGCTTCACAGAATTCAAGTCACAGACACATCTCAACATCAACTGTTCAGAGGGGACTGTGTGAATCAGGCCTTCATGGTCGAATTGCAGCAAAGAAATGACTACTAAAGGACACCAATAAGAAGAAGAGACCTGCTTGGGCCAAGAAACACAAGCAATGGACATTAGACCGGTGGAAGTGTGTCCTTTGGTCTGGAGTCCAAATTGGAGATTTTTGGTTCCAACCGCCGTGGCTTTGAGAGACGCGGTGTGGGTGAATGGATGATCTCCGCATGTGTAGTTCCCACCGTAAAGCATGGAGGAGGAGGTGTTATGGTGTGGGGGTGCTTTGCTCACCCCCCACAAATAAAATACAAACAAGGTTATTCACAACCGTCAAAAAACTGGATGTAATGTAATGTTATTGAGAACAAAGAACAGGACGTAATGTTATTGACAACAAAGAACAGGACCTATTAATAGTCAATGTAATGGTACAGCGTACGTACTGTACATGTAACTGCCAAAATAAAGGAACTACTTGAGTAAATGAGGGATACAAAGTATAGTGAAAGCAGGTGCTTCCACACAGGTGTGGTTCCTGAGTTTTGGCACTTTGCTGTCAGTGATTAATTTAGAATTCAAGGCACACATAACCAGCATGGCTACCACAGCATTCTGCAGCGATACTCCATCCCATCTGGTTTGGGCTTAGTGGGACTATCATTTGTTTTTCAACAGGACAATGACCCAACACACCTCCAGGCTGTGTAAGGAGAGTGATGGAGTGCTGCATCAGATGACCTGGCCTCCACAATCCCCCGACCTCAACCCAATTGAGATGGTTTGGGGTAAGTCGGACGGCAGAGTGAAGAAAAAGCAGCCAACAAGTGCTCAGCATATGTGGGAACTCCTTCAAGACTGTTGGAAAAGCATTCCAGGTGAAGCTGGTTGAGAGAATGCCAAGAGTGTGCAAAGCTGTCATCAAGGCAAAGGGTGGCTTTTTAAAGAATATAAAGTATAAAATATATTTTGTTTAACACTTTTTTGGTTCCTACATGATTCCATATGTGTTATTTTATAGTTTTGAGGTTTTCACTATTATTCTACAATGTAAAAAATTGTAAAAAATAAAGAAGAACCCTTGAATGAGTATGTGTGTCCAAACTTTTGACTGGTACTGTACATTATCATTAATCGCAGACAAATGAGAGACCATGAACGAATGTTGAAATCTGTTTAGAGGGGAAAAATAAGAAAATGTAGGAATTTCACAAATGACATTTCCTTTTTTTTTTTATTAATACTCAACACTTTGTTTTGTACAAAGAGACAGAGGAAGAATATTTCTTAGCACTCATTTTCACATCGACTGTGTTTAGTTATCCTCATTTTAAATATTATTAAATATTTAATCACATTTGTTATTATTCTTTAACACATGTCATTACTTCCCATACAAAATGAAAGAGTGACTGAAATGTTTTGTCATATATACATTTTCACAATCTGTACAGTTCTTGAGATGGTTGTGTTATAATTTTATCTTGGAAACACGTAAAATAAAGGGTTGCCAAAGAAGAAAAATTATAACTTGTAATAATGCAGTAGAGAGTCATGATGTTGTGCTTATGTAATAGCCACTAATGTCATTACCATTTGTTGTGTAACAAAAACAAGTGTGTATGTCGGTCTATGACCAAATTAAAGTGAAAGGAAATACATCAACTTGCTGTAAAAAGTCTCTACTACTTTAGGTGTGCACTCTTTTAACAAAGTACAAGCTTTCACATAATTTATGTGTCCTTTCATTTTTTATAAAACTATTTTAGCAGGGAACCTTTAAATCAAAGATGTCACCCAAAAGGTTCTTACTTTCAGCCATTTTGTACACTTTTATTAAAAGACTGCGAGAGGGAGGTAAGTTCTTTACATACAGCATTACAGTTCAGTCAACAGTTCCCTCTTTAGCGCTTTCTCTTCCATGCACACGTGGGTGCAGACACACACACACACACACACACACACACACACACACACACAAGAGTACACAGAGGTAATCAAGCGTATGTATTGAGGCACATACAACAACAGAAATAAAGAAAGAAATAAAGAATGCAACTTACTGAAGAAAGAGAGGTTGTAGGAAAAAATAACAAGCAAAAACATTTAAAATCAAAGATGGTTCTTCACTTCATAACAAAAGAACACCAATACCTTCACCTCATTCACAGGCATTTACAACCAAACATCAAGAGGAGCAGAGAAGCCTGTCCTTCTCCTCTTACATCTCTTCTTGTTTCATAATACATCTGTTGAAACTATTTTCCTGTCAAGTTCTGTCATAGCAATTATTCCTATTGACACTTCTGTTTTCTGAATTTGAAATATTTGAAAATAACGAAAATTCTGAGAGCAAAAATTATATTTGTCTTTTTACACAGACAAACACACACCAACAAGGATCAGAATCAATGAAATCGATAAGAAGTCGAGATATCATTCCCAAACATTTGGGATAAAATAGAGTCTAAGTAAAAAAAGGCAAATAAAAAAACTCCACGGATGCATGCATGTCCTTACAAACACGTCCTTATACACTGACTCAATATCATACACACTGACTTGTCAGTCATGAAAGAAGGAAAAATCTTTAAATGTTTCAATAGGGATGTACATGTATTGATCAACTAATCAATAACACTGATTGTGCTTAGATCGTACAATTTGGTTTGGCAATACGACAAATCACTTAGAAATGTAATATTTCAGACAGCTATAACTTCAAGTACTTAATAAATTGAATCAATAAAATGAAGATATGGGGTGTCCTAAATTGTATATTACAACAATTACATCAGAGTGAACATAAGTACAGCTTTGACCTGGATATCTGTCTGTGATCACTTGTGGCTTTGAGGTCATCTTCCATGGACATTAGGTTATCATTGATGGAAGCGACCTAGAGTCATTGGCAAAGGCATGATAAACAACCCACTGGACTCAATGCTTATAGAATGGGGTAAAAAACTTTACTGTCCACGCTATGTAGAGATTCAACGTTTTTTCCTTTCTATCATGGCATTGGGTTTGCTTTTCTCCACGTTCCACCAAGTAACTTCCAGGACAGTTGTGAGGACTATTTTCCAAATGGAAAATACTGTCCAGTGCCTTCAATCACATTTGTAAATTCATAAGATATTTGCTCTGATAATTTAAAAGTGGTTGTTCTGCTTGAAATAGACAGAATAATTCAAATAAGGTTTTAGTTTATTTTAAACGCAGAGATGAAGTATTCTTGCTATTACTAGGCTAATGGTAATCATGCCCTGGTCATATGCTCAAGCTTTACAAACTTCATGATCCTTTTATCCTACGTATGTATCAAGCCATTGATGGAAATTGCCAAAACATTCCATAATCATCTTCGGCAAAATGTTGAAAGTTTGCTGAGATTTACTGAATGTTACATCCAGACTGTCTTTTGTGGACTGTATAAAGTGATTGATTCGTTTTGGTATTCACAAGGAAAGAAAAAAGCTCACTTAAGCAAACAAATAGTGAAATAGTGATTTTTCTCCCCAATCCCCATCTCATGTGACCAATATGCAATATCTGAATTATCTCAGAAATTATAACACATTCTAAGTAAGTCAAACATGATTAGTGGTTCGATCAAGTCCTTGACGTGAATTAAGGAGAGATATGCAGTATATAGTACAGTAACAGTACAGTGATTGGGTGAAATAAATAAATAAACCAACTGAACTTTCTTTCCTCCCTGTGTTCACAGCACATCACTTTCTACTCATCCCCCTTCTAATAAATGTGTCTTGACAATATAGCAGCAACAGCTTACTGCCATAATAAAAATTAAATAATTAACACGTCCTGCTGTTCATCTCTCCATTCCCAGGCCATGTTCCAACAGTCCATTAAGACCATGTCTTAAAAGTAGAAAACTGTCAAGGCCAATTGAAACCAACTCCATTTAATCGCTTCCCAGCAACATATAGGCATACAAGGTGATTTACATACATTTAGCATATACTGCATCTATGCCCAAAAAATAATTTAAAAAAATAAAAGTGTAATTGATAGTTTACCTTTGGGAATATAAGGACTCGTGATATGTTGGGATTTAAAACTGTAAATCAAAATTATTTATGGAAAGCTAAAGGATGAGATATGATGGTATATGATAAAATCGTCCAGTGTGTTTATTGATATCCATAAGAGCCTTTTGACTAGCACCCGAGTGAAACTAGCAGAAAACTACATCTCCCATGATGCAACTCTCTCTCCTTTCAGGTGGGTGGATCTTGTTTAAAGCAAAATCTCAGCTAAGCGGATTCTCAGAGAACATGATAACCACTTTATGAATTACTAGTTAATAACTGAATCGTCCACAGAATGAACACTCTTTCTACCGATAGGAGGAGGAGTCTTCATGTCTTTATGATTGTAGTGAATTCAGTAAGGCACATCCCGCTCGGTATCTGAGATAACTACTACTCCCTACTTCCCAGGCAAAACAAGAAATCTAAACTGCAAACAAGTATGATGCCACATAAGGACTTTCTCCTTCACAATAAGATGTCAAGTACATGGAGAATGTACTCAGCAAATCATGCCTTTCACATACAGTACACTTTTTCACAGCACTCCAAGAACAGAAAATAAACATTTTTCAACATGGATAATCAAGAATTAAGAAGAAATCTGAATTACACGAACCTAAAAGTATTGGTACTTAAGTAACATTTCTACTAGTCTCCTGTAATATGGTGGCCTAGCAAATAATTAACAACAGTACAAATATAAAACAACATTAACTATAAAAAAAAAAAGAGCCCAAACTTAAACATTGTAATTATATTCAATAATATCATTATTAACAACATTATCAATACAATTATTGTTAGTTTACCCTGTTACTTAGATTTTTCATTCATTTGATTGTATTTCTGATAGCTAAACAAAACCTTTGTTTTGGTGTGAGGAACAGCAGGCGAGCGGAAGAGAGGGAAAGATAAAAGAGGGGGTGAAGAAGGAGAGGAGAAACGTAGGAGAGATTTCTCTCCTCCTCCCTCACAGTCTCAGAGTCAAGCAGCAGAATCCACTCATTTCCTCATTAGAAGTCGTGTCGCTTTCTGTTACGCTTGACTGTACCTTCACTCTCCTTCACTCTGTCCGCGGTGTCCATTGTCCAACTAAACTTTCTCGGTTAGAAATATGAGAACGATGTACACAATGTAGCGTCTATTTGTTCTACTCAGACGGAGAAGCAATTATCCTGTTCTCTAGCCCCATCTCTTTCTCTCAGACATCAGACTCCATACTGGAGAGCTTCTCGTAAACGTGGCCGTTGCTCGAGCCATTGAAGGGTCTCTGGCCGCCCTGCCCCACCATCCCTAACCCCCTGTCCCTGACCGGCAGTAGCTTGTTGCCTCCCAGTCCGGGGCCATGGTGGTTCCCCATGGGCCCCCCCAACCCTCCACCAAGACACAGATCATTGGGGAACCTGGGGGTCACGTTGGACATGACCCCCGTCGTGGCTGATGCCGGTAAATAGGAAGGCAACCCCATGGAGCCTCTGAAGTCCCCGCGGCTGTTGTTGAGGAGATGCTGTGGCGGTTGTTGCTGTTGCTGTGGCGACATTTTGACGTAGTATGGTTTGCCGCCGTGTAATAGACACTGGTCGTCGCCGAAGGTTGGGATGAAGGGGTTCTGGGTCACCTTATCTGGGTAGAGAGATTTAGACAAGGAGTAAGTCCCGGCCCCTTTGCCACTACCGCCCACCCCACCTCCACCTCCCATCATTCTTCTATCCCTGTCCCTCATGTCTTTCTCCCCCACCGACCGACGGTGCAACCCACCTTCGCCTCGTTCGCCTCGGAACAAACTGAAGGAGGAGCCTCCTTTCGCCCTCTCCCGCTCACTACCACCCCGACTGAAAAAGGAGGGACTATCTCTGTCCCTCTCCGCGTACTGGGCAAACATTTGGGCGTATGGGCTAACACCCTCCATGTAGCGGTCTTTGTCTTTCAAGCTCACGCTTCTGGGCGGGGGGAGCTGCCCCCCTCCCCCTCCTTCTCCTCCCCCACCTCCTCCTCCACCCCCGCCCATGCGGCGGCCGCCCCCCCCCTTCTGCAAATCCACAAACGTGTCGTAGGAGTGTTGCCTCCGTAACACCCGCCCACCTGGCCCTAGCTTCCTGCGCTGTGCCTGACTTTGTGATTGGCCAGCACCCCCCGCGTCACCACTCTTCTCCCCTCCACCCCCCATCTTGCTAAATATGAGGTTATCCTCACTGATGTCATACAGGTTGCCTTGTTTCTTACACGACTCGCACCGTTTGCAAGTAGCAGAGCTTGGGCGACTATTTCCCCCTCCGCCACCAGTGCCCCCATGCGTACAGGTGCTCCCTCCTCCCCCTCCCCCATGGTGAGAGATGGACTTTCCCCCTCCTCCCCCTCCACCATGGTGAGAGATGGACTTGCCCCCTCCTCCTCCCCCGCCACCACCACTGTGATTCCGACACTCCCAGTCGCCCCCTGCTATGCCTCCACCCCCCACTTCAGACATGTTCTTCTCCCAACACGTGTGGGCCTGTTGCCCTGACGACCCCAAGCCCATCCCTCCGACTACGCCACTTGTACCCTCTGACTTCTTGGGTTTGTTACCTTTCAGGAAATCCTCCACGGGCACTAGGCTCTTACAAATGCCACTACCACTAATACCGCCACCGCCTCCTCCTCCCCCACTGCCCATCGGACAAGGCCCGTCGGACATATCCACATGCTCCCACTTGGCTGAGCCCTCCTTGGAACGGAACTGCTCCGCATAGAACTCCCTTAGATTTTCTTTGTCGCGGAATAAGTAAGGTGAAGAGTTACCCCCTCCTCCTCCACCTCCTCCTCTCTTCCGCTCAGAGGGGGCCAGGGGCGGGGAGGCCGAGCGGTGTCCTAGGGGCCCGCGGGAGAAGTGGTGGTGGACGGTGTGATGGTGGTGGGCTCGCCTCCGGTAATCAATCTCGTCCTGCTCCCGTCTGGATTTGGCTGAGGCGGGCCTCTTTTTCAGGCTGTCCCTGTACTGTTTACGCCTCTTGGCGTTGCCCTCCAGATTGCCGTAGGTGATGGTGTGCGAGGAGATATCCGACACATCATCGCCCCCAGAGCCCCCGCCACCCCCTCCTCCTCCACCCACGCAGTACCTGTCGTGACCGCCCCTGTCGATAAACCCAGAACTGGACGCCCCGCCTTTGAAGGAGAACCTCCCGTAGAGGTCGTTCGACTTGAACTGACCCCCCTGCTGACCGGAGCCTGAGGCCGAGGCGTGGCCGGCGATCAGGTCAAACTTATTGGTGTTCCTGTGTGTCAGGGAGGCAACGCGGGGCTGTGTGGTGAATATGGGTGCTACCCCTCCCCCTAAGCTGTCACAATCAAACATCCCTCCCTCCAATGAACTGGTACTGCCTAAGCTACTCTGCCTGTTAGGCGGGGGGCCGGACATACCCAGAGCCAGCCTGGGTCCCGGGCCTGAGTGGTGGTGCAGGTAATGGTCCTGGTACAGGTTGTTGTCCTTCAGGGGCAAGTTGCCAAAAGTCCTCTCCACCTCGCTGATGTAGTCGCTGAACATGTTGTCCTCGGGCAGGTATGGCGGCGGCGGGGCCTTGCGCTCTTGCAAGCTGCGCCGGTGCTCAGAAATGTCGTAGATGCCGGGCGACTCACCGCCGCCGCGGTGGTGGCCACCGTAGTCCAGGGCGCCGTGTGTGTGCGGCGAGCCGTTGACCCCCGGGATGGCGGTCATGTCCTTGGCGGTGCGGAGCAGTCGCAGGATGTTGGAGTGGGTGTTGTTCATGTTCATGTTCATGGTGGCCGATGGAGAGTCCATGGTCGACTTGTTCTCCTCGATCTGGACCCCGTGGATACAACTCCAGATGCCCTGTTGGAGGAATGGAGGAATAGGAGGGATAGAGAATGGTAGAGAAACAGGAGGAAAGAGAGATAGAGAACATTATGGGGAGAGGGGGAGCAAGCGAAAGAACATGGGAACACAGATAGAAAGAAAAAGAAACCAACATAGAAACAGATTGACGAAAAAGAAAGAGGATAGATGGGTGGACGAGCATTAGAAAGAGGACAGGAGGTGGAAAGGTGGAGAGAGATAGAATGAGAGGGAGAGACAAAGAGAGAGAGGTTAATGCATTGCAGTGTTTCGTCTGGTCACCTTGTTTACACAGTATTAAACAGTAATAGGGGTGAGTTCATAAATAAGTTCTCCTTGGGGAGCAGACAGAGCTTTGGCCACTGCAGAGGCTCAGAGCCTCACCTCTCCTCCTCTCACTCAGACCCAGTGTGGGAGGGCAGATCAGAGACTTGATTGATAATGACAGGAGCGCCTTTAGCCTCTAGTTTTGAATCAACCAATCAATACGTTTAATCAATGTCATGCTGACAGCACTTTTTATGGGGCTTTCCAACCCCCTCTCGTAAAAGACACATCACGAAAATTTATCAAGCAATAAAAGTATTTATAAATATTCCGTGAAATGAAAGACGGGTGTGGTTCGTTGAAATGTAATGTTATTATCTGGTTGTGGTTTTGGCGTTGTGAGGACAGTAATTCTAAGAGGTGACACCTGCCAACAAATCAAGGCATGCATGTTAGGATCAGCGCTGGGGGTTGGCGGTCTCATGCCATTCCAGACAAAAAAACGAAAGGTCGACGATCATTGCCTGCCAGTGAAAACATGGGTCTCTGTCATGTCAAAAACGTTTTTTTTTCTCCATCTCTTAGTCCATCTCTTTTTTTTCTCCTCTCCCCCGGCCCCCTGCCCCCCCCCCCCCCTCCCCCCCCTGGCCCCCCATGCCCCCTGCCCCCCTGCCCCCCTGCCCCCCTGGCCCCCTGACCCCTGGCCCCCCTGCCCCCCTGCCCCCCCCGGCCCCCCATGCCCCCTGGCCCCCCGGCCCCCCATGCCCCCTGGCCCCCCATGCCCCCTGCCCCCATGCCCCCTGGCCCCTCTGGCCCCCGGCCCCCCTGCCCCCCTGGCCCCCCATGCCCCCCTGGCCCCCCCGGCCCCCTGCCCCCCTGCCCCCTGGCCCCCCCGGCCCCCCCTGCCCCCCACGGCCCGCCCCGGCCCCCCTGGCCCCCCCGGCCCCCCATGCCCCCCCGGCCCCCCTGCCCCCTGGCCCCCCTGCCCCCCCGGCACCCCCTGCCCCCCTGACCCCCTGCCCCCCCCTGCCCCCTGGCACCCCCGGCCCCCTGGCCCCCCCGGCCCCCTGCACCCCCTGGCCCCCCTGCCCCCCTGGCCCCCCTGGCCCCCCTGCCCCCCTGGCCCCCTGCCCCCCTGGCTCCCTGAATTCATGATTATTATTTCTACTCTTTCCACTCTTTCTTTTTTTCGTTCACTCGTTCTTTGTGTCTTTTTTTGTCTTGTTTTATCTCCTTTGCCTCCTGGTCACCGTGGTGAAGCTTCTCCTCCAATGGGATTTCTTTCTTTATTTCTCTACGTACGTCCACACAATCCCTTTATAAAGGTGATAGGACAGAGGTTACTGGCACACCGGCTGGCACATCTTTCCTTTTGTGCTCCTCTGTTCCTTCTATTCCCCTTTTATGTTTTTATCATTATTTTTCTTGGACAGATCTCCTTTACCTCTTGTCGTATGCTATCTGTTCCTTTTAGTCTCATCATATGCCCTCTCTTTCTTTCAACCAGATTGGTTGAGCGCTACACTATCTCGTTCCCCCCCCCCCCCCCCCCCCCCCCCCTCTGTCCCTCCACAACTGGAGTGCTAAACCAGGCATGGAAATCTGTAATAGACTATTGGCGGACTATCTCTTGCAGACGGCAATAATAGACGATTGGTAGTCTGTAATAGTGTAGGGGGTGAAAATCAATGCTGTAATGCAACGGCCAAATAACATCAACACCTGTACGCTTGAACCAATAAATACAGAATTTGTATTCTATCGAGGCTCTCCCTACATGTAAACTATTTTATGTACTTTGCATAAAACCATTATTGCTGTATTACAGAGTAACTATCGTCGAGCTCCCAAAAGAGGAAGGATACAGTAGAGAAAACAGTTCTTAAGAAGTTCAGCCAGGTAAACATTTGCGACTGTTTCTCAAATTAATGATAATTGAGCTCAATGAGCGTGCAACAACAAAAACATTCCCCCCTCTCTTAAAAGGTAACATTATGCAAATGACATTGTTCCTCAAGCAATTGTTTTTAATGCGTAAACAACCTCTCTGACTTACAATAATAACTGCCATGACAACTGCCATGGTAAATGACCCGCATAAACACCCCCCAGAGCAGTCCCCATTTAAAGATGCAACAACACCGTGATAAGGTTTTGTTTTTACCCTTCTATACAACTGGAATCAATGGGCATGTAGCTAACTGTAAATGCCTTAGCATTAGTGTTACATATTAAAAGGGCTTTCAAAAGGCCCATTGGCAATGATTGGTTTGTTAGTTTTGCTAGCACCGTTAGCACGGATTAGCCTAAATTCTATTAGCATTCACATAGTCAGTTGTCATGCTAGATTTGTTATCCTTGCTCAAAGGGTATCATACAGTATCATTACTTATTACTGTCTCTATCACAGTTAGCAAAGTTTCATTAGCTTATTAGTATAGGTTTTATTATGCCGCGTTCACATCATGTCGGAAATTCAAAAATTTCAGACTAGCTTATACTTGAGTTTCCCACTTGGGAAGTATCGGAATCAACCAATAGGAAGCTCTACGCAAATAACTTACGTTCATTTGAACTCGGAGGTCCCGAGTTTCCGACATGACGTGAACGTGGCATTAGCACAGAATATTGGCAACCAGACCAGGAAGTCCTGCTCCACTCCAGCCAATAACTCACCCTGCTGATGGAGAAGGTAAAGCCTGGCTTGCCGGTGCAGTAGCCCATGAAGCAGAAGCGCAGTTGCCAGTAGAAGGCGTGCTCGGCGATGAAGGTGATGAGCGACAGAGCCATGGCCGCCCCCAGCATGTAGAAGACGCCCGCCATGTTGTCCACGTCCAGCTGGCTGCTCATCACCTCGTTCTTCTCATTGTGGCAGATCCCCGTCAGCCACAGAGCCTCCAGCTCCTCCATCTCTCCTGGGGGGACAAGCAGGAGATACAGGGGGTTAGCAGAAGAGCGGGTTAGGAGGGGTATGTATGGAGGGGTTAGGTTGTATAAAGGTTGTATTGGGCTATACTAGGGTTAGGGGGAGATAGAAGGAGCTAGCAGGAAAGAGGGTTAGAGCAGCGTAAGGAAAAATAAGCCTATATTGTATTAAGGTTAGAGGGGTATAATGAGGGGTTCGTTTGTAATAAGGTTAGGGGTGAGGGGGTATATGGAGGGGTTGGGTTATAATAAGGTTAGGGGTGAGGGGGTATATGGAGGGGTTAGGTTATGATAAGGTTAGGGGTGAGGGGGTATATGGAGGGGTTAGGTTATAATAAGGTTAGGGGTGAGGGGGTATATGGAGGGGTTAGGTTATAATAAGGTTAGGGGTGAGGGGGTATATGGAGGTGTTAGGTTATGATAAGGTTAGGGGTGAGGGGGTATATGGAGGGGTTAGGTTATGATAAGGTTAGGGGTGAGGGGGTATATGGAGGTGTTAGGTTATGATAAGGTTAGGGGTGAGGGGGTATATGGAGGTGTTAGGTTATGATAAGGTTAGGGGTGAGGGGGTATATGGAGGTGTTAGGTTATGATAAGGTTAGGGGTGAGGGGGTATATGGAGGTGTTAGGTTATGATAAGGTTAGGGGTGAGGGGGTATATGGAGGTGTTAGGTTATGATAAGGTTAGGGGTGAGGGGGTATATGGAGGGGTTAGGTTATGATAAGGTTAGGGGTGAGGGGGTATATGGAGGTGTTAGGTTATGATAAGGTTAGGGGTGAGGGGGTATATGGAGGTGTTAGGTTATGATAAGGTTAGGGGTGAGGGGGTATATGGAGGGGTTAGGTTATGATAAGGTTAGGGGTGAGGGGGTATATGGAGGGGTTAGGTTATGATAAGGTTAGGGGTGAGGGGGTATATGGAGGTGTTAGGTTATGATAAGGTTAGGGGTGAGGGGGTATATGGAGGGGTTAGGTTATGATAAGGTTAGGGGTGAGGGGGTATATGGAGGGGTTAGGTTATGATAAGGTTAGGGGTGAGGGGGTATATGGAGGTGTTAGGTTATGATAAGGTTAGGGGTGAGGGGGTATATGGAGGGGTTAGGTTATGGTAAGGTTGAAGTTTAGGGGTTAGAGGGGATGGGGTTAGGTTGGTTCAGGTTATATTGAGTTGTAGGTTAGGAGAAGATAGAGGGAGCATATAGCTACAGTTGAAGTCTGAAGTTTACATACACTTAGGTTGGAGTCATTAAAACTCGTTTTTCAACCACTCTACACATTTCTTGTTAACAAACTATAGTTTTGGCAAGTCGGTTAGGACATCTACTTTGTGCATGACACAAGTAATTTTTCCAACAATTGTTTACAGACAGATTATTTCACTTATAATTCACTGTATCACAATACCAGTGGGTCAGAAGTTTACTTACACTAAGTTGACTGTGCATTTAAACAGCTTGGAAAATTCCAGAAAATGATGTATTGGCTTTAGAAGCTTCTGATACGCTAATTGACATCATTTGAGTCAATTGGAGGTGTACCTGTGGATGTATTTCAAGGTCTACCTTCAAACAGTGCCTCTTTGCTTGACATCATGGGAAAATCTAAATAAATCAGCTAAGACCTCAGAAAAATTGTAGACCTCCACAAGTCTACTTCATCCTTGGGAGCAATTTCCAAACGCCTGAAGGTACCACGTTCATCTGTACAAACAATAGTACGCAAGTATAAACACCATGGGACCACGCAGCCGTCATACCGCTCAGGAAGGAGACGTGTTCTGTCTCCTAGAGATGAACGTACTTTGGTGCGTAAAGTGCAAATCAATCCCAGAACAACAGCAAAGGACCTTGTGAAGATGCTGGAGGAAACAGGTACAAAAGTATCTATATCCACAGTAAAACGAGTCCTATATCGACATAACCTGAAAGGCCGCTCAGCAAGGAAGAAGCCACTGCTCCAAAACCGCCATAAAAAAGCCAGACTACGGTTTGCAACTGCACATGGGGACAAAGAGAAATGTCCTCTAGTCTGATGAAACAAAAATAGAACTGTTTGGCCTTAATGACCATCGTTATGTTTGGAGGAAAAAGGGGGTCACTTGCAAGCCGAAGAACACCATCCCAACCGTGAAGCACGGGGGTGGCAGCATCATGCTGTGGGGGTGCTTTGATGCAGGAGGGGCTGGTGCACTTCACAAAATAGATGGCATCATGAGGAAGGAAAATGATGTGGATATATTGAAGCAAAATCTCAAGACATCAGTCAGGAAGTTAAAGCTTGCTCGTAAATGGGTCTTCCAAATGGACAATGACCCCAAGCATACTTCCAAAGTTGTGGCAAAATGGCTTAAGGACAACAAAGTCAACGTATTGGAGTGGCCATCACAAAGCCCTGACCTCAATCCTATAGACAATTTGTGGGCAGAACTGAAAAAGCATGTGCGAGCAAGGAGGCTTACAAACCTGACTCAGTTACACCAGCTCTGTCAGGAGGAATGGGCCAAAATTCACCCAACTTATTGTGGGAATCTTGTGGAAGGCTACCCAAAACATTTGACCCAAGTTAAACAATTGAAAGACAATGCTACCAAATACTAATTGAATGTATGTAAACATCTGACCCACTGGGAATGTGATGAAATAAATAAAAGCTGAAATAAATCATTCTCTCTACTATTATTCTGACATTTCACATTCTTAAAATAAAGTGGTGATCCTAACTGACCTAAGACAGGGAGTTTTTACTAGGATTAAATGTCAGGAATTGTGAAAAACTGAGTTTAAATGTATTTGGCTAAGGTGTATGTAAACTTCCAACTTCAACTGTAGGTGCTGAAAGGTGAGGTATTTGAGGATGAATATCAGGCATGAGTGCTGAGGGATACAGTGAAGAGGGATACAGTGAAGTGCGATACAGTAGAGGGATACAGTGCAGTGGACTGGAATGAACATTGTGAGACACTGATTAAGTTGCTTCTGATGTCTTTGTCCTTGACTGTTATTGTGACTGTGTGTGTGTGTGTGGCCATTACAGCTGTGTGTGTGAGCACAGTCAGTGCAGGAGTGAACAACAAGGTTCCTGGTGTGTGCAACACACGCATGTCATGTTGTGTTATGTCCCCCCAACATAACAGCTAATCACAGCTAATCTTCATTAATCATTGATTATGCAAGTCGTTCGTTATCTGGTCTTGATGTGGGAAACAACAGCCTCATGGGACTTCTGCTAGTCCTTGGGGTCCGGGAGGAAGTACACACAGTCATGTGATCGCCGGTCCCACCGTAAAATATGTCCCCATAGAATTGGTGCTGAGGGAGATTCGGGGAGGACATGTCCAGTGAGATTTGTTTGATGTGAGCCACCAGAGTCTGTATCTTACCAAAGGGGATTTCCCACTCTGCTAGTGCTTGTGTAACTAACAGTGTGCTAACTCACTCGCTGCCTGGACGGTAGCAGATTGTGCCTGCCTGGTTGTTAAGACTTCCTGTTAAAGTAGGCCACAGTGACAGACGTGAAGGAAGCTCAGCAGGTTGTGTCAAGTTGACTTTGAGCTCCTCAGATGTAGGAAGGCAGTCTTTATTCTTTTTTAACCCCAATTTCGATCTTGTCTCATCGCTGCAGCTCCCCAACGAGCTCGGGAGGCGAAGGTCGAGTCGTACGTCCTCCGAAACATGACCCACCAAACTGCGCTTCTTAACACCCGTTCACTTAACCCGGAAGCCAGCTGCACCAATGTGTCGGAGGAAACACTGTTCAACTGAGGTCAGCCTGCAGTCGCCCGGCCCGCCACAAGGAGTCGCTAGAGTGCGATGAGCCAAGTAAAGCCCCCCGGCCAAACCCTCCCCTAACCTGGACGATGCTGGGCCAATTGTGTGCCACCCTATGGGACTCCCGATCACGGCCGGTTGTGATACAGCCCGGGATTGAACCCGGGTCTGTAGTGACACCTCGAGCACTGCGATGCAGTGCCTTAGACCACTGCACCACTCGGGAGGCCCGGACATGCAGTCTTTGGGTTGACCTCAATACTCCTCCACCTACCCCTGCACAAGACCTGGTTGAAATATAGACTTGAGCTGTTCTTGTTTCAGTTGGTCCTGTAGAATAGAATCAATGGAGAAGTCCAAAAAGTGTCCTACTTAATTAAAGCTATTCACTTCTGTATGTGTTCCATGTACAGATGTAGGATCTTAATTTGATCACTCTTTTGTTGCTGAAATGCAGATGAGCAGATGAGATTAGTGATATACATAAATTCACTGAAAACCCACACTAACACACGCTTATATTAACAGTATTTCATGTAGCCTACTTTTGTCCAGCTAATATCCTAACCACCGATCAAGCAACATTATGGACTAAACGTTCAAATCCTATTTCTGCAGGATGATTTTGCTACGACAATACTGGCCAAATTAAGATCCTACATCTGTATGTCCTAGACCTATACCCCCACCAGACCTACCCCCACCCCACCAGACCTACACCCCACCAGACCTAAACCCCACCAGACCTAAACCCCACCAGACCTCCACCCCACTAGACCCACACCCCACCAGACCTCCACCCCACCAGACCTACACCCCACCAGACCTCCACCCCACTAGACCCACACCCCACCAGACCTACCCCCACCAGACATAAGCATGCCCACACTTGATGCTATTTGAATCCACTCCAGATGCACCAGAGGCTGCCACTTGGAACTAGGACACTATTCTTGGCCCCTCTGTCATCACATGACGCACACACACACATGCACACACACGATACATGCATACATACAACCACACACACTTACACACGCATGACACACACGACTCACACACACACACACACACACACACACGAGACAAACATACATCACGTAACCATGTTGTATGTATTATAACAGGGGATGACACCTGAACAGACATCCAGTGAGGGTGAACTCTGAGGTCTGTACTCGTTTATATAAAGTATGTTCTGACAGCGCGTTAAGGTGTGAATGAAATGAACGTCTGACCACATATATTTGGCAGTAGATATCGGACCTGGGTTCAAATACTACTTGAAATCTTTCAAATACTTTGAGTGGTTTCTCTAGCCTGCCTAGAGTTCCTGCTGAGGCGGGGTTTAGTTTTGAGGATATTCTATTGGTCCATTAGGCCAGCCAAGCTTAATCAATCACAGGTAAAGTATTTAAAATTATTTCAAATAGTATTTGAACCCAGGTCTGGTACATACTGTAGAGATGTATGCTACTGTATGTGAGGCTCACTTTCAGTGGTGAACCAAATCCCTAGCCTCTTGTATCAAGAGACTATCAACTGTCTGAAACAATCTGGACCATATCCCTCTCACACTGTTATGACCTCTCATACATTATAAAAACTGGGACATGCTATGATAGAAAATGCCTAGTGCATTCAAGCCATTGTTGTGTACTGCCCATGTCCATGTATAGACACTGAGTGTACAAAACATTAAGAACACCTAACTAATATTCCTTTTGCGCTCAGAACAGCCTCAATTCGTCGGTGCATGGACTCGACAAGGTGTCGAAAGCGTTCCACAGGGATGCTGGGCCATGTTGACTCCAATGCTTCCCACAGTTGTGTCAAGTTGGCTGGATGTCCTTTGGGTGGTGGACCATTGTTGATACACACAACAAACTGTTGAGCGTGAAAACCCCAGCAGCGTTGCAGTTCTTGACACACTCAAACCGGTGTCTTGCCCATTCACCCTCTGAATGGCACACATACACAATCCATGTCTCAATTGTCTCAAGGTTTAAAAATCCTTCCTTAACCTGTTCCTTCATCTACACTGATTGAAGTGCATTTAACAAGTGACATCAATAAGGGATCATAGCTTTCACCTGGATTCATCTGGTCAGTCTATGTTATGGAAAGAGCAGGTGTTCTTAATATTTTGTACACTCAATATATAGAACGTTTCTCTGAAGGCAGTGAGGTGATCATCCAGGTATCTCGTCAAGACTTCTCAGTGTTTCTACTGTACATGCTGTGGACCATAGACTCTAGATAGGACACATTGAACAGTTTATATACAGTTGAAGTCGGAAGTTTACATACACCTTAGTCAAATACATTTAAACTCAGTTTTTCACAATTCCTAATGTTTAATCCTAGTAAAAATTCCCTGTCTTAGATCAGTTAGGATCACCACTTTATTTTAAGAATGTGAAATGTCAGAATAATAGTAGAGAGAATGATTTATTTCAGCTTTTATTTATTTCATCACATTCCCAGTGGGTCAGAAGTTTACATACACTCAATTAGTTTTTGGTAGCATTGCCTTTAAATTGTTTAACTTGGGTTTGTGTAGCCTTCCACAAACTTCCCACAATAAGTTGGGTGAATTTTGGCCCATTCCTCCTGACAGAGCTGGTGTAACTGAGTCAGGTTTGTAGGCCTCCTTGCTCGCACACGCTTTTTCAGTTCTGCCCACACATTTTCTATAGGATTGAGGTCAGGTCTTTGTGATGGCCACTCCAATACCTTGACTTTGTTGTCCTTAAGCCATTTTGCCACAACTTTGGAAGTATGCTTGGGGCCATTGTCCATTTGGAAGACCCATTTACGAGCAAGCTTTAACTTCCTGACTGATGTCTTGAGAAGTTGCTTCAATATATCCACATAATTTTCCTTCCTCATGATGCCATCGATTTTGTGAAGTGCACCAGTCCCTCCTGCAGCAAAGCACCCCCACAGCATGATGCTGCCACCCCCGTGCTTCACGGTTGGGATGGTGTTCTTCGGCTTGCAAGCAACCCCCTTTTTCCTCCAGACATAACGATGGTCATTATGGCCAAACAGTTCTATTTTTGTTTCATCAGACCAGAGGACATTTCTCCAAAAAGTACAATCTTTGTCCCAATGTGCAGTTGCAAACCGTAGTCTGGCTTTTTTATGGCGGTTTTGGAGCAGTGGCTTCTTACTTGCTGAGCGGCCTTTCAGGTTATGTCGATATAGGACTCGTTTTACTGTGGATATAGATACTTTTGTACCTGTTTCCTCCAGCATCTTCACAAGGTCCTTTGCTGTTGTTCTGGGATTGATTTACACTTTTCGCACCAAAGTACGTTCATCTCTAGGAGACAGAACACGTCTCCTTCCTGAGCGGTATGATGGCTGCGTGGTCCCATGGTGTTTATACTTGCGTACTATTGTTTGTACAGATGAACGTGGTACCTTCAGGCGTTTGGAAATTGCTCCCAAGGATGAAGCAGACTTGTGGAGGTCTACAATTCTTTTTCTGAGGTCTTGGTTGATTTATTTTGATTTTCCCATGAAGTCAAGCAAAGAGGCACTGAGTTTGAAGGTAGGCCTTGAAATACATCCACAGGTACACTTCCAATTGACTGAAATGATGTCAATTAGCCTATCAGAAGCTTCTAAAGCCATGACATAATTTTCTGGAATTTTCCAAGCTGTTTAAAGGCACAGACAACTTAGTGTATGTAAAGTTCTGGCCCACTGGAATTGTGATACAGTGAATTATAAGTGAAATAATCTGTCTGTAAACAATTGTTGGAAAGATTACTTGTGTCATGCACAAAGTAGATGTCCTAACCGACATGCCAAAACTATAGTTTGTTAACAAGAAATTTGTGGAGTGGTTGAAAAATGAGTTTTAATGACTCCAACCTAAGTGTATGTAAACTTCCGACTTCAACTGTATATAATATGTACAGGCCAATGGAACTAAGCAGTGCAATTAAGACTGTGGTATCCAGCATCCAGTGTTCGAATCCTGGGATTCGACAATGCAATTGGGAGATGAACTAACAACCAGAAGGAAGCTGGTTTAAGATCCCATGTACCATCTCCTGCCATTGTGCCCTTGAGCTAGGCACTTGCTACTAAAATGTGTAGCTGCAGGGGTGCTGCTCTGTGGTTGGCTGAACCTGTGCTCCTACCCAAAATGTGTGTGTTGTGTGTTTGTGTGTTGTCTTGTGGAGTGGGGAGGGGATGAGGGAGCGGAGCAGATGAAGAATTTCTATCTCTGCAGATGGACTAATACATTACTATTCTATATTCTATATTCTACCGTAGGACTACAATTGCATGTCAGTTGGAGCTTTACCGTCGCCGAACAGCATGAGGATGGCCAGGTCCACTGCTCTCTTCCAGCCAGAGTCCTTCTGGATGGCGATGCCGTAACCGGTGGTGGCGAACACCTTCCCGCTGCCGATGGTCACAAGCTTACAGCCCTCGTCCCTCCCGGCCATGTAGTTCAACACAGCGGCATCGTAGATGAAGGCATCCAATTTACTGAGCAGGAGAAGGGAAGGAGATAGTGGAGGATAGTTAGTGGTCAGTATTGGTCAGGCAAAGTGTTAGCAATTGTAGATATTGGTTATGTGCAGGGCTAGGAGTTCTTTCCTGATCATATGACTGAACCAGTAAAACTACAGGCCCTGGTTATAGCCTGTACATGCTCTGGAGTTTTCCTGTTGAGGTCGCATTATCAGGAAAAAACTGCAGGGCCTAGTAATAAGAGATATAATGAACAAAAATATAAACGCAACATTCAATAATTTCAAAGATTTTACTGAGTTACAGTTCATATGAGGAAATCAGTCAATTAAAATAAATTCATTAGGCCCTATTCTATGGATTTCACATGACTGGGAATACAGATACAGTGGGGGAAAAAAGTATTTAGTCAGCCACCAATTGTGCAAGTTCTCCCACTTAAAAAGATGAGAGAGGCCTGTAATTTTCATCATAGGTACACGTCAACTATGACAGACAAATTGAGATTTTTTTTTCTCCAGAGAATCACATTCTAGGATTTTTAATGAATTTATTTGCAAATTATGGTGGAAAATAAGTATTTGGTCACCTACAAACAAGCAAGATTTCTGGCTCTCACAGACCTGTAACAACTTCTTTAAGAGGCTCCTCTGTCCTCCACTCGTTACCTGTATTAATGGCACCTGTTTGAACTTGTTATCAGTATAAAAGACACCTGTCCACAACCTCAAACAGTCACACTCCAAACTCCACTATGGCCAAGACCAAAGAGCTGTCAAAGGACACCAGAAACAAAATTGTAGACCTGCACCAGGCTGGGAAGACTGAATCTGCAATAGGTAAGCAGCTTGGTTTGAAGAAATTAACTGTGGGAGCAATTATTAGGAAATGGAAGACATACAAGACCACTGATAATCTCCCTCGATCTGGGGCTCCACGCAAGATCTCACCCCGTGGGGTCAAAATGATCACAAGAACGGTGAGCAAAAATCCCAGAACCACACGGGGGGACCTAGTGAATGACCTGCAGAGAGCTGGGACCAAAGTAACAAAGCCTACCATCAGTAACACACTACGCCGCCAGGGACTCAAATCCTGCAGTGCCAGACGTGTCCCCCTGCTTAAGCCAGTACATGTCCAGGCCCGTCTGAAGTTTGCTAGAGTGCATTTGGATGATCCAGAAGAGAATTGGGAGAATGTCATATGGTCAGATGAAACCAAAATATAACTTTTTGGTAAAAACTCAACTCGTCGTGTTTGGAGGACAAAGAATGCTGAGTTGCATCCAAAGAACACCATACCTACTGTGAAGCATGGGGGTGGAAACATCATGTTTTGGGGCTGTTTTTCTGCAAAGGGACCAGGACGACTGATCCGTGTAAAGGAAATAATGAATGGGGCCATGTATCGTGAGATTTTGAGTGAAAACCTCCTTCCATCAGAAAGGGCATTGAAGATGAAACGTGGCTGGGTCTTTCAGCATGACAATGATCCCAAACACACCGCCCGGGCAACGAAGGAGTGGCTTCGTAAGAAGCATTTCAAGGTCCTGGAGTGGCCTAGCCAGTCTCCAGATCTCAACCCCATAGAAAATCTTTGGAGGGAGTTGAAAGTCCGTGTTGCCCAGCGACAGCCCCAAAACATCACTGCTCTAGAGGAGATCTGCATGGAGGAATGGGCCAAAATACCAGCAACAGTGTGTGAAAACCTTGTGAAGACTTACAGAAAACGTTTGACCTGTGTCATTGCCAACAAAGTATTGAGAAACTTTTGTTATTGACCAAATACTTATTTTCCACCATAATTTGCAAATCAATTCATTAAAAATCCTACAATGTGATTTTCTGGATTTTTTTTCCTCATTTTGTCTGTCATAGTTGACGTGTACCTATGATGAAAATTACAGGCCTCTCTCATCTTTTTAAGTGGGAGAACTTGCACAATTGGTGGCTGACTAAATACTTTTTTCCCCACTGTATGCATCTGTTGGTCAAAGATACTTAAAAAAAAAATGGGCCTCACAATGGGCCTCAGGATCTCGTCACGGTATTTCTGTGCATTCAAATTGCCATCAATAAAATTCAATTGTGTTCGTTGTCCATAGCTAACGCCTGCCCATACCATAACCCCACCGCCACCATGGGGCACTCTGTTCACAACGTAGACATCAGCAAACTGCTCGCCCACACAACGTCATACACGTGGACTGTTGTTGTGAGGCCAGTTGGACATACTGCCAAA
This sequence comes from Coregonus lavaretus, assembly GCF_964263955.1. Taxonomy (NCBI): domain Eukaryota; kingdom Metazoa; phylum Chordata; class Actinopteri; order Salmoniformes; family Salmonidae; genus Coregonus; species Coregonus lavaretus. The sequence continues at coordinate 57,078 of NW_028157844.1, read as the reverse complement.
TTCTCTAAAACGACGTTAAAGGCGGCTTATGGCAGAAAAATTAACATTTAATTATCTGGCAACAGCTCTGGTGGACATTCCTGCAGTCAGCATGCCAATTGCACGCTCCCTCAAAACTTGAGACATCTTTGGCATTGTGTTGTGTGACAAAACTGCACATTTTAGAGTGGCCTTTTATTTTCCCCAGCACAAGGTGCACCTGTGTAATGATCATAATCAGCTTCTTGATATGCCACAGCTGTCAGGTGGATGGATTATCTTGGCAAAGGAGAAATGCTCACTAAGCTTTTTGTGCATATGGAACATTTCTGGGATATTTTATTTCAGCTCATGAAACATGGGACCAACACTTTACATGTTGCGTTTATATTTTTGTTTAATGTAAGTGACCTATGACAGGTTTAGGTGACAAACCCACAACTCATCAACTCCCCATGGCTACAACATGTTAGTTATACACACCCATGCAGACTAACAGTTTTACAATACCAGTGGTTAGCTAGCAGCTCAACCAGCTCCCTCCCAACCAAGCCAAAATAACAGAAACCCACAGATGGCTATATGAAGCACTAATGTTCTAACCCGCACTCTGCATTCTTAATTCTTGGAAAGGAAGAAGGACCATCACATCAGATCAGCTCTCAGCCTCCACCACCAACCACCAGGCTGTTGCTTGCTGCTATTCTGAGCTAAGGAGCAGTGGCAGACAGCAGCAAGCAACAGCAGCAGCTCTGCTGGCTTCCCACCCACACTCCCTCCTCCCTCCATCCCTCTCTCTCCTCTCCCTCACCTGTTCTCCCTCCCTCCCTCCCTCCTCTCCCTCACCCTCCATCCATCCCTCCCTCCCTCCCTCCCTCCCTCCCTCCCTCCCTTCCTTCCTTCCTTCCTTCCTTCCTTCCTTCCTTCCTTCCTTCCTTCCTTCCTTCCTTCCTTCCTTCCTTCCTTCCTTCCTTCCTTCCTTCCTTCCTTCCTCCTCCCTCCCTTCCTCCCTTCCTCCCTCCCTCCCTCCTTCCCTCCCTCTCCTTCTCTCACCCTCCCTTGAGGCTTGCCAGGGCCTCGTCCACGTTCTTCTGGTGGTAGCTGGTCATATACTGGTGCATCTCTGGGTAATTGTTGCGGATGTTCCGTTCCGTGCTTCCGTTGGGCACCGTTCCGAAACGGAATGGCGGGGAGAAGGCGTTGGGTTTTTGGAACTGTGAAGTGGGGGTGGGGGTGGGGGGGTTCCGGAAGAGAAGAGAAAATGAGAGACAATAGCCGGGGTTGGTGTGGGGAGGTGGAAAATCGGGTTCCATCAAATGCTCCTAATGCATTATTGTGAGGCTTGGAAAACATATGCAATGCTGGACACAGACAGACAGGCAGGTGAAGACACTCACATGCACACACATACACACACACCTTATTGTCGCTGAGGCCCGACACCTGGTCCACATACTCCTCCTGGATCATGAAGGCAGCCAGGTTGGCAGTGTAGGAGGCCAGGAAGATGACAGCGAAGAAGGCCCACACCGACACCATTATCTTACTGGTGGTGCCTTTGGGGTTCTGGACGGGGACAGAGTTGTTGAAAACCAGGCCCCACAGCAGCCAGATGGCCTTGCCGATGGTGAAGGAGGGGCCGCCGGGCTCTGGGGGAAGAAAAGAGGGATGGGGAGAGGAAGACAAGAGAGAGGGAGGAAAAGAGGGAGAAGGGAGTTGATTGGTTTGGTTTGGTGGCTATGCTCCCAATAAAAAAGCACTTCATTTAATAGTCCTGATGTTGGCTTTTTGTTATGGTACCATTGATCTGAGGTAGGTTATGTTTTAGGTGAAAGCAACATGGTGGACACTTGTCCTTCTGTCTGCCAATGATCATGAACAAAAGGAAAGGAGAAAAAGCCTGTTGGGAAGTATTGGGACGTAAAGCCAGTTGGCTCCTGCTATACCAGGCTCCACTGTAGCGGAATCAGAACTGACGCCCTGGCTGTCTGCATCTACATCCATGGGGTGCTTGGAGGGAGGGACAGAGAGGGAGAGAGAGGGAGAGAGAGAGAGACGGAGATAGAGAGAGTGAAGGAAGGAGAGAGAGAGGGGTAGAG